>NW_006399797.1:4072476-4085228 GCF_000299155.1 Elephantulus edwardii | reverse complement strand
CGAAGATAGAAAATCCAATTTGAAATTTTGGGGTTTTTTTAAGGTTCTTTCATCATCCAAATCTCACTGTAACTCTTCCTTACTTATTCTATCCCATAATGGATCTCAGTGTCCCCTGGATTGTGTCTTCTTTCCTTCAACACACAGACACATACACACATGTGCACAAACGTGCCTCTGATGACTGCTGATAAACTCAGATTTTTTTTACACTTGTTTATTCTAGATCATCTATAGAAGTCGGATTTTACATAGGATATTTTCCCCTTTTGTGAATGACTTCTTTTATTCAGCACATCTCCCTGTCTAGGGAGCTGAAAATGAGATATGAGGGAACAAGGCTATGAACATCTCTCTGAAAGGGCTAGGGTGAATGAGAGTTAGTACAACCATTCACTGTTCCAGAGAAGAAAGAAGATAAAGAACCTGCAGCCCAACCCCATGATGTCTGTAGAACCCCACCAGTAGCAAGAAGTTGATTTATTAATTGGGGACTCACAGACACAGTTGGGGTACTGAGAATAGGGTTAATTAAGGAAATAAGTTGGGAGGTGGGGGAGACAAAGAAAATCACCCAACTCAAGTCCAGGTTTTAGCTCACGTTTCAAGGCATAATTCCTTAATTAGTCCAGGCTCAGATTTCAATTTAACAGTCAAATCCAAATCATCCAGTAAGGTTTATCTCCACTCAGTTAGAAGTCACCTTCTTGTTTAAACATCTGGCAAGAACAGCAAAAACCTTTAATTGTGGACAGCACAATTTAAAGAAGCCTCAAGTATCAATGCCACAGTCTCACCACTACCATTACCAGAATCTTATTCACTAGGGTCTTACTCAAGTCTCCCTCAAGTCTTACTGCCCAATGTGGGAAGCATTTTTCTCTTATCCTAGTCCTACAGCTGTTTATTATGTGTGAGACCACGCTGATTTGCAGTTAAAGTAGACAGAGGGGATAACTCTAATGGCTAAAAAAGGCTAACTTTTAAGCTAACAACATATCCCCCGCCCCCTTTCTCTTGTTAATTGTAGTATCTTGTAAAGATGTCAGTGTCCCTTTCCTTCTTTATTCATTCATAATAATTAAAGAGCCCAAATATTTGAGTAAAGTGGTACATATTTGGCTCATGTACAAAATTCAAATTATCATCCACCAGTTTAATCTGCTAACCATTATGTTTTCAGTAAATGTTTGCTAACAAATTATCTTGATCTTTGGAACAACGTTACTCACAACTTTTCCCTTTCTTCTATCCACTCATCTCTTACAAACAGCAAAGAAAATATCAATCAGTCATTTACTATTCTTTAGATTTTTTTATAATATTTGACTAAGATAGCACTTATTTTTTCTTTTTATACCTGGTTATTATTCCACAAAATGTCCATAAGATTCATCCATACTAGTATGTGTTTCATAAATTCTTTATTAGTCTTTGGCATTGTATAATTGCTATGCATGAGTTCTGAACAAAACCACCTGAGATTATTGTTATGATGTACCTTTAAGACAGATCCTCCAGTAGGTTTTATGTGCATGCATGTGCACACACTCATATACGATTTCAAAGTGTATTTAACTTCACTTTGCACACATAGAAATGAAAACTGTGGCTCCTCCAGTACCAGTAAATGATAGGTCTTATTTGTACTAATTTAAAATGACGTGCAAATAGTGGTTGTCCTAGATGCTATATAGCACAAGGAAATGAGCACTCTATAAAAAATTGGGAGAGATTGATCTCTAGTTGTTCTGAACAAAAGTTAAAATAAGGATACCAGCTGCATGTTACTTATGCTACCATTTTTCTCTTTTATGTTCATGCAAGCCATCAGTGATTTCACAGTCTTTTTCCTCAGTAAGCCTGCCCACAGACTTAGCATCTTTCTAAGGTGTCAGCCCAATTAGCTCTGACTAATGACTAGGAAAAAAAGGAAAATGGAATTTATAAGCCATACTAAAGTTAAGTATTTTATACTTGCACTACTAGAGAAAGATTAGCCATTAATTTCACAAGGTTTTTGCAACTGCCTCACAATAATTCTCCACATAATAATAATAATAATACACCATGTTGAATAAGATAATTCTGAATAATTCTGACTTGAGGGCTAGGTGCTTTTATATTTTGTCCATATATAAATCATATAGTACTTAATAAATTTATTATTTCATAGAATATAACTTCCACCTTTTTGTATAGAATATAAATGATCAGAAGTCCTTTAAAAGTAGTGGAACAATTAAACTGAGTGAATTTACCTAACTATTTAGTTATGATGCAGATGTCTAAATTGTACAGAATGATTATGTTTTGTCTCCGATAAATTCAAATATGAAAGGAACCATTTGTTTGTTGTTGTTACTGTTGTTAGGTGCTGTTGAGTATGACTCATAGTAACCCTATAAGCCTCAGATCAGGGCCTTTCACTCTCTTATGACATTGTCATCATCTCTGAAATATTTGAGCCCATTGCTATAGTCATTGTAGCAATGCTATAGTCCATCATTATGAGGATCTTTCTCTCTTTTGCTGACCCTCAACTTTTCTAAGCATGCTATCTTTTTCCAAGGAATGACTCCTCCTAACAATATGACCAAAATATTTTTGGAACACAGATTAAGCTTTCTAAATTGTTACATTAGATATTGAAGTTTTCATGTGTATAACTATGAGATATGTCTATAATATTTGACACCTAAGCAAAATGGAAGCTACTGAAATATCACTAACTAATATTTGATTTAGAATTGAAAAATGCAATAAAAATATAGTTAAGTAAACATCCTAATTTCAAAGGCCCTATTAGAGATAGAACTGAGGTATCATCACGTTTTGGGCTGTATGCAAGAATGAAAATTAAGTAAGATATCTTTTGAAATAGATTAAAATGCAGCAGCTTTAAAAAACAAACAAAACTTTGCCTCTTTTCAATTATAAACTATTGAGTCATAACCATCTCATAGTTGACCCTCCAGCTTTACAGGTTTTGAAAGACTGTAAATCACATGGGAGGAGATTGCTCATCATTTTACAGCAGAGCAGCTGGTAGGTTCAAACTGCAGGGCTTTGGGGTGGCAGCACGATTTCTAGTCAGGTCTCACTGATAAAACTGACAAACCTTAGGTACAAACATGCAAGAAGATAGTAGAACTGGGAGAAAATCTTTAGCATGATTAAGAGAAAGACATAGCATATGCTAATGGAAAGAACAATGAGAATAGAGTAGAAGGGTCTCTAGTTCAGGACTTTTTATTTTTCACCATTGACAGTTTAGGCTGGCTAATATTCTTGGTATCAGTCGTCAAGAAAGCAAAGATGAATAACATTGGGAATATTTGCTGTCAGGGACTTCTCTAGAGTGCTAAAGAACAAGGAGTCAGTTTAAAAACTAAGGAGCACCTCATCCAAGCCATGATTTTCTCACTTGCTTGTTATGCATCTGAAAGTTAGACAATGAATAAGGGTGGAAGAATAATCAATGCCTTTGTGTTGGTATGTTGGAGACTAGAACTGAATATTCCATGCACTGCTAAGAGGAAAAAAACCCTCAAGTCTATTCTTGAAAGGAGAGGGCTCCTTGGACATACAGATGATAAAATACTCTCTCATATGTTGTTAGAAGGAGCCAGCCCTTGGAGAACAATATCTTGCTTGCAAAGGTGGAGGATTAACATAAAAGAAGACTTTCAGAAAATAGATTGATGCAGTGTGGTATTGGTTTAAAAGTTGGATTTTCTAGCCAATGTTAGCCCATGCTGGTCTCCAAATACCTTAACTGTGGACACATGGTATTGAAAATCATCAACAGTTAGAGAGAGAGAGCGAGTGAGAGAGAGTGAGAGAGAGTGAGAGAGAGAGCGAGTGAGAGAGAGCGCGAGTGAGAGAGAGCGAGAGAGAGCAAGAGTGGGAGAGAGAGAGAGAAAGAGAGAGAGAGAATAAGAGAGAATATTAAAGGCTTTGTTTGCCAGATGATTGAAGGAGAAGCCGACTTATTACTCCTCTGAAGCAAACTTTGCTGGATGATTGAGGAAACCAGAGGCTTCTTGAATTTGTGTTGCCGAACTGAAACTAGTACATTTACTAATTAAGGCATTGTGTTTTACCGTCAATCTGGTTTGAGATTGCTGGGCTAAACCTGGACTTGCAATGTGAGATATTCTTTGCCTCGCCCATGCCCCCGTCTGTTTTCTCTAATAAACACCACTTTTGGAACCACAACTCTGAATAAAGTCTGTGGTGAACAATGAATATCAAAGCCAGTGATTGGTGGAAATAGGAGCAAGAGATTAGGGGTGGCATGTCTGACCTAGCAGCTGTTTGTTTGCTGCTATAGATATTATTGATGGGGACAGTTCCCCTTTATGAAATAGTCAGACTTGGCCATCCTCATGTTGCAACTTCTCCTTTCTAGCATGATAACTCTAACAATGGGCTCAAGTCTGTCGGAGATGGTAAGGACTACACAAGATTGAGCAAAATTCAGATTCATTGTTCACAGCTTACAGTCATATGAGTTGCAGTCAACTGGGCAGCACTTACCAAGTACCACTCATGTGGTTCATATCCACTAGTGCCTTCACAGAATAAAAATGGGAAATCTCTTCTCAGGTGACTTATAGACTCTGAAAACAGGCTGAAGGGTTAGCAATGAGATTTGAAAGTTCTTTATTGCTAGGAACACTTGTGTACAGTGGTCACTGTGTTAGGTTGCTAACGCTAAGGTGAGTGATTTGAACTCAACAACTGCTTCTGAGGAGAAATATGTGGTGGCTTGCTTATGTGGAATTACAGGCTTGGAAACCCTATTAAGAAATTCTATTGTCCTATAGAGTTGCTGTTACAAGCCAGGGTCAACTCGATAACAGTGAATTGGAATAATTTTTGTAGGAGCTATACTACATATTGCAGGATATTTAAACATATATACGGTTTCTACCCACTCATTCTCCATTTGCAACAGTTACAAATATCTCCATGATTATCACATGCCCTCTGGGAGACACTAAAAATAATTGTATCTGATTGCCATTTGAATACCTTCCTCTGTGAAAATTTTTTCCATGTCTTTTGCCCATTTTGCAATTGGGTTATCAGTCTTTTTCTTGTGGAGGCACAGCAGTATTCTATGAATTTTGTTATAAGACTCTTGTCTGAGATGGTATTACCAAATGTTTGTTCCCAGTCTTTTCACCCTGTTGGAAAAAGTTTTTAATGCACACATAGTTTTAATATTTAGAATATGCCATGCATCAATTTTATTCTCTTCAGAATGACAATCATACACACAAAGAAATACTCCAAATCACTGGCAGTAAAAGAGATGCAAATTACAACAGGAATGAGGTACTATCTCACTCCAGTAACAGTGGCAAAGTTTAACAGGGCAGCAAGTAATAAATTTTGGAGAGGATGTGGTGAGAAAGGAACTCTTACGCATTTTTTGGTGGTATTGTAAAGTGGTACCGCCATCTGGAAGGCAGTTTGGTGGTTCCTCAGAAAGTTGAACATAGAAATTCTATATGACCCAGTAATTCTACTACTTGGAATATATCCTAAGAAAATGAGAACTGAGGCACAGAGATTTGTATTCCAATGTTCATAGCAGCATTATTCACTATCACAAGAGCATGGAAAAAGCCTAAATGTCCAACCATAATGGACAACCACAACTAACGGATTGAGAAATTATGGTATAATCACACAATGAAATACTATTCAGCATGCAGGAGCAATAACTTTGTAAATTATTACCTAACTTGGGAGGAACCGGAGAGCATTATACTGAGTGAACTAACTCAGTCCCACAGGATAAATATTGCATAAAACCTTTATGGTAGAATGAGTATACGGATCCAAGAGGAGTGGGAGAGGGTGGTAGCAGAGAGATGAGGATGTGCAGGGGGAGGGGGAATTAATCATGGTATTGTACAATTTGGTGAGTAGGGGGTGAGAGAAATTGAAAGAATTTGTTCTCTAAAACAGTGTATTTGAATTTTGTAAATAAACGTGTATAAAGTTAAAGAAATTAAAAATAATTGTATAATTTATAGTACTTTAATTTTAATGTGAGGAAGTAAATAGTGAACAATATATATAATAATTAAATAAATCTAATTGGATATCTGAAAACCCACTAGGGGATCAGCTATGGGTTGGTTCTGACCAAATACAATACAAAAACATTTACTGCAGAAGGTCAAGAATTACAGTTTTCAATATAGGTTTCATCTCAGCACCCAGAGAACAAAAGTGTTCACCATTGGTTCAATCGCCAACAACATGATAGATACATAGATAGATAGATAGATAGATAGATAGATAGATAGATAGATAGATAAAAGGTTGAATTTTTCAATCATTTAATTTTACTTAGATTCACAATCAACACTCATTGTAACAGCAGTCAAGATCAGAAGATGTGTTGCATTGAGGAAATCTGCTGTGAAAGATCTCTCCACAAAGTTCTAAAGAGCAAGGATACCGATTTATAGATTAACTCCTGATCCTGCCTGTGGTACTTTAAGTTTCTTCCTATGCATCTGAAATTTAGACAAAGTATGAAGAAGACTGAAGAAGAATCAATGCTTTGAAATTTTGCTGTTGGCAAAGAGTATTGAATATTTCATGGAGTATCAAAAGAACAAGTCTGTCTTGAAGGTGTTGTTGTTGTTGTTATGTGACATCGAGTCGTTTCCGACTCATAGCGACCCTATGCACAACAGCTCTAAACCCTGCTCTATCCTGTGCCAACCGCACTGCCTCTGACACACCCATCCCGATTACCCCAGTCACCGAATCAATCCATCTCATAGAGGGTCTTCCCCTCCTGCGCTGTCCCTCCACCCTCCCAAGCATGATGTCCCTCTCCAAGGACCCGTCCCTCCTGGCAACATGTCCAAAGTATGTCAGACGAAGCCCCAGAATCCATGCCTCTAAGGAGCAGCTTGGTTTAATCCTCTCCAAGATGAATCTGTTTGTTTTCCTGGCAGTCCATGGTACATTCAGTACTCTTCTCCAGCACCACAGCTCAAAAGCATCCACTCTCTTTCTGTCCTCCCTAGTCATTGTCCAACTCTCTGATGCATAACAAGCGCTTGCAAAGACCATGGCCTGTATCAGGCGCACCTTAGTCTCCAGAGAGACACTGTTGCTCCTGAGTACTTTAGAGAGGTCCCTAACAGCAGACTTTCCCATCGCGATACGCTTTTTGATTTCCTGACTGCTGGTGCCAAGAGTGTTGATGGAAACAGATGGAGCTAGAGCTGATTGAGAATTGGCCACCTGAAGATGCATTGAGATGAAATAAAGAAAAATACATGTTAATTAGTAGGATAATATGCCAAATTTATAAGGGCAGAAATTCATCCAAAATCACCATTTAAGCAAGTGTCCTTTTGGACTCTGAAATACACGACCAAGGAACAGAAAGCGATAAAAATGTGAAAAATGGAAGAAGAACGAATAGAGGGGGTGATTATGCTTGACTGGTTTGTTTGATGTTGTCAGTTCTGTGGTGAGAAAGCTAAATCTAAATGGGAATAGAACAATTAGGGATAGATCTTTAATAATAATAGCAAAACAGAATTACCTGATCATATTATGTAAGAAGCAATCAGATAAGTTTTAATCATCAGAAGTTTAAGAACAGCAGTTCAAGCTGTTTAGGACTCTGATCTTAAGGAGAGGGGTTTATCTAAAATTTGCCAGTAAAATAAGATTCCATTCAGGGCGAATTTTGTTCCAGAAGGTATATCTGGCCATGGGGAAATTCTCATATGGTCAGGGAATGGAGTCATTTCCTGTTGCTTATTTGGTTTATGTAGTTATTACACTTTAAATTTTAAATAGTCAAATCTCTGAACACCTGGAGAATACTAAATAGGTCCTTTATAATTACAGAATATCAGTAAATCAGGTTTTAAAAAACTAACTTGCTGCAATCAAGATGGATATTGTTCTTCAGGTATTATTGCATTTTTACTAATTTCCTTTAAGACTGCTAATTATTCTTTCAAAAACCTGTGCTTTGAATTTCTGAAAATGGTTTAAATATAGTTATGTGATAACTTTTACTTTATATAGTATGTTTTAACTGAATTGAATATCATTATAGTAAACACTGCCTACAAAGTATAAAGTTTACAAAAACTATTTTAATAAGTAGATATTTCAATGTATTATAGTGACTTTAGGTACCCAACACATGTAAAAATTATAGAACATCCTTTTATAAATATTTTACGTAAATATTAAGACAAAATATTTTCTTCTTTAAAAATATTAAAGTTGTGATTTTAATGAAAGTTTACAGAAAAGTTGAATTTTTTTGTTCATCCATTGTTGTACATTTTTTTACCTACCCCCCCATGTTTATCTTAGAAAAAAATTCACTCACTGTTGCAAAATTTCTTCTGCCCCCCACCCCTACATCTCCGCTAGTCCACTTTGCTATGAACCTATTATTCTGGGCTGTTGTCATACAAATAGTGTAAAATCACATATTCCTTTTAAACAGTTCTTTCCTTCATCTGTCCCAATGAAGTGTTCATTATTTAACCCCTCTTTTCTTAGTTTCTTCTAACCCTCATGTCAGTCTTGTTTTATAACAGCAATATTACTCAGTATTAGTCCTTTTATGACTGAGATATTTCACTCAGCAACTTGTCCTCTAAGTTCAACCATGTTGTGTAATAGCTCATAATTTTTTTGTTTTTCAGTTGTTGGAAAATTTTTTCCCTTTTAAAAAAATTTATTATTAATTTCAATGAAAATTTAGAGACATTGGCTTTCTATTCATTCACTGTTGCACTTTTCTCCCCTCCCAACCCTCCCTCCCGCAATCTTCTCTTTGAAAAGTAAAAGAAAAGTTCCCCATTATTTTACAATCCCTCCCCCCCAGGCCCACTCCACCATGCAGCCTTCGTTCTGTACTCCTATTATGACAAAAATACCTAATCACATATCCCTTTTAAACAGTTTTCTCCCTCATGTTTCAATGCAGTATACATTATTTAACCCATCTTTCTAAGTCTTTTTCCAACCCCGATGTCAGTCCTGTTTTACAATAGTGGCACCATGCAGTATTTATCCTTTTGTGACTGAGATACTTCACTCAGCATAATGTCCTCCAGGGTCACCCATTTTGAGTACTATTGCATGAGTTCCTTGTTTTTCAATGCTGCGTAGTATTCTATTATGTAAATATACCACAGCTTCTCTATCCATTTGTTTGTTGATGGGCACTTAGGTTATTTCCAACTCCTTGCTATTATGAACAAAGGCACAATAAACATGGGTGTGCATATATCTGCCAGGGTGGCACTTATGGCCTCGTTGGGGTATATTCCCAGTAGTGGAATTGATGGGTTAAATGGTATCTTTATTTGCAACTTTTTGAGAAAGTGCCATACTGCCTTCCACAGTGGTTACACCATTTTACACTTACTCTAACTGTGAATAAGGGTTCCAGTTTCTCCACCATCTCACCAACATTTGTTGCTATCTGTTCTGTTAAATTTTGCCATCTGACTGGGGTGAGATAATATCTCATAGTTGTTCTGATTTACATCTCTCTTAGAGCTAGGGATTTTGAACATTTCTTCATGTACTTGTTAGCCATCTGAATGTCCTTTTTGGTGAAGTGTCTGTTCATACCCTGTGCCCATTTTTTAATTGGATTATTTATCTTATTGTGGTGCTCAAGTATTTTATAAATTCTAGATATAAGTCCCTTATCTGACATGTCATTACCAAATACTTTTTCCCAGTCTATGGCTTCCCTTTTTACCCTGTTGGAAAAGTTTTTGGATGTGCAAAGGGATTTGATTCTTAGAAGGTGCCATTCATCTATTTTATCTTGTCCTGGTTGTAGTTTTTTTCCAGGATACTTGGAAGACTGTTTATGTTGTGGATTAGGACTACTAGTGTTCTTCCAAGTTTTTCTTTAATGAAGTTTATAGTCCTTGGTTTTAGTCCTAGGTCTATGATCCACCTTGAGTTGGTTTTTGTGTATGGAGTGAGGTGTGGATCTTGCTTGAGACTTTTGCAGATACTTTTCCAATTTTGCCAACACCATTTGTTAAAAAGGCTGTTGTTTCCCCACTTAACTGATTTCATCTCCTTGTCAAAAATCAGTTGACCATAGATAGATGAGCTGATTTTTCAGTTCTCAATTCTATTAATTTATCTTTGTACCAGTACCATCTCTAGAATATGCGTTATTGAACTGTTAATCAAAGAGAAAAGAATTTCTGTTTGTATTTTGGTACTGTGTCAAAAATAGACATATTTCATCTGGAAATTAGATTTATTTGAATAAATGCAAAGAGACAAAAGTACAAGTTGCATCTTGAAGCATTGACTTTTAACTTCTATCAGAGTTATTGTTCAACTAATTTGACTGATCATATCTTTTAAAAAATATCTTGTTCTCCTTGCTCACATAGTGAGAGACATGAGAATTACTTGAAAATTAAAGATAGAAGTGAGGAAAGACTTGCTAGAGGTCATAGGCCTAAAAATGGTAATTATGGGTGACATATAGTGTGTTGAAAACTAAAACAGTGATGTGAAGTCATCCTTATTGTTAAATTACTCAATTGCTAAAAGAAAGCTCAGCAATTCTGATTCATCATTTGCTCTGCAGGAGAAAAGACCCGGCTATCTGCTGCTCACTCACTAGCTGCTGTGGAAGGTTCCTCCGCTGGCATCATGCATTATGTTAGCGGGAAAGTTAGCAGTTCAAATTCATCAGGTTTTCTGTGGGAGAAAGTTGGACGGTGTTCGCTCCTTAAGATTTACAACCTTAGTTGTAAATCTTACAATCCTCTGGAGTATTGCTATGAGCTACAATTAAGTGGCATTGACAATTTTTTTTTTTCTTCAAAGAGCCTTTCATTCTCTACAGGTTCTGAAAAAAAATATTCTTACTTCTGTCAGCATATGAAGGTCCAGCACACCTTGGATATATCTACATGTATTGACCTTACCCTATAACAAAGAACTTCCCAGACAAAACCTGGTTTCTACTCCCAAACTATGTTTTTGGTGACACTGAGATTATCTTTCCTCTGCTTCCTTTCTCTTTTTTTTTTTTATTTTTTGTGAGATAAAAAGTATTACAGACTATGTCCAGGGAAACTCCCTAAGTATTTGGTCAGAATTGTCATGAGAGTTGTTGTATTCTATTCTAAATCCTATTACAACTATTTGGTTTAACAAATCATGGGGATCATTATATTATTTCAATATTACAGTATTACACTTATTTTGTGGGATTATAATTAAAAAAACAGCACTTATCTATATTATGAAGTTTGTACAATAGCTTCATGCCCAGTCAACTAAAATAAAACCATATTGTTGCCCATGCCAATGAAAGGTTATAAAATAGAATGTGGAAAGCATTAAATATCATTAATATTGCTAGTAACTTTTTGCTGAGTATAATTTAAAAATGATTGCAGCTGTACATTGATTATGAATTTCTGCCAGAAATTCAAGCTAGACTGAAAAGAGAATATGGGATAAGCAATATCATTACAGATGATTCTTGCCTGAAAAGAGAGAATATTTGCAATACCCACCTTCTGAGTAAATAATCTGAGAAGGTGGACTATGTGAGGAGAAAATGTGTCACTAGAATCGTAACAATCTCTATATGCAGATGAGACAAACTTGCTGAAAGTAAATACAGTGAACATCAAAGATTATTGGTTTCAAATGAATTATACCTCAACAAAAGGAAAACCAAAATTCTCTTAGCCAAACCGATGAGCAAATATTGAAACTGTCAAGGATTTAATTTTACTTGGGTCTGCAATCAATGCTTACAGACTCAGTAGTCCAGAAATGAAATGGTGTCTTCCATTGGACAAATTAGCTGCAACAGAGCTCTTTAAAGTGTTTTAAAAGTGGCCCGAGACATAGTATGTTCAACTGCCTCACATGCCTACATAAACATGGAAATAAAAAATATTGAAGAAAAGTTCATGCAATTGAATTAAAATATAGTTGAAGACACTTCAGTTTCACTTTGTACCTTTTTCTGACTCAGACGTGTAAATAGATATATGGATAGAAAATATATGCTTCCGTTTATTATTAAATAGTATTTCAAGACCCCAGTCTACACTAAGAATTCTCATTGCTACTGAATTGACTGACCATTCAATCCAGTATTCCTAGGTGAGCAGAGGGAGATGAATAAAAGTTGTTGTTGCTGTTAAGTGTTGTCAAACTGGCTATAACTCATAGCAAGCCTATGAACAAGAAATTTGAACCCTCCACAATCCTATACTATCCTCCTCAGCTCTGCCAAAGTTGAACCCATTATTAAGGGCATTGTTTTGATTCATCTTGTTGAGACTCTTTTCTTCCCCCACTGACCCTCTACTTTCCTGAGCATGAGATCCTTTTTCAAGGCTTGGTCCCTCTTAGCTATATGCCCAAAATATGTGAGATGATGTTTCACCATCTAAGAAGCTTTCTGGATGAACTATCTCCAAGACATACTTGTTTATTCTCCATGCCATATATAGTACTCTTCTAAAGCACCACATGGCGAAGAGATTGAGATTGTTCACAGCTTCAGTTTGCTCGGCTCCGCAGTCAACACTCTTGGCACCAGCAGTCAGGAAATCAAAAAGCTTATCGTGATGGAAAAGTCTGCTGTTAGGGACCTCTCTAAAGTACTCAGGAGCAACGGTGTCTCTCTGGAGACTAAGGTGCGTCTGATACAGGCCATGGTC
>NW_006399797.1:4071747-4072296 GCF_000299155.1 Elephantulus edwardii | reverse complement strand
ACATCATGCTTGGGAGGGTGGAGGGACAGCGTAGGAGGGGAAGACCCTCTATGAGATGGATTGATTCGGTGACTGGGGTAATCGGGATGGGTGTGCCAGAAGCAGTGCGGTTGGTGCAGGATAGAGCAGGGTTTAGGGCTGTTGTGCATAGGGTCGCTAGGAGTCGCAAACGACTCGACGTCACATAACAACAACGCAAAACACCACAACCCAAAGACATTGATTCTTCTTTTGCCATCTTTATTCATTATTGAACTCTCAGATGCATAGGAAATAATTGAAAAGACCATGACCTGGATCAGGCACACCGTACTATTTAAACTGACACTCTTTAGCAATTTGGAGAGATTTCTGACAGCAGACTTTCCCAATGTTATATGTCTCAAGATCTGACTGCTGGTACCAAAAGTGTTGCTTGTGGACCCGGGCAAGGTGAAATTGTTGTCAATTTTAATCTTCTTCTCCTCCTTCTTCTTCTTCTTCTTCTTCTTCTTCTTCTTCTTCTTCTTCTTCTTCTTCTTCTTCTTCTTCTTCTTCTTCTTCTTCTTC
>NW_006399797.1:4057497-4071347 GCF_000299155.1 Elephantulus edwardii | reverse complement strand
CCAATGGTGATGATTTTTGTTTTCTTGATGTTGAAGGCTCTAGTCCTTGATCTTTCTCAGAAAGCAGCAAGCATTTCAAGATTTCAAGTCATCCACAATTTCAGCAAGTAATATTATGTCGTCTGTACAACACAGGTTGTTTATGAGTCTTCCACTGATTCTGATGCCACGTTCTTCTTTATAAATTCAACTTCTCAAACAATTTTCCAGAATAGAGATAGAATGAGTACACCATGAATATGCCAGAAGTGAGGGCATTCTGGTAGCCTATTGGATAAGGAGTTTAGTTGTTAATCCAAAGGCACATAGTTCAAGTCTACCAGTTGTTCTGTGTGATTCATAGCCTCTGAAAATCCATATGAGCATCACCTATTAGTTGGTGGCTCTGATATGATGGCACATAACAACAGTATGCCAGGAGAAGGAAAAAAATCTTTCTTGGAAGAAGTACAACCAGATTATGACATAGCATTCACTATGGCACAGTTCTAGTCTGTCTGCAGGAATGCTATTAGTTAGAATATCCCACAGAAACAACACCATCTTGAAATCACAATATTTATAATGTAGTGATACCAACATAATCCATCTCCTAATGTTTATTTTCTGTCCTGTATGATTTCTCCTTTTAAACTTTTTTATAGTAGTCCTGCAATTAATAGTGTGTTTGATGCTCATGTAAGTGTGCCAATACTTGTTTCATCGTTTGACTGTCTGACTTTTTATCTCTAGTATACTCTTTAGAAAATTCTTTTTTAGGTAGTTATGAAAAGAATTTCTTTATTTATGCTTTTATTAATAACAACAACATGCTGTTAATGTTGTTAGGTGTCATCAAGTCAAATCCAACTCATAGTAACTCAAAGAATAACAGATCTGAACCATTCCCTTTCATTCTCACGATTATCTGTCATTATAAGAACAGTATTTAGTGAATTTTTAAATGTTATACAGTTTATCTATTAAGGATATATTTCAAGTATTTTTCTACTTAAAATAAATTTCACAAAATATAAAATATAAACCATTTTTTAATATGTGCTTAATTTTCCTAAGCCAACAGTACTGACATTGAAAAATTTGATGACAATTTTACTTGCTCTTTAAATACAGAGAGGATTCTTAAAACTTCATCTCTGTATTGTGCTACTAGTAGAGGAACAAAAATCAGTACTTTGAATACCTGCAAGGAACTGTTTTAAGTTCTTCATGAAATGTTTTAAGCACAGTTGATAAATATAGATTTCAAGGTTCCCAAAAACTGGGAATTGGAATTCAAGCACATTTCTACTAATAAATATAGTTCAAGATTAGTTCATCAGATTTTGAAGCATGTGTTTTTTTAAAAATTTTATTATACTAGTTTATTTACAAAATTTGAATATGTTGTTTTCCAGAACAGAATTATACAACCCCATGATTAATTCTCTGCTCCCTGCACAGCCTTATCCCTCTGTTTCCACCCTCCTGCTTGGAACAATAATTTTGTAAATTATTACCTAACTCGGGAGAGACTAGAGAGCATTATGTTGAGTGAACTTACTCAGTCCCACAAAGACAAATATTGTATAAAACCATTCTTTGTAGAATATGCATCCAATAAATGTTTTAAATTGAAACCTCTTTACATTTTTGGTTGAGTCCCAGGTTATTTTTTAATTATTTAATTATTAATTAGGATTGTTGTTCTTATAGTGCTGTCAAGTCACCAGCAACTCATGGTGACCCTGTGTGTAAAGCTCTGAAGCCTGCCCTGTTCCGAGCCGTTTCACTGACTACGACACAGCAATCATCATTGTTCCAGTTACTGTTTCAATCCATGTCATTTGCTGTCTCTTCTCTCTGGAATCTTTCTTTGTGTTGTCCTTCTCTAAGGACCAGCCCCTCCTGGCCACATGTCCAAAGTATGAGAGACAAAGCTTCAAAATCCCAGCCTCCAAGAAGAAATTTGGTTTTACCCTATGCAAGACAGACTCACTTGTCCCTTGGCTGTCCATGGTATGTTCAAGACTTTGAAATTGCCACAAGCCAAATACATTAATTCTTCTGTCATGCTTAGTTATTGTCCAGCTCTCTTGAGAAGACCAAGGCCTAGATCAGACACATCTTAGTCCCTAGACTGACATCCATTGTTGCTTCTCAGTACTCTGGAGAGGTTCCTGACAGCAGATTTTCCGTCTTTTGATTTCTTGACTGCTGGTAACAAATGTGTTGACTGTGGAGCTGAACAAGCTGTAATTGTTAACAACCTCAATCTCTTTTCCATCTACCATGGTGTGGCAATTATCCCAGTGGTGAGAATCTTTGTTTTCTTGATGTTGAGTTCAAATCCATATTGAACATTACAGTCCTTGACTTTCCACTGCAAGAGCGTCAGGTCTTTCTCAATTTCAGAAAGCAAGTTTTTGTCATTTGCATAACTTAGTTTGTTGATTTGTCTTCCTCCAATCCTGATTCCACATCCCTCCTCATAAAGGCCAGCCTCCCAAATGATTTGTTCTGCAGACAGGACGCATCCCTGACATATTCCTTTGCTGATTTTGAACCATGCAGTGTTTCCATGCTCTCCTGGTTACTAATAATTGTCTTGTTCACTTTTACATGTTCTGATTTAATAGATAAATTATCCATGAATTCACAATACATCTTGACAATATCAGAATGCACTGAGGTTTTTAACTCAGAAGAGCACACATAATTAATGAATTTCTGTATTTTTCCGTGCTTCCTCTTAATATGTTGCTGTTATAAATGATACTGTATCTTTCATCCTCTAGCTTTAAACTTTCTTTTAATATAAAAATCATGAAGTTTGCTATGATTAAATGGTAGGAAGGAAAGCTTTTGCTGGAATAGAAAACACTTCATCATTTGTGTTTTCTGTTATGATGGCAAAACAAGGCATGGATTGAGTCTCATGACAGAGACCTGTGTCTATCACAGTCCTCTGGAGAAACTGAGTGCTGCATTAACACAAAATCAAGAGACACAAAAGGAAAAGACCACCAAGTTCCTATACTCTGGAAGCTAACAATTTCAGAAGCTTATACTCTGTTGTGATTTTGTGAAATTGCCACACTGAGTAATGAGAAGAAAAACCCCAAGAAGCTGTTTGTAATACTGATACTCTCAAAGGGTGTTTTTTTTTTTTGTCCAGAAAAATCTGTCACTAGAATAGGGTAAAAATAGGCACTAGGAACTAGATTCTGACTTCTGAATGCAAACACCATACTTCGAATGGGTTATCTCTAATCTGGGTCTCACTTATACATAGAAAATGTAGTTGTGTTTGTGCTGGTCATTTTATATGATATACACACACAGAGATCAAGTAGAGATATGTACATGTGTATATATATTTCTTTTTGTTATGTACAAAATAAAAGGCTTATAACATTGTGTTGTTGTTGTTGTTGCTGTTATGTGCCGTCGAGTCGCCTGTGACTCACGACCCTATTATCTTACTAATTTTAACTTATTTATTTTTATCATCATTCACTTTTGTATAATCATTCATGTGCATTTTGTTTTATATAAACATTTCTGTACATTTTATTTGATATACTTAATTACTATTGATCTGCAACTTTCAGTCCCTTGTTTCCTCAAGTTCCCTATTGCACCTTACCTAGGTTTTTACCCCTCTTCTTTCCTCAGTAATCTCTGCTATTCTAGTGATTTCCTCCTCCTTTCATACACCTTCTCTCTTTTCTTTTTTAGATAGATAGATAAATAGATAGATAGATAGGTAGGTAGATAGATAGATAGATAGAGATGGAGATGATAGAGATAGAGAGGAATAAGGGAGGGGTGGAGGGAGGAAGCTTAGTTATTTGCTAATTACAATACCTGTATTGTTTTTATCTTGGTTCTTCCAAGGTTGATCCTCCTTTGTCTTGGTTTTTATAGTGTTCTTGTCTCCCTATTACATTTCTATTCTTCTGCTATCTCATACATCCCTCAGTTACTTTCCTGTTGTCATAATAGTGGTCTTGTAAAGTATCTTTCCTTTTGTAATTGAGTATTTCATTCAATATAATACTTTCTAGACTCCCATGTTCTTTACAAATGCTTTACAAATTATATTTTTCTTTAATTCTGCATAGCATTCGATTCAAGGAAATATCAAAGAGGGAGTGCAAAGAGTCTACTCTCTTAAGTGATGATGGATGTCTCAGTAGTGGAAGATGGAGAGTCAAGAGTTTATCTTTTATTCATATCTATTTAGTCTGTCAAATGCTATTAACCATGGTGGAAAGTGTTTGGTGGAGCTCCCAAATTAAGACATGTTTGGAAAAAGGAGTGGCATCCAATTCCTAAACAACATGTCTCTGTAAACTATATGAAATTTGATAAATGTCAATAGTTATAGAAAGCTTCAGGCCTTTTGTTCATAGGATCACTATGAGTCAAGCTTAACTTGATAATAATCAACAACAACAATTTAGTTTGTTCACTGAGTAAATACGAGGCTGGCCTCTGTGAAGAAGAATGTGGCATTAGGATTGAAGGTAGACTCTTTAACAACCTGTACTATGCAGATGACACAACCTTGCTTGAAAAAAGTGATAAAAACTTTAAACACTTCAGAAGATCAAAGACTACTGCCATCAAATTGGAATGCATCTAGATATTCAGAAGACAAAACTCCTCACCTCTGAACTTATAGCAATATCATGTTAGATGGAGAAAAGATTGAAACTGTCGACCATTTTCACCTTTCTTGGGTCTACAATTGTCCCCCTTGTATCAGCAGTCAGGAAAGCAGGAGATGTACTGCATTGGGAAAGTCTACATTCAGGGACCTCTCCAAGTTACTGAGGGGGAAAAAGGTCAATCTGAAGCTTTACGTGTGCTTGATTCAAGCCATGATCTTTTCAATCATTTGTTTTGCATCTAATAGCTGGACAATGAATAAGGATGACAGAATGAGAAATGACGTCTTTGAATTGTGGTTTTAAAGAATAGCACCGACTCTCCCACAGACTGCCAAAGAAACCAAGCAATGTCTTGCAAAAAGTGCATCAAGAGTGTTCCTTAGAGGAAAGGACGGCAAAAAGTCCATCTTACATATTTGGGGCATGTTAGGATAGGCTATTGGAAAGGGATATTATACTTGGAAAGATGTAAGGTCAGTGAAAGAGAAGAAGACTTTCAATGAGGTGGCTTGACATGGTGACTGCAACAATGGGCTCAAGTGTATCAGAGATGATGAATATGGATGGCACAGGGTAGATAGGACAGGTTTCAGATACATTGTTCACAAAGTCACTATGAGTTGTACTTGATTCCAACACACCTAACAACAGCAACAAATATTCCATTGTGTGAGTATACTACAGTTGTGTTTTTTGATGGGTTCCCTCCCCCTCCATTTGTTTGCCAGTGGGCATTTTGATTGTTTCAATTTACTTGATATTGTGAGTAACGCCGTGATCAACATAGTTGTACATATTTATTTATGGCTCAGCTCTGAGATCCTTGGGGTATGCTCCTAGCAGTGAAATGGCTGGATTGTAAGGGATTGTTATATTTAGTACTTTAAGGAAATGTCAAACTGCCTTTCAAAGTGGTTGTACCATTTTACCATCCCACCAGCAGTGCAGAAGAATGCCAATCTCTCTGAATCCTCTCCAACATTTATTGTTTGTGTTCTTGTTAAACTATGCTGCTCCTAATGGAGTGAGATGGTAAATTGTTGTTGTTTTTATTAACATTTCTCTGATTGGCAGCGTTTGTGAATATTTCTTCATGTGTTTGTCTATAGATATGAACTTCCTCCCAAGGACTGACTTAGCTGTATCCCAGAGATTTTGGTATGTTTTATTTTCATTATCATTCATTTTAAGAACCCCTTTTTTAAAGGAGAAATTTCTTATTTTTATTAATAATTCTGAGTTATATTAAAACAATTTCCTATACATAAGGTAATTTTTTCTATGTCTATAGTTTTGGGTTGATTTGTTTTATAGAAATGTTTTATTTTACACTAATTTACTTACAAAGTTCACTTACATTGTTTTTCACACTTAATTTGTCCTACTTCATTAACCCATCCCTCCCTCCACCAATGAAATTGTGCAACCCTATGATTACCCCCATCCTCTCCTCTCTGCTCTCACCCTGTTCCCCCTTAGATCTTTATAGACATTTTACTAGTTATCCATTTCTACAATATCAGTTTTATACAGTATTTGTCCTTACAGGATTGAATTAGTTCACTTAGCACAATGCTCCCCAGCCTCTCTTAAATTAGGTAGTAATTTGCAAAATCATTGCTCTAGTGTGTTGTGTAGTATTCCGTTAAGTGAATATATCATAATTTGTCAATTTATTCTATTGTATTTGGACATTTGGGTGGTTTTCATGTTCTTGCGATGGTGAATGATGCTGCTATGAACATTGGTGTACAAGTCTCTGTTTGTGCCTCAATTCTCAATTTCTCAGGGTATAATCTAAGTATTGGAATAGCTGGGTCCTATGAAATTTCGCTGTTCAGCTTTCTAAGAAAACACCAACTGCCTTCCAGAGTGGTAGTATCATTTTACAATCCAACCAACAATGTATAAGAGTTCCTATCTTGCCACATCCTGTCCAATACTTACTACTTGCTATTCTGTTAAACTTTGCCACTGCTACTGGAGTGAGATGGCATCTTATTATTGTTTTGATTTGCAGCTTTTGTATTGCCAGTAATTTTGAGCATATCTTCAAGTATCTGTTGGACATCTAAATATCTCCCTCTGAAATGCACCCAGTTATCTCTGGTCAACTGATACCCTATCAAATGGGGAAATGACAAATATCAACTCAAGATGGATCAGAGACCTGGAAATAATGCCCCAAACCATGAAGTTCATTAGAGACAAACTGGGATTGATCTTAGATGGCCTAGATTGTGGTATAAAGAAACTGCCAAATACAGTGAGAAATGAATAATCTGGAGAGGCTAAAATTGATGAATGGGACCTCCTAAAGATTAAATACATGTGCACATAATTTTTTCTCCCCAACAGAGTGAAAAGACAACCTTCTGACTGGGGAAAAACATTTGTAAATACCATTTCAGACATGGGTCTTATACCAAAAGTTTACAGACTCCTACAGGGCCTCCTCAAGGAACTTTTTAATATAATTTTTTTTTCTTCTTTAACATAGTAGTGTTCAAGCAGGTTGGTATTTAGCTGCCATCTGGGTGTTTTATTATACTTGATTCTCTTGTTGTTAACTTCTAGTTTTATTATATTGCAATTTTAGAAGATTTTTTTAAAACTTGTACTATTTTGATGTTCTCTAATTTGTTGACAAAAGAAATTAGACATTTGACTATGCGGATTGTAACAACTTATGACTAATATTGAGAAGAATGTGTAACCCAGAGCACTTACTTGTGCTCAGGTGAAACCAATAGAAGAGGCTATTGTGCAAACAGAGCAAAGAAACACTGTTGTTGTTGTTATTAAGTGCTGTCGAGCTGTAGGTGACTCATAGAGACTCTATGAATGAAAGACTTGAACACTTGTATAACTTTCATCCTTTCTCCAGGTCCTAGGGTTTCTGGAGGCAAGCTATTTTAGAAAACTGTATGGTTTAAATTAAGGAGGGAGTGTGTCAGAGTTTTATTGTCTCTTGAAAAATATTCAATCTGTATGCTGAACAAATTATTTGAGAAACTGGACTCTATGAAGAAGAATATGGCATCAAGATTAGAGGAAAATTCATCAATAATATACCTGCATTATGCAGATGACACAACTTTGCTTGCTGAAAATAAGGAAGACATGAAGATCTTGTTGCACAAAATTAAAGCGTTCAATACAGATTGCATCTCAATGCCTAGAAAACAAATTTCTTACCACTTGACTGAGAGGCAACATCATTATAGATGGAGAAAAGATTGAGACTGTCAACAACTTCATCTTACTTGGATCCATAATCAACAACACCCTTGGAACAGTCAGGAATCAGAGGATGTATTGCACTAGGAGAGTATGCAGTTAGGAACCTCTCCAAATTATTGAGGACCAATGATGTCAGGTTAAGAACAAAGGTGTGTCTGATTCAGACTATGGTCTTTCTGATCACTTGCTATGCATCTGAGAGCAAGATAATGAATAAGAATGACGAAAAAAGAATTGATATCTTTGAGCTGGAATTTGAAGAAGAATACTGAATATCCCATGGACTTCCATAAGAAAGCAAATAAGTCTTGGAGGAAATGCAGCCAGACTGCTCTTTGGAGGCCAATATGACAAAGCTTTGCCTCACATACTTTGGGCATGCTACAAGGAAAGATTATTTTTGGAGAGGGACATGATGCTTGGAAAGGCAGAGTGCTGATGAAAGAGAGGAAGACCCTTAACCAGGCATATTAACACAATGACTACAGACATAGGCTCTAGTGTGTCAGAAAGTATGAGGATGGCACAAAACAAGATAGGGCTAAGATCTGCTGTTAATAGGTCACTATGGGTGACATTTGACTTGACAGCACCTAACAACAACAATTTGTTGAGGCTTCCTCTGTATCCTAATATATGGTCAGTTCTAGAAATTTTCCATGTGCCTTTGAGAAAAAAAGTAAACTGACTTGCTTGTGGTTGTTATGTCGTGTCAAGTCACTTTCAACTTATAGTTGTTGTTGTTGATTGCAATTGAGTTGAGCACAAGTCATAGCAACCCTATGAACAAAAGACCTGAAGCCTTTCAATAAGTATCATCTGTCAAAGTTCATAGAGTTTCCAGAGGCATGTTGTTTAGGAAGTGAATACCAGTCCTGCTCCCAACCTGTCTTAAACTAAGAACTCCAGCAAACACAGTCCATTGCATAACCGTTATGCCATTTGAAACCCCCAATGGTACAACGCTCAGTATACCAGCAACCCCAGGTTGAAGTTTATAGTTTCTGGTTTTACTCGTAATATAAAACCACCTTTGATCTATCTTTTTAAATAGTAGTTTATTTACATAATTTGAATACATTGATGTCGAGAACAGATCATTCCAATTCCCCTCACCCCCCGCACGTCAGATTGTATAACTCCATGATTAATCTCCCCTACCCCTGCACATCCTCATCCCTCTGCTTCCACCCTCCCCCAACTCCCTTGAAGCCTTATACTCATTCTACAATAATGGTTTTATATAATATTTGCCCTTGTGTGACTAAGTTCACTCAGCATAATACTATCCAGTCCTTCCCAAGTTAGGTAGTAATTTAGCAAATCATTGTTTCTGTGTGCTGCATAGTATTCCGTTGTGTGAATGTACCATAATTTCTCAATCCATTCTTTTGTGGTTGAACATATGGGCTGTTTCAGTGTTCTTAGGATGGTGAATATTGCTGCTATTAACATTGGTGTACAAGTCTCTGTGCATACCAAGTAGTAGAATAGGTGGGTCATATAGAATTTCTACGTTCAGCTTTTTGAGGAAGTGACATATTGCCTTCCAGAATAGTTGTACCATTTTACAGTTCCACCAATAATGTATAAGAGTTCCTTTCTCACCATATTCTCTTCAACATTTGTTATTTTCTGTCCTGTTACACTTTGACACTGTTATTGGAGTGAGATGGTACCTCATTGTGGTTTTGATTTGCATCTCTCTTTTTGCTAGTGATTTTGAACACTATTTCATGTGTCTGTTTGCCATTTGAATATCTTCCTCTGTGAAAATTCTTTCTGTCTTTTGCCCATTTTGTAATTGGATTATCAATCTTTTTCTTGTGGAGTCCTAGAAGTATTCTTTAGTAACTAGAAGTAAACATTAGCAACTCACAGAGACCCTATGATAAAAAGCTCTTAACCCTGCTCTATCTTGAGCCAACTTTATTGTCTCCATTACACCTACCCCCACTAACCCAGTCACTGAATCAATCCATCTCATCGAAGATCTTCCTCCCTTGCACTTTGCCCCCACCCTTTCAATCTTGATATCTCTCCAAGGACTGGTCCCTCCTTGCAACATGCCCAAATTATGTTAGATGAAACCTCAGAATCCTTGCCCCCAAAGAGCAGCCTGGTTTCACCCTCTCCACGACAAACTTGTTTGTGTTCTTGGTAGTCCTTGATAAACTCTTCCCCAGTACCACAGCTCAAAGGAATCAATTCTCTTTCATTCCTAGTCACTATCTAGCTTTCTGACATATAGCAAATAATTATGAAGACCATGGCTTATATAAGGTGCACTTTAGTCTCCAGAGTGACATCATTGCTCTTCAGTACTTTGGAGAGGTCTCTGACAGAAGGCTTTCCCAATGCAATTCATCTTTTAATTTCCTGACTGCTGGTACCAAGAATGTTGAGTGTAGAGCCAAGCCAAATGAAGGTATTGACAAACTCAATCTCTTCACCATCCATCATGATGCTGCCAATTGGCCCAGTGGTGAGAATCTTTGTTTTCTTGATGTTGAACTTCAATCCATATTGAAGGCTGTAGTCCTTGATACTCTGCAGCAAGGGCTTCTGGTCCTCCTGAAGTTTCATCTAGCAGAGTTGTGTCATTTGTAAAACACAGATTAGATTATTGATGAGTCTGCCTCCAATCCTGATGCCACATTTCTCCTCACAGAGCCCAACCTCCCAGAAATCTGTTCCGCATATAGACCAGGCATATTTTTTTCTTGTCTGTCTTAGTTTGGAAGTCCCAGTGAAAACTATTCACCATGGATGACTCTGGTTTTATTTTAAATACTGGTTACTTGGCTAACCAGTATTTAAAATAAAACCAAAGTTATCCTTGGTGAACAGTTTCATTGGGACTTCGAAACTCAGACAGACTAGAGAGAAAAAAATGTACCTGGTTGTCTAATTAAAAATGAATTAGCTAGTGAAAATTCTACAAATAACAGTAAAATTTAATTATTAATGAAGTTCCCTAAGAAGATGGAAAGAATACTTAGAGACACTGTATTGAAATAGTTAATAGTTAACCCTATCAGGTGGTAGTTATGATCAAGAACTGTTGGTATTAAAGGATAACATCCAATCTACAATGAAGGCATTGGTTGAAAACAAACCACCAGAAATTGACAAAAATGTTTCCTCAAATAAATGGAGTTTTGGTATGTCTCATCTATGGTAAAACATTTAAAAAATGGGTATGTGGGCTGGTTACAGAAGAAGAACCTATTAATGACTATAACAAATGATAGTCCAATAGAATGTAAACTATTAAACAATACCACTAATATCAGACACAAGAAAATGTTTGCTGAATTAAAAAAAACTCAAAAACATTAGTAACACATTAAAAAAGAACTGCCAGGTTACTCGTCTTTCTCTCACAGAGAAACTGATGGATTTGAACCAGGTATCTGTGAGTTGGCAGCACATTTCCTTACCACTATCCCATCAGAACCTTATTCACAAGGATCATCTTCGCTAAAGAGGCATCCTGGTCAAGCAGAGAATATCAGAAATAGGAAGTTTAGAAAAGGGTTTATGTAGACCCTGTATATAGACAAAGAGATAATTATTTAAGTAGACCTAAAGGATATTTCTGGGAAGGAGGAGTGGCACCCACTTCTGTAATAGCTTGCCTCTGGAAACCGTATGAACCTGGAGAAAGGATGAAAGGCACTGCCTGAGACTCAACGGCACTGAGCAACAACAACAAAGGATATTTCATGATTTAATGCCATGAATCATTTTTTATCAGAGCTGTGTACATTTACTTAGAATCTGTATGGTGAAATGATAATCTGAGGTGCTAGACACAATAAAGAAGAACACGGCATGAGGAATGGAGGAAGATTAACTACTCTAGCACCATAAAATATAAATCTTATGCAGCAATGCCATATTTAAATTCTTAATGCTTCAGAGTGAAAATATGTTACTATCAGAAATGTTTGCATTTGGCAAGAAATGAAATTAGATGTATACTTCAAATTTGATTTGCAAAATAGAAAAATAAGTTTAGACGTAAAAATTGGACTTAAAACTGCATATGTATAAATATTTGTACTTTTTTGCCTTTTATTGTTGAAAGGATTATTTTCTCTTAGATAAGACATCATGAATTTATTTGCAAATAAATCCAAGAAGATCGCAGCCAAGTTTCCTCTCTTATTATGTGTTTATTAATTTGCATGCAATCATTTATATACATTATGTTTCATGGATTTACATTGTGTTTTATGGAATCATTCATATATCCCTTATTCAGCTATTGTACTGTTAGGAATATAACCCTAAGAAAATCAGAACTGTGACTCAAAAGGAGATATACACACCTATGTTCATAACAGCATTATTCATGATAGCAAGAAAATAGATACAGTTCAAGTTTCCTCTTTATACTGTTTCAGAAGATATAAATATGTTTCTTCAAATGTATAGTTGCTCTTTCAAAATTATCTCTCTAGAAATGTCTTTTCATCTCTTATCTACAAAAGGAAAGAAAAGAAAGACTTCCTAAATTTACAGTCAGTCCAAGTAAGATATTATGATATTTCAATATTTCTACTTTAGCTTTTCTACCTTGTTAGTCCAATTATAAATTGATGCTTTCATAGCTCATTAATTCCTTGTCCAAAATGAAATTCTCTTAGCAAGGAATTGCCTTCTTTTTTTACTGTTGTTTATTAAATGATTTTTATATATTGGTGGTTTAAGTCCTTTGTCAAATATGTTTTGTGAATTTGTTTTCTTAACAAGTGTCTTGATTTTTCATTTTCTTAATAGAGACCTTTGATCAGCTAGTCTTTATAGAACCCATTATTTTAATGTAAAATTGATTCCTTTTTATGTACACAGTATGTACACAGAGTATGTACACAGAAGCTGAGCAAATTATTTAAGAAATTGGAATATAAGTGGAAAAATGTGTTATCAGGATGAGAGGATGACTCAATAACAACCTACATTTATGTAGATGACACAACCTTCCTTGCTTGCTGAAAGTGAGAAGCACTTGAAGTTCTTGTTGCAGATCAAACAATACATGCTTCATTATAGATTGCATCTCAACAACAAGAAAATTAAAATTCACAGCACTGGACTTGTAGGTGACATCATGATAGAAAAATGATAAAACTATTACTGACTTAAACTTACTTGGATCCGCAATCATCATCCTTGCAACTAAACAGTCAGGAGATCAGGAGATGTACTACACTGGGAAAAATCTGCAGTCAGTGTCCTCTACAAATTGCTGAGAATAATGTCAGTTTGAGGACTAAAATGCACCTGATTCAGACCATACTATTTTAGGTCACTGCCTATGCAGCTAAGGACTGGACAATAAATAAAGATGACAAAAGAATTGAAACCTTTGAGTTGTGGTGTTGGAAAATAGTCCTGAATATCCAATGGACTTACAAAAGAACAAATATTTCTTGGAGAAGGTATAGCCAGAGTGCTCAGTGGAGGCAATGGTGATAACACTTCATCTCACATACTTTGGACATGTTGCTATGAGAATCCAGCAAAGAAGAGGAAGCCTCTCTATCAGACTGATTGAGATAGTGACCACAATAATAGACTTGAGTATGTCAGCGAGTGAAAATAGCATAGAATAGGATTCAGATCTGTTTGTTTATAGGATTGCTGTGAATCAGAGTGGAGTCGAAAGCACCTAACAAAAACACAGAGACTGTACTAACTTATATAATAGGAAGCAAAAATTTAAAAAAAAATCACTACAGCATTTGTTTAGTCCAATAATCTATCAGCTAATTTGCATTTTTATAAAACATTGATTACTTTAAACATCACTTGAATGGATAATCTCTTTGGCAATAGGTTGCAGTCAACAGCTATTGACTTTATTTCATGGCAATTAGGAAGAGAAATAAACAACCCAAAACTTCTTAACTCAAGATAGTTTTAATGTCATTGAAATTA
>NW_006399797.1:4049525-4057387 GCF_000299155.1 Elephantulus edwardii | reverse complement strand
GAAGAAGAAGAAGAAGAAGAAGAAGAAGATGATGATGTTGTGGTGAATATTGAGGGTACCATGAACTGCTAGGAAAACAAACAGATTCATCCTGCAGAAGATTAAACCGGGATGTTCCTGGGAGGCAAGAATTCAGAGGCTTCGTCTAACATACTTTGCACATATTGTAAGGAGGAACAGATCCATGGAGAGGGACATCATGCTTAGTAGGGTGGACAGACAGTGCAGGAGGGGAAGGCCTTCTATGAGGTGGATTGATTCAGTGACTGGGGTAATTCAGATGGATGTGTCAGAGACAGTGTGATTGGCACAGGACAGAGCAGAGCAGAGTTTAGGGCTGTTGTACATAGAGACCCTATGAAGCAGAGTCCTCAACCCTTGGGTGTCTTTCATCCTCTTTCCAGGTTCATAGGGTTTCTGGAGGCAAGCTATTATGCAAGTGAATGCCACTCTGTTTTAATCAGGGAGCTCCACCCCACTCTCTGTCCCCATTGGGTAACCAACAATTAACACATTTGACACATCATTGTCACAGTGTTCAGCCTCAGGGCAACCACAAATTAACACTGTAAGGCCACTTGTACACCAGGGTTATAGGTCCTGGGGGATGGGGGGGGGAGAGAGAGATTGAGGACTGAGATTGAGAGGGAAGTAGAAGTGGCATGGTACTTCCTCCTTTCAGCCAAGATCCAACTAACATTAGCTAAAATATTCCTAGTACCATCCCCTCTTCTAAACCCAGCCTGCACTTCTGACAGTTCTTTGTTGCTGTGCTGTTCCAGTCAGTTTTGGATAATTTTCAGTAGAATCATGCTTGCATGTGGTAATAATGATACTGTCCAATAATTTCTGCACTCTTTTAGGTCATATTTCTTTGGAATGGCAACAAATATAGATTTCTTCCAGTCAGTTTGCCAGGTAGATTTCTTGACACAACTTCATGAGTGCAGCATCTGTTTGTTGAGATATGTCAATTGGTATGCTGTCAATTTCTGGTGACTTGTTTTTTTGCCAATTCTTTCAGAGCAGCTTCAACTTCTTCCTTTGTCACCACAGGCTCTTGCTTATACAATGTTTTATGAAATTCTTCTGTGTCTGCCAATTCTTTTTGGTACAATATCTCTGTATACTCCTTCCATCTTCTATTAATGTTTCCTGGTTCATTTACTATTGTGCATAAAGCATCCTTAAGTATTGCAACTCGAGCTTTGACACTTTTCTTCAGTTCTTTCAGTTTAAGCAATGCTAAGCAAGTTTTACCCCTTTGATTTTCTGACTCCAGCTATTGCATATTGCATTATGATACTTTGCTTTGTCTTCTCACCCTGACCTGTGATACCTTCTGTTCATCTCCTTTCCCAGAACAGTTGATCATGCTTCTATACTTGGAAGTAGTCATCAGAACAGAACAAGAAAACACTGCATGTTTCAAAATTGGGAAAAGTGTATATCAGGGATGTATCCTGTCTCCATACCTTTTCAATCTATATGCAAAACAGATCATCCAGAAGGCTGGGCTTTATGAAGAAAAATGTGATGTCAGAATTGGAAGAAAACTTATCAACAATATGAGTTATGGAGATGACACAACCCTGCTTGCTGACACTGAGGAGGACCTGAAGTGCTTGCTGAAGAAGGTCAAGAACTACAGCCTATAATATAGATTGAAGCTCAACATCACGAAAACAAAGATTCTCACCACTGGGAAGATTAGTAGCCTCATGATAGATTGTGAAGAGATTGAGATTAACAGCTTTAGTTTGCTTAGCTCCACAATCAACACTCTTGGTACCAGCAGCCAGGAAATTAAAAGACAAATTATATTGAGAAAATCTGCTGTCAGAGTCTCCTACAAAGTACTGAAGAGCAACAATGTCAGTCTAAAGACTGAGGTGTGCCTGATCCAGGCCATGGGGTTTGCAATTACTTACTTGCTATGCATCAGAAAGCAGGACAATGACTAGGGATGATAGAAGGATAATTGATATCTTTTTGCTGTGGTGCTGGAGAAGATTATTGAATGTGCCATGGACATTCCTTGGAGAGGATTAAACCAAGCTACTCCTTGGAGGCAAGGATTCTGGGGCTTCGTCTGACATACAAGGAGGGACAGGTCCTTGGAGAGGGACATCATGCTTGGGAGGGTGGAGGGACGGCGCAGGAGGGGAAGACCCTCTATGAGATGGATTGATTCAGTGACTGGGGAAATTGGGATGGGTGTGTCAGAGGCAGTGCGGTTGGCGCAGGATAGAGCAGGGTTTAGGGCTGTTGTGCATAGGGTCGCTATGAGTCGAAAACGACTCGACGGCACATAACAACAACAACAACAACAACAACAACAACAACAACCATGGACAGCTAGGAGATCAAACAGGTTCATGTTAGAAAGGGCAATACCAGGCTGCTCATTGGAGACAAGGATTTTGAAGCTTCGTCTGGCATACTTTGGACATATTGCAAGGAGGAATCAGTTCTTAAAGATGGATGTCATGCTTGGGAGGGTAGAGGGACAGTGTAGGAGAGGGAAGACTCTCAATGAGATGGATTGAGTCAGTTACTGGAATAATGGGGTTATGTGTGTCAGTCAGTAAGATTGGCACAGGATAGAGTAAGAATTAGGACTATTGTAAATAAGGTCATTGTTGCAGGTGACTCAATGTCATGTAATAACAATAATAACAAAGAAAACATCTCCTAATACTGTATCTTGAATATCACCAAACTGTTGTGAAGTAAGTGCATTTATCAGTAAGGTTTTTCTGCCGGCTAGGTTCAAAAGCATATAAATTAATATCATATCATCAAGGAAAAGTTTTTTAAGGAAAAGTTCAAAGTACAATAGTGTGTAAATAGAGTTTTTAATAGGATATATACACACTTACTTTAAAGATCACGTGGTTTTATTTTTGCAGATAAAAGTCTGTCATAAAAGCATCTGGAAGCAACTAAATAGCTTCTATAAATTTTTATAACGGACTTTCATGAAATGTTTTTTTTATTGTTATGTGCTGTCAAGATGACTATGACTCAAAATGACTAAGAATGTCCGTTGCCATTCTCATCATGTCTGATATACTCGAGTGCATTGTTACAGTCACCATATCAGTCCATCGTGCGAGGACATTTTCTCTTTTTAGCAACCCTTTTCAAGTACACTAAACAAAACTAAACTTGTTGCTTTTGTTGTTGTTATGTACAATACTTGGAAGTCAGAATTGACTCATAACTGACCCTCTAGAGAGTTTTCAGAGGTAATAAGTCTCAAATGAGGAGATATTTTTGTCTTTTCTCCTCAGAGCAGCTGGTAAAATTTAACCCTGTTCCTTTTGATTGACAGTGCAATGAAGTAAGTGTGAACAACTGAACTTCCTGAAATGTTCAATGGGAAAGCTAACACTGGTTGTGTTATTTGCTGTGTTTCATAGTTTAAATTCCAAATCATTCTGTTGTCTCAAAATATAGTTCTTTTTTTGTCTCATATACTTTAGACACATTATTAGGAGAGACAAATCCCTGAAGAAGGAAATCATGTTTAAAAAAGTAGATGGTCTTTGAAAGGGATTTAATGAGATAGATTGACCCAATAACTTGAGGAATGGGCTTAAGCATTGCAAATGTTGTGGCGGCGGATTCCTCAGGTTTCTTTCTGTTGCACGATGGATCACAAGTCAAAACGTACTCAATAGCATCAACAACAGCAACATTATACGCTATCAATGCTATTTATGTGAATTCTGGACATATTTCAGATATGTTTAATGTGGTTTCACCACTGTAAAAGGAAAAGGATGCAACATTCAGGTGGCTTAATATGACTTCTAACCACTTCATATAGGGGAATTGTCGCCGTCAATAATATCCAAATATCCATGTTGTTGTTATGTGTCATCAAGTCACATGTGACTCATAGTGACCCTATGTACAATAGCTCTGAAGCCTGCCTTATCTTGAGCCAGTCTTACTGATGCAACACACCTACCCCCATTTCCCTAGTGACTATATCAATCCATCTTATCTGGGGGTCTTCCTCTCTTTCACTGTTACTATACCCTTCCTAGCATGATGTCCTTCTCCAAGGATTAGTCCCTTCTGGCCACATGTCCAAAGTATATAATATGGAACTTCAAAGTCCTAGCCTTCAAGGAAAAATTTGGTTTCACCTATTGCAAACCAGATGCAGAAAGAAAGAAGGGATACGAGGAAATGAATTCTCAAAAAGAGGGAAGTCTGAGGCAGAGGTCCTCTCACAGCTTAGCACTGTGAAAAGGCCACTTTCTTAATCTCCCTATGGTTTTTATTTAGTTTAGGCCAATCCTCCTAAAAAATTCAATCTCCCCGGAGACTGTATTTTCCTTAAATGTTGCCAGCATAACAATGGGTAAGCTTAATCTTTAAACTAAGACCAAAGTTCAGACAAGGTATCTCCTCCGGTGGGAGGCTGATAGAATTCTCTGTTTGCAGAGGGCATCCAGTATCTTTTTTGGGGGGCTGAGCAGAATTCTGCTTGCAGAGAGTGTTCAGTCCTGTCTGGACACTGATCTCAGTGGTGGCCTGGCTAACACTACGCCGTGGAAACCACATTCATCCTCTTCAAATGGACATATTTGTTTTCTTGGCAGTCCGTGATACATTCAAGACTTTTCAAAGTCATCAATTCTTCTTCTGCCATGCTTAGTCATTGTCCGGCTCTTTGATGTATAACAGTTTTGGAGACCATGGACTGGATCAGCACATCTTAGTCTGTAGACTGACATCGTTGCTTCTCAGTACTCTGGAAAGGTCCGTGACAACAGATTTGCCTATTGCAATTAGATTTTTGATTTCCTGACTGCTGGTCCCAAGAGTGTTGATTGTGGAGCTGAGCAAGCTGTAGTTGTTAACAACTCCAATATCTTCTCCATCTATTATGGTGCTACCAATTGTCCTAAGGGTGAGAATCTTTTCTTGATGTTGATCTTCAATTCATATTGAATACTGGTCCTTGACCTTCTGCAGCAAGTGCTTCAGGTCCTCTTCAGTTTCTGCAAGCGAAGTTGTGTCATTTGCATAACATAGATAATTGATGTATCTTACTCCAATTGTGATGCCACATTCTTCCTCATAAAGTCCAGCCTTCCAAATGACCTGTTCTGCATATAGATTGAATATGCATATAGATTGAATATGCATATGGAGTTATGATGCATCCCCGATGCACACCCTTCCAGAATTTGAACCATGTAATGTTTCACTTCTTTGTTCTGAGGACTCTTTTCTCATCCAAGTATAGGTTTTGCATAATCACAATCATGTGTTTTGGGATTCCCATTCTTCTTAAGGTTAACCCCAATATCCATAGTACTAACTAAACAAATAGCTACAAGGTCAAACATACCAACCCACATGCTCCTGTTCCTATTTCTATGAAACATCATGTCCAATATTAATTGCAAATTGATTCATAAACCTTACTTACATTTCTGGGGTTTATTAGGGAAATAAGCTGGGGAATTGGAGAGGCAAAGAATATCACACAATGCAAGCCCAAGTTTAGTCCAGCAGTCTCAAGCCAGATTAATAAGACCCAATTACTCAATTAGTTTAGAGAACTTCTCAGTCAACAAGCAAAAGTTCAGTAGTACAAGTAAACCTCCCGTTTCCTCAATCATTCGCAAATGTTATCTCACAGCAGTTGCAAGTTAGCTTTTCCTTCAGTCATCTGCCAAGCAAAACCTTTAACTGTTACTCCGTCTCCAAGGTTCCTCTGGTTATACTTTGCCATAGTCTCTTCACAGCAGTGCCACAGTTCTTCACTGTCTTTCACAGTCTCTTCAACTTCTTTCCACTATCATCTCTCAAAGTACTCTTTTATATTGGTCCCAAAGCTGTTGATGATTTGCAAGACCATGTGTCCACAGTTAAGGTAGCTTTAGACAATGTCCCTAATGGAGATGAACAAAGTGGATATAAATGCCAATTTTCAAGACTTCTGATATCACAAACACTATAAATTAACTTGGTACTATTACTTCTATTTTATCATACAATTCAAAACTGTTCTTTAATGCAAATACTTACATGAATTTTTAAAGGTCAATTATAATGTGATGGGCAAAGATCTAGAACTTAAGCTGATTCTCACATAAAAGTAAATGGTATTTAGAAATGTTTTTGTTTATCTCACCAATGTAAAAATGAGAGTTGTTTTTATGCTTAAAATTAACAGAAACAGTTAATGATGTTAAGATATTCACTATTTAATAAAGAAGTAGGGGGAAGGGAGAAAAAAGCTTTATCTCTTGTGGAATCAATTGTAATTATTAGGTCTATCATCCATTTTATCTTTAAGAATTATTTACAGTTGTTTTTGATTTTAAAATGTGGAACATTTATGTATTTTATTATTGATTATTAAGTGATCTTTATATGTTCTGAATACAAATATCTCATTAGACATATACTTTGTTAATTTGTTCTTAATATGTAGTTTGACTTTAGTTTTTCTTAATAGTGGGAATTGATGAACCAAGATATTTATTTTGCTGAAATCCCTTGCCATAGATTGAATTTTGTCCTTCAAAATACTAAGAATTATACAATGTGTCAGGTATGTAATGATCACACATGATCTGATAAGCCAAAATCAATTATAAAAAGATTAATAGTGAGATGTAACACTGTCACAGCCCTAATCTGATGCCACAATCTTAATCTGATATAAGCAATTTTCCCCTGAGTGTAGCCTGCAAACACAAAGAGAAAAGCAAGTACAGAGGAAAGAGGACATCAGTACCATCGAAAAAGAAATATCAGTAGAAGCTATCTTTTAGAATATTCTACATTTATAATGTTTTTACTGTTGATTGCCTTCGAATCAAGCATGACTCATACCAATCCTATGAACAAAAGGCCCAATCCTATGAACAAAAGGCCTGAAGCCTTTTTATAACTATCAACATTTATCAAAGTTCAAAGAGTTTCTTGAGGCATAATGTTTAGGAAGTGGATGCTACTCCTGCTTCCAAATATTTTAAATATTATCAATTTTATATAATGCTAAATTAAATTACTTTTTGCACCGTTTTGCATGCCTATGAGGGAAATTCTTGTGCTGTTTTCTTGTTTTTGTGATATTTTTAATGTCTATTCAAATTTAGATTGGCCATACTATTGTTTGTTTTTTATTTTATTTATTATCTTTTATTTTTCTCCTTTTTGGATTAATTTGTTTTTCTAGATCTAGTCACTTAAAGTATGTTGTTGTTGTTGTTGTGTTGTTAGGTGCTGTCGAGTCATTTTCGACTCATAGCGACCCTATGTACAACAGCCCTAAACCCTGCTCTATCCTATGCCAATCACATTGCCTCTGACACACCCATCCCAATTACCCCAGTCACTGAATCAATCCACCTCATAGAGGGTCTTCCACTCCTGTGCTGTCCCTCCATCCTACCAAGCATGATATCCCTCTTCAAGGATCTGTCTCTCCTTACAACATGTCCAAAGTATGTCAGACGAAGCCCCAGAATCCTTGCCTCCAAGGAGCAGCCTGGTTTAACCCTCTGCAGGATGAATCTGTTTTCTTGGCACTCCACAGTACACTCAATACTCTTCTCCAGCACCACAGCTCAAAGGCATCAATTTTCCTTCTATACTCCCTAGTCATTGTCCAACACTCTGATGCATAACAAGTGATTGCAAAAACCACGGCCTGTATCAGGTGCACCTTAGTCTCCAGAGAGACATTGTTGCTCTTGAGTATTTTAGAGAGGTCCCTAACAGCAGACTTTCCCATCACAATATGGTTTTTTATTTCCTGACTGCTGGTGCCAAGAGCGTTGACTGTGGAGCCGGGCAAACTGAAGCTGTGAACAATCTCAATC
>NW_006399797.1:4035948-4046187 GCF_000299155.1 Elephantulus edwardii | reverse complement strand
AACAGTCTTTCTGTGCTTCGCCCAAGACAGATTTGTTTATCTAGCAGTCTATGAACAAATGAACATTCTTCAATAACATCAAAAATTAAAAGCCATCAAATGTCCTTCAGTATTTATTAACCACTATTTGCCTAATTTTCACATAAATGTGAGACAACTGAAAATACTGTGATTTGTGCCAGGCTCCTGACTGACATATTTCAACAATCACATGCAGCCCTGGATGTGCTCATCAGGCAGTGCCAAGGACTCTAGAGGATAGTTACCTGACAGAGTAACTGGAAAAGATTCATATTTATTCCCATTCCCAAAATAATGATTCAACTGAGGGTGGAAATTATCAAGCATTATCACTAATATCACACACAAGCAAAATCCTGCTGAAGATTATCCAAAAACAACTGTAACAATAAATAGATAGTTCAAGTTCCAGAAATACAAGCTGGATTTAGAAAAAGCCATGGCATTCATTGTAAATGTTGTTCTTGGCTGAAAGCAGAGAGTACAAGGAGAATGCCTACTTGTGTTTTACTGACTATGCAGAGGCATTCAACTGTGTGGATCACAACAAATTGTGATCCCAGAATAATTGATTGTAAAACCCATATTTAGACCAGGAAGCAGTCATCAGAACAGAGCAAGGAAACACTGCATGGTTCAAAATCAAGGAAGAAGTGAGTCAGGGATGCATCCTTTCTTCATACTTTTTCAATCGATATGCACAATAGATCATTCTGGAGGCTGGACTTTATAAAGAAGACTGTGCCATTATGCTTGAAGAAAAACTAATCAACAGCCTGCTTGATGCAGATGACACAACTTTACTCACAGAAACTGAAGAGGACCTGAAGTGCTTTCTGCAGAAGGTCAAGGTCTTCAATATGTTTTGCATCTCAACATCAAGAAAACAAAGCTTTTCATTATTAGGCCAATTGGAAGCATCATGATAGATGGAACACAGATTGCAGTTTTAGCAATTTCATCTTCCTAGGATCCACAATCAACACTTTTGGCACCAGAAGTCAGGAAGTCAAAAGATAAGTGCGCTGGGAAAGTCTGCTCTCTGGTACCTATCCAGAGCACTAAAGAGAACTCCAAAGTCAGTCTAGGGACTAATATGCACCTGATCAAGCCATGGTCTTCTCAATCACCTGCTATAGATCTAAGAGCTAGACAATGGCTAAGGATGACAGAAGAATGGATGCCTTTGTGTTACAGTATGAAAAGAGTCATGTCCATAGCATAGACTTCCAAAAGAATAAAAAAGGATGTCCTGGACTGAATTAAATTAGGTTGCTCCTCTTTGACAAGGATTGTGAAGCTCTGTCCCACATAATTTAGGCATGCTGCTAAGAAAGACTAGTCCTTGGAGAAGGGTATCACACTTGGAAGGGTGGAGGTTCAGTGTAGAAGAGGAGGACCCTGTATGAGATAGATTGATGCTTATGACTGTGACAATGCGGTGCAGGTATATCAGAGACAATTCATTGGCTCAAGATAAGGGAGGATTCATAGCTATTAGTAAGGTCACTATGAGTTGTAGTTGACTGGATTGCATATAACAAAAGCAACATCTTAAAATAATGACATCTTCATTTTTAAGAGATTTCTTGCAGCTGATTTTATCAATGTAATACATCATTTGTTTTCTTTATGCTGCTTCCATGGCTATTGAATGTGGATCAAAGTACGTGGATCAAAAAACGCTTGAAACGTCATTCATTCATTAGAAATTTATCTTAATGTTTATTGTTCTGACTGATAATAGAACTTTCTTCATTATTATCTACAGATGTAGTTGATTGAATTTGTGTTTATGTCACTCATGAGGTCCATTTTCAAATGTGATATTTACATTGTTAAAAAACAGTATTTACAATAATTTATGTATTAGTCATGCAGTATTCACTTATGCAAATCTCTGCCTCCAGTATCATTTCTGTCACCAAGACTATATTTTCAAGCTACTGATCTTTTTCTCAAATTTTGCGCACAGGTGTCTTGACTGAATGTTTGATCAGTTTCAGAAGTTTGTAAAAAAATTCAGTTCATTAGTCTTTGAGAAAATTTGTTGATGTGCAAGTAAGAAAAATATTACTGTCTCCCTCTCGGTCTTTGGAATATGTGTGTGTGTGTGTGTGTGTGTGTGTGTGTGTGTGTGTGTAGAGAGAGAGAGAGAGCAAGAGCGCTAGACAATGACTAGGGATGCTAGACGGAGAATTGATATCTTTGCGCTGTGGTGTTGGAGAAGAGTATTGAATATACCATGGACTGCTAGGAAAGCAAACAGGTTTGTCCTGGAGAGGGTGAAGCTGGGCTGCTCCTTGGAGGCAAGGATTCTGAAGCTTCATCGGACATATATTGGACATGTTGCAAGGAGGGACCTGTCCTTGGAGACGGACGTCATGCTTGGGGTGATGGAGGTACAGCACAGGAGAGGAAGACCCTCAATGAGATGGGTTGATTCAGTGTCTGGGATTATGGGGGTAGGTGTGTCAGAGATTGTGAGGTTGGCACAGGATAGGGCAGAGTATAGGGCTATTGTACATAGGGTTCTCTATGACACATAACAACAACAATTCTCTATATAAACATCATATTATATGTAAAACATATCTACAAATATTTATCAAATGGATGATGTTGTTATTATGTGCCTTTGGTTTGCCTGTGACTCATAGCAAACCTATACAAAATAACCCTGACCTCTGTCCTATCTTAAGCCAATTTCACTGTCTTTGACACACCTACCTGCATTACACCAGTTACTATGTCAATCCATCTCTTGCAGGGTCGTTTTCTCTGCAATGTTTCCTTGCTCTGTTCTGATGACTACTTGGCGATCCAGGTATAGGTTTCACATGAGCACAATCAGCTTTTCTGGGATTCTCATTCTTCTCAATATTGAACACAATTTGTTGTGATCCATATGGTAAAATGTCTTTGTAAAGTCAGTAAAACATAGATAGACATTCCTCTCTGCTTTAATCCAAAACTCGTCTGACATTGACGATGATGATGCCCCTAGTGCCACAGCCTCTTCTAAACCCAGCTTGTATATTTCTGGTAGTTAGTTCTCTGTTGATGTACTGTTCCAGCCATTTTTGTATAGTCTTAAGCAAGATTTTGCTTGCATGTGATAATAGTGACACTGTTCAATAATTTTTGCAATTTTGTCAGATCCCATTTTTTTGGAATGGGAGATCTCTTCCAGTCAGTTAGCCAGGTAGTTATCCTCCAGAATTCTTAGCACAACCTGGTGAATGTGTCCAGGACAGCATCTTTTTCTTGAACTATGTCAACTGGTTTTTTATCAATTCCTGGGGCCTTATATTTTACAAATAACTTGAGAGCAGCTTGAACTTCCTCCTTTATCACCATTACCTCTTATCAAATGTTGTTTAATGAAGGTCTTCTGTGTCAATCAGATCTTTTTGGTACTGTGACTGTGTGTACTCCCTCTATCTTCTTTTGGTTTTTCCTAGGTCATTCAGTAGTCGGCCCATGGCAGACCTTAAGTATTACTAGTCAAGGTTTGAATTTGTTCTTCAGTTCCTTAAGCTGATGAAATTCCAAACAAGTTTGTCCCTTTTGATTTTCAGACTTGAATATCAGAATTTTGAAATTCTAATAGAATTTTCACATTCAATGACATATTAATTACAAATACCTTTTATAAGAAACACATATACACATGGGCCTCACCCGATGGTACACACAGGAACCAAATCAATTACATCTTTGAAAAGAATCACTAGAGAAGGTCAATATCATATATGAAAATTAGACTAGGTACTGATTGTGGAACAGACCATCAGTAACTCATTTGCAAGTTCAAGTTGAAGCTAAAAAAATTAAAAGAAACTCACAGGAACCTAAGTTTGACCTTGAGTCTATCACACTTGAATTTAAAAATCATTTTAGGAATGAATAGTTCTAAGGAAACAGAAAATAAATCCTCCTAATATGATTTACCATGTCTTCAAAGGCTGTTAATTCTTCACTTTGGAACAAAATAAATACGTAAGAGTGTCTTACTTGTTGACTTTCAATAGTAAGTCCTAAATACTTTCTTGTTAAATATTCCAAACGCTCACCTTAGTAATGCATAATAGAATTTCTTTCCAAATTTTTTCAAAGAATATACAGTGCCCCTATGTAAAGTAGAAAGACTTACAATTTAAACAGAATTAATTCCAAAGTTTTTAATCTTTATCCTTGGATGACGTTATTATGCTTGTAAAGGTAGAGCGACAGTGAAGGATAGGAAGACCCTCAATCAACTGTAGCAACACAATGACTGCAGCAAAGGACTCAATTGTGTCAGTGATTGTGAGGTTGGTACAGAATAGGACAAGATTCAGATCTGTTGTTCATAAGATCATGATGAATGTTATTTGACTCAATGGCACCTACCAACAACAATAACAGCAGTTTACTTCAGTATGGTCTTTTAAAATCTTTTCTGATGATGATAATGAAATGGTTTCTCTTCAATTTGATGTTACTAATTTAGAGGATCTTGTGACTTGTTTGATTCAGAGTGGACATTTTTAATACTGTTCAGCTCACTTAGAATAGCAGTTTTCAAGGTTCCTATTTAATTTTGGATTACTTCAAATTGTCCTAGACTCATATTTTGTATTTTTCTCCTTCTCATTGTAAGTGAATATTTGCAGTTCTCTTTTCTCATTTTGAGTCATGCCACATCAATAAATGGAGTTCCTGAAAGATTTATCCCATTCAGGTTATTATGGTAAGTTTTTCTTTCAGTGGGCAAGTCTTTCCTATTCACATTTTGACGCCTTCCATTGCCTCAAGGAAACAAGAGTCTCATTTTCTGACACTATATCAGATGATACTCTATTAATACACTAATAATACACTATTTCTGGTATTTTTTCATAAGTCAAGAGTAGATTGCTAATTTCTTTTAATTAGTTTATTTAAGTCTATAAGTTTTGTTGTAACCTGTCCACCATGAGTGGACCTGCTCGTATTTTGAATAATGGTGGCACAATTTTTAGCATCAACTTCAATAAGTGAACCACCAAAATATGGAAAAAATGACAGACAAGTGGTGGCATTAGCAATTATTGTTTGTTGTTGTTAGGTGCTATCAAGTCAAGTATGACCCATAACAACCTTATGAACAACAAGTCTGAACCCTGTCCTATCTTATGCCATCCTTACTCTTTCTGATACATTAAAGCCTATTGTGGCAGTCACGGTGTAAATCTACCTAGATGAGGGTTCTTCTCCACCACCACAGCTCAAAGGCATCAATTCTTCATCAAGGATATGGGGAGATTCAAACCTATAAGCACTATAAGTCTGATTGTAAAACAGTAAAACACATGAGCAGAATTGTATGATATGTCCTAAAAATATCTAGAAATACTTAATAATGCAGTAATCTTACTCTGAGACATATACCTTAGAAATGTAATAGTAATATCACAGATATATGCACACATATGTTTATTATTTAGAAGCAGGAGTACAATCCACTTCCTAAACAACATGTCTCTGGAAACTCTATGAACTTTGATAAATGTTGATATTTGTAGAGAAGTTTTAGGCCTTTTGTTCATAGAGTCAATATGAGTCATGCTCTACTTGAAAGTAATCAACAACAACATGTTTAATATAAGGGAGCTCTTTTGGTTTTGTAGTAAGAAGATATGATGCAATCCCCAAAATATTCAATTTAAATCTGCTCCATGGGAGAAAGATGAGTATTCTCCTCCTGTGTGATTAAAGCTTCTGCAAACTCACTGGAGAGTCCAGTATTGGTTAGTTTTGACTCAAGGGCACACAACAACAAAAGCGTATTCATTATAAAAGAGCTTTATCTCACATAATTGGGCAGGTTGTTAGAAGAAACTATTCTTAGAAAGGGATATTATTCATGAAATGGTAGAGAGTAAGTGAAAGAAAAGACTCTCAGCCAGATATACTGATATGCTGACTATAGCAATGGGATCAAGTAAGTAAGATATGAGGATGGCACGCAAGAGGGCAGGGTTCAGATACTTTGTTTATGGTGTTGCTGTTGCCCTGGATATGTTCACCAAGTTGTGCCAAGAAATCTGGAAGACAGTTCTCTGGCCACCTGACTGAAAGAGATCCATATTTATTCTCATTCCAAAAAAATAGGTGGCCCAATAGAATGTAGAAATTATTGGACAATATCACTAATAGCACACACTAACAAAATTCTGCTGAAGATTATCCACAAATGACTGGAAGAGCATGTTGACAGAAAACTATCAGAAATACAAGCTGGGTTTAGAAGAGGTCGTGGTACTAGAGTCATTATTGCCAATATCAGATGGATATTGGCAGAAAGCAGAAAGTACCAAATATGTGTTTCATTGAAGATACTCTACTAAGAAGCTGTACTACAAAACAACGACACGTAGTTCATAACCACCAGCTTTCTGAGGAAGAAGGATGGACAATCTCCTTCATGAAATTTAATGCTCTAAAATCCCACAGGAGAGTCACTGCAGCGTTAGGTATGGATTGCAGTTCATCCATATTGCATCTGAAAACAAAAGTCCTCAAAACTGGAACAAAAGGTAACATCATGATAGAAAAAACATTGAAGCTGTCAATGACTTCATCTCACAAAATGTACTGAAACATGATCAACATACTTGGTACAAGCACTCAGGAGACCAGGATTGCAATGTGGAAGTCTGTAACCAGGAGCTTTCTAAAATTTGTTTAGGGAAAATGATGTCAGTTTCAGGACTAAGGTTCACCTTATTCAGGCCACGGTCTTCTCAATCACTTGCAATATTGCTGAGAACTGGAAAATGAATAAAGATAACAATAATGAATAATAATTGATGTCTTTGAACTGTGGGGTTGGAAAAAAATACTGCATATCCCATGAGTGCCCCAAACAAAAGATATGTCTTGGGAAAAGTACAAGTGGAGTGCTCATTGGAGACAGTTGTAATGAAACTTCATCTCACATACTTTAAACGTTTCTTGTCTTGTGTTCTTATGAGCTATTGAGTCAGAAGCAACTCATAATTGACCCTCCAGTGGGTTTTCAGAGGCCATAAATTGCATGAAAGGAGACTACCTATCTTTCTCCCATGGAACAGTTAGTGGATTTGAATTGTGTGCCTTTGGCATTGCAGTGCAGCTTCTTGCCACTAGGCCAACAGAGCTACTTTAGGACATGTTGCTAGGAAATATAATTTCTTGGAAAGGAACACCATAATTGAAGAGTGAAGAGTCAATGAAAGAGTGGAATACCCTCAATGGGATGGATTGACAGATGATAAGGATTGTACAGAATAGGTTAGAGTTCAAATCTATTGTTCACAGGTTACTGTAAGTCATATTCGGCTTGATGGCATCTAACAATACCTGTACAATAGCAGTATAATATATAATAATTTAATTTTTCCTCCTTTATTAAGAACTTACTGCATTAGCACATGTTGTTGTTTTGTGTCATTGAGCTGATTCCAACCCATAGTTAATCTTATAGTGAGATTTGGTTGTTGTTGTTACATGCCATCCAGTCACCTAGGACTAATTGCAACTCTATGTATAACAGCTCTGAAGACTGCCCTATTTTGAGCCAAACTCACTGACTCCAATACACCTACCCCCCATTACCCTAGTTACTGTATTAATCCATCAAATCTAAGGTCTTTCTTCTGCACTGTCCCTGTACTCTTCCAAGCATGATGTCTTCTCCATGGACTAGCCCTTCCTGGTCACGTGTCCGAAGTATGTAAAACGGAGCTTCAAAATTCTAGCCTCCAAGAGAAACTTGGTTTCACCCTCTCCAAAAGGTTTTCTTGGCAGTCAATTCTCCAATACCACACTGCAAAGGCATACATTCTTCTTCTATCATCCTTAGTCATTCTCCAGCTTTCGGATGTATAGCAACTAATTGTGAAGACCATGACCTGAATCAGGTGTACCTTAGTCTCTATACTGATATCATTGCATTTCAGTACTCTGCAGAGGTCCTTGACAAAAGATTTTTCCAGTGCAATTCATCTTTTGATTTCCTGACTGCTATGCAAAGGCATTTGACTGTGTGGACCATAACAAACTGTGGCTGGCTCTGAGAAGAATGGGAATCCCAGAACACTTGATTGCGTTAATGCGAAAACTATATTTGGACCAACAGGCAGTTCTCAGAACAGAGCGAGGAAACACTGCATGGTTCAAAATTGGGAAGGGCATACGCGAGGGATGTGTCCTGTCTCCATACCTTCTCAACCTGTATGCAGAACAGATTATCTGGGAGGCTGGGCTCTATGAGGAGAATTGTGGCATCAGGATTGGTGGAAGATCTAAAAACAATCTGCGTTATGCAGATGACACAACCCTGCTTGCCAAACCTGAGGAGGACCTGAAGCGCTTGCTGCAGAGGATCAAGGACTGCAGCCTTCAATATGGATTGAGGCTCAGTATCAAGAAGACAAAGATTCTCACCATTGGACCAATTGGCAGCATCAGGATGAATGGTGAAGAGATTGAGATTGCTTAAAGCTTTAGTTTGCTTGGCTTCACAGTCAACATTCTTGGCACCGGAAGTCAGGAAATGAAAAGATGCATTGCAATATGAAAGTCTGCTGTTAGGGACCTCTCCAAAGTACTGAAGAGCAATGGTGTCTCTCTGGAAACTAAGGTGCATCTGATATAGGCCATGGTCTTTGCAATCACTTGTTACGTGTCAGAGAGTTGGTAATGGCTAGGGAGGATAGAAGGAGAATTGATGCCTTTGAGCTGTGGTGCTGGAGAAGAGTATTGAGGGTATCATGGACTGCTAGGGAAACAAACAGATTCAACCCTGGAGAGGGTTAAACTGGGTGACTCCTTGGAAGCAAGGATTCTGAGGCTTTGTCTGACATACTTTGTACATGTTTTAAGGAGGGACAGGTCCTTGGAGAGGGACCTCATGCTTGGGAGTGTGGAGGGATGGCATAGAAGACCCTCTATGAGGTAGATTGATTCAGTGACTGGGGTATTGGGATGGGTGTATCAGAGACAGTGCGATTGGCATAAAACAGAGCAGAGTAGGGGTATGAGTTGTAAGTGATTCGACGGCACATAACAACAACAACAGTGCCAAGAGTGTTGATTGTTAACAACCTCACCTCAGTCTCTTCTCCATCTGTCATAGTGCTGCCAGTTGGCTCAGTGGTGAGAATTTCTGTTTTATTGATGTAGAGCTTCAATTCATGCTAAAGACTAAAGTCCTTGATCTTCTGCAGAAAACACCTCTTGTCCTCCTTAGCTTCAGCAAGCAAAATTGTGTCATCTGCATAACAAAAGTTGTTACTGAATCTTCCCCTAATCCAAATTTCACATTCTTCATTAAACCAAGCCTCCAGAATGATCTGTACTGCATATATATTGAAAGCGTATGGAGACAGGACTCATCCCTGACACAGTCCTTTTATGATTTTGAACCAGTTGCTCAGGTTTTAGGACTGCTTCTTGCTCTTCTTATAATTTATGCATTAGCACCATCAAGTGTTCTGGGATTCCCATTCTTCTCATGGCTAGCCATAATTTATTGTGATTCATACAGTTAAATGCCTTTACATACTCAATGAAACACAGTTATACATTCCTCTGGTTCTCTGTACTTTCTGCCAAGTTCCATCTGACATTAGTGATAATGTCTCTATTGTCATGACCTCTTCTAAACCCTGCTTGTACTTCTGATAGTTCTCTGTCAATGTATCGTTCCAGTCTTTTTTCTTTTTTTATATTCTTCAGCAGGATATTTTTTTTGTGTGGTATTAGTGATATTGTTAGATAATTTCCACATTCTGGTTGGGTCACCTTTTTTTTTGAATGGGAACAAATATGGATCTCTTCTAATCGGTTGGCCAAGTAGAGATTGTAAGTATCATATTCATTTATGACCTATGCCTTTTACTGTGGACCACCTGGTAGATTCAAACCATGTGTCTTTGAGTTGGTGGTGCAACACTATTGAATAGAAATTATTGACTTTTTAGCCATATTCAGAAGATAATTAAAAAACCAGATACCTCTTTATTATCCGTTTCAAACCGTAACCCAACAGAATGTGGAAACTACAGAACAATCTCACTGATTTCACATGCAAGGAAGATTTTACTGAAGATTATCAAAAACAACTGGAACAGCACATCAACAGAGAACTACCAGAAGTCCAGGCTGGTTTCAGAAGGGGTCGTGGTACTAGAGATATTGTAGCTGATG
>NW_006399797.1:4034911-4035848 GCF_000299155.1 Elephantulus edwardii | reverse complement strand
ATTTGACTTAGGCTTATTTACTATATTTTTACACAAATAAAAGGTAATTTCTATGTTCTTTTATAAATCAGTCCCTTAAAAAGAGACAATGACATTCCTCTGGAACACACGGAGAGAAATTCTTCGTCAAACCAAGCATCTTGAACTTGGCAATACTTGGGAGGTATTTTAATAATAATAAAAAATATGCTAATTTTTTACAGCAACGTGCACAAAAAAATCAGAAATACTTCCCAGAGAGAGAATAATTGGTTATAAGCACAGAAGAGATATATAACTATACATATAGATGCACCCATATGTTGTTGTTATGTGCTATGGAATTGCCTACGACTCATAGCGACCATTTGTACAACAGCTCTGATGCCTGCCCTGTCCTGAGCCAGTCTCACTGACTCTGACACACCTAATCACATTGCCCCAGTTACCATGTCAGTCTATCTCATCCAGGGTCTTCCTCTCCTACACAGTTCCTCCACCCGTCTAAACATGATGTCCTTTTCCAAGGACCAGGCCCTCTTGACCACATGCCCAAAGATGTAAGACAGAGCTTCAGAATCCTAGCTTCCAAGGTGGAATTTGATTTAATCCTCTCCAAGACAGACCTATTTGAATTGGTTATTTCCATAAGTGGAAGTGTTTTTCATATGTTCCTTTCAGTAAAATGCTTATCTATCTGGTATTTTCTAAAGCTAACAACCAAATAAAGACAGACTAGAAAGAAGGATTGGCCATCCACTTTGAAATATAACAGATCTTTGAAAACCCTAAGCACAAGGAAGAATTCAAGATACTAAAGAGCTGAACAGAAGATTCCAAAAGGCTGCACGGAATGACAAAGCAAAATACTACAATGAAATGTGTGAGGAGCTAGTGTCAGAAAATCAAAAGGGCCGAACTCGCTCAGCATTTCTTAAGCTCAAGGAACTGAAGAACA
>NW_006399797.1:4018947-4029572 GCF_000299155.1 Elephantulus edwardii | reverse complement strand
AGTGCGATTGGCACAGGACAGAGCTGAGTTTAGGGCTGTTGTACATAGGGTCGCTATGAGTCGCAGGCGACTCAACGGCACATAACAACAACAATAACAAGGAAAATTACTTTCGGTAGACATATTAGGAGGGGGATATCATGCTTGAAAGGATCAAGGTACAGTGCAGTAAGAAACACCCCTTATGAAATGGATTGACATTGTAATTGGGGTAATGTAGGTCGGTGTGTAAGAGACAGTGGCATTGGCTCAGTATAAAGCAAGTTTCAGAGATACTGTGCAATGATATATTGTGCAAAGATATATTGTTGCTATGAGTTGCAAGTGAAACAACAGCACATAACAACAGCAGGCATATTTTTAAAATCTGTACATAAAATTGAGTTACTATTGAAGAGTAATTGAAAATAGATTCTTCTATTTTTTTCTTCAGTCCATATTATACTATTACATTCCAAAAACAAAAGAAGCAGTCACAATTTCTTGATTTTACCATCAAATTTTTAAACTGTCTTATTAATAACAACAAGGAATAGTGCTGAACTATAAGTCTAGATTATTTTTTCCATGAGACTCTGAATATTGCATTAGAGCTAAAGGAAGAAATTAAGAAATCAAAGAGCTAAACAGAAAATTTCAAAAGGCAGCTCAGGATTACAAAGCAAGATACTATAATGAAATGTGCAGAGAGCTGAAGTTAGAAAATCAAAAGGGTCAAACTCAGCATTTCTTAAGCTGAAGGAGCTGAAAAACAAATTCAAGCCATGGATGGCAATACTTAAGGATACTTTGAGTAGAATGTTTAATGATCCAGGAAGTATCAAAAGAAGATGGAAGGAATACACAGAGTCACTGTATCAGAAGGAACTGGCTGACACAGAAGAATTTCATGAAATGACATATGAGCAAGAGCCTATGGTGATAAAGGAGGAAGTTCAAATTGCTCTGAAGGAATTGGCAAAAGACAAGGCTCCGGGACTTGACAGCATACCAATTGACATATTTCAACAGACAGACAATTGACATATTTCAACAGACAGACATTAAGTTGTACCAAGAAATCTGGAATACAGGCAGCTGTCCCACTGTCTGGAAAATATCGATATTTGTTCCCATTCCAAAGAAAGGTGACCCAACAGAGTGCAGAAATTATCAAACAATATCATTAATATCACATGCAAGCAAGATTCTGCAGAAAATTACCCAAAAGCATTTGGAACAGAAAACTGCCAGAGGTGCAGGCTGGATTTAGAAGAGGTCATGGTACTAGGGATATTATAGCTAATGTTAGATGGATCTTTGCAGAAAGCAAAGAATATCAGAATAATGTCTATCTGTGCTTCATTGACTATGCATAGGCTTTTGACTGTGTGGATCACAATCTGTGGCTGACTCTGAGAAAAATGGGGATCTCAGAACATTTGACTGTGCTAATGTGGGACCTATACTTGGACCAAGAGGCAGTCATCAGAACAGAGCCAGGAGACACTACATGGTTCAAAACCAAGAAGGGGGTTCGTCAGGGATGTATTTTGTCTTCATACCTTTTCAATCTGTAAGCAGAACAGATCATCTGAAACACTGGGCTGTACAAAGAGTAATGTGGCATCAGGGTTGGTGGAAGAGTCATCAACAACCTGCGTTATGCAGATGACACAACCCTGCTTGTTGAAACTGAGGAGGACCTGAAGCGCTTGCTGCAGAAGGTCAAGGACTGAAGCCTCCTATATGGATTGAAGCTCAACATCAAGAAAACAAAGATTCTCACCACTGGGTCGATTGGCAGTATCAGTATGGATGGTGAAGAGATTGAGATAGTTGACAGTTTTAGTTTGCTTAGCTCCACAATCAACACTCTTGGTAACAGCAGCCAGGAAATCAAGAGATGAATTGCATTGGGAAAGTCGGGTGTGAGGGACATCTCAAGAGTACTGAAGAGCAACAATGTCAGGCTGGAGACTAAGGTGTGCCTGATTTGGACTATAGTATTCTCAATTATGTGCTATGCATCAGAGAGTTGGACAGTGAATAATGTTGATAGAATTGATGCCTTTGAGCTGTGGTGCTGGAGAAGAGTGTTGAGTATACCACAGACTGCTAGGAGAACAAACAGATTTTTCTTGGAGAAGGTGAACCTGGAATGTTCCTTGGAGTCAAGAATTCTGAAGCTTCTTCTGACATACTTTGGGCATGTTGCAAGGAGAGACTGGTCCTTGGTGAGGAACATCATATTTGGCAGAGTGGAGGAAGACTTTCATTGAGATGGGTCGATTCTGTGACTGGAGCAGTGGGAATAAGTGCATTTGAGATGGCTAGGTTGGCACAGGATAGAACAGTGTTTAGAGCTCTTGTACATAGGGTCGCTACGAGTAGCAAACGACTCGATGGCACATAACAACAAAAAGAAGTAATATTTAATTGAAATACATTATTATAATGCATAGTTTTATTTTCATAAATTTCTGATTATTGAATATCTAATAAGATATTGAATATCTAATAAGATATATATCATGTATTTTCACTGAAATGTGTAAAAACATAATATTAACACGATGCAAAAATAGTATTGAGAGATAAAACTACCTTTGTGATTTAAATGAAAAGAAACCTCTATGTCATACATAAACTAGCTGGCTAATGATTATTCATGTATTTTCTAAAATGAGGGAGCTCTCGTGTCCTATACCATAAGGAGTTCAGATTCTTTTTTTTTTTAAATTTAGGTTGCTTATTTTTCATTTCAATGAACATCTACAGAGATTTTGGAATTCCATTCATTCATTGTTGCACCCTTCGCCCCGCACAACCTGCCTCCCACCCCGGGTTTGCTCCTCTCCTTGAAAAGCAGAATAAAAACTCCCTCATTGGTACACAATCCCCCCCGCACCTCCCCAAACCCCACCCCCTACCCCCAAATATAATCCACTCTGCAACCCTCATTGCATACTCCTACAATAAAAATAATGCCCTAAAATATACTTTTAGACTATTCTCTCCCCCATAGACTTCAATGCCGTACACATATTTCATCCAGTTTTTCTCAGTCTTACCCCCACCCCAATGCCAGCCTCATTCTACAACAGTGGCACCATATAGCATTTGTCCCTCTGTGACTGAGATACCTCACTCATCATAATGTCCTCCAGGGTCACCCATTTTGAATAATATTGCATGAGTTCCTTGTTTTTCAATGCAGCTAGCAAAATTTAACAGAACAGCAAGCACCAAATGCTGGCGAGGTTGTGGAGAGACTGGAACCCTGATTCACTGTTGGTGGGAGTGTAAAATGGTGCAACCACTGTGGAAAGCATTGTGGCGCTTTCTCAAAAAGTTGCAAATAAAGATACCATTTGACCCAGCAATTCCTCTACTGGGAATATACCCTAAAGAGACCATAAATGACCTCCAAGTAGATATATGTATACCCATGTTTATTGCGGCTTTGTTTACAATAGCAAGGAGTTGGAAACAACCTAAATGCCCATCAACAAACGAATGGGTAGAGAAACTGTGGTATATTCGCACAAAGGAGTTCAGATTCTTAAGCATCTTTTATCATTTATCATCTTTCTGGTAATTGGAATCCACAAAGTCTATGCTCAATAAACATAGCAATCTCTTCCTTAGAAACTCAGTGAAGGACCAGTGGATCCTCTTGTAAATACTGTGTGAAATAGAATGTATATTCTTTATTTTTGCATCAAGATTATTGTGTGTCATGTATTTCATGAAGAATGTTGAAGTAAATAAATATGTTAATATCACTTTTTCATATATTTGTAAGTGTGTTTTAATATCTTCTGCAGTGTGAGAAGAGACTGATGTAGAATAATTAATATTACATTATCATTAGTATGAAGTGTGTTAGACGACATCAGTATAAACATTATAATATGCTTGGCTCTAGATCTGGTTCTTTCTCATTCATCCAGTTATATTCTCAGAATATAGCATAATATTTTAGATTCTTATTGTTGTAGGGCTTTTAAGTTGGGTATGACTCATTGCAATCCTATGGACAGCCAACCCAAACCCTGCCCTATTTTTCGCCATCCTCACCATCTCTGCAACACTCAAGCCCATAGCTGAGTCTATTCATGTCTTTAGAGTCCTCTTCTCCTTTGCTGACCCCCCATCATTACAAGCATTATGTCCCTTTCCAATTATTTGTCTCATCTAGCTACATGTCCAAAGTGTGAAAGATGAAACTTCACCATCTTTGTCTCCAAGGAAAACTCTGGCTGCAGCCTCTCCAAGACACATCTGTTTATTCTCTTGGCAGTCCAAAGGATTTTTAGTACTCTTCTCCAGGACCACAACTCAAAGGCATCAATTTTTCTTCTGTAATCCTTGTCCATTTTTCAGCTCTCCAATGTGTAGCAGGTAATAGAGAAGACCATTGTCTGATCATGCACACCTTTAGTCTTCAGCTTGACATCATTGCTCTTCAGCATTCTGTAGAGGTCGTGATAGTGGACTTGGCTCACGCAGTACGTCTCCTTATTTCCTTATTGTTGGTATCAAGGGGATTGATTGCTGATCCAGGGAAGATGAAATCAAACACATCTTCAGTCCTTTCTTAATATACCATAATGTTGATTTTCTTATGGTAAAGACCTTTGTTGTTGTTGTTACGCACAATCGAGTCAGAACTGATTCATAACTAAATTTGCAATGGATTTTCAGAGGCAATAAATTGTATGGGAGGAGATTATACATCTTTCTCTTGTGAAGCAGTTAGGTGATTGGAATCACCCTCTTCGAGTTGGTAGCACAACCCCCTTACCACTAAGAAACCAGAAGACTAACTGCTACCTTTGAATTGTGGTGCTGGTGAAGAATACTGAAGATAGCATAGACTTAAAAAAGAACAAACAACTTCGTTTTGAAAAAAGTACAGACAGAATGTACTATGGGTTGTTGTCCTGCTAAACTAAGATAGCTTTCTGGTAGTACAAGTTCACCAGCAGTTCCAAGGGAGAAAGGTGAATAATTTCTTCCTATGTGATTTACAGCTTCTGAAAACTCACTGGAGCATCAATTTTAGTTGATTCTGGCTCAGAGGCAATTAATTGATATTTGATTTATATGATTAATGATATAATATTTTTATTGGCATATAAGAAAATGTCTATTTTTGTGTTGACATATAGTTTGGCTGTGTAGTATCCACTTCCTAAACAGCATGTCTCTGGAAATCTGTGAACTTTGACAAATGGTGAGGTTGTGGAAGGGTTTTAGGCCTTTTGTTCATGGAGTAGCTTTGAGTTGTGCTTGACTTGATGGCAATCAATACCAGCAACAACATTAATATAATATCACTTCTTAAAGAGCTATGCACTCACTTTCACTTTCTTTTTTTTTAATATGCGTACACCTTTCTATGAAGTGTATATTCAACACTAGCCAAAACACATCAAATTTATCTCTGTTTTAACATTTCTTGTTGCTTTTTCCTGCTGCTTTGAGTGTCCTTCCCTTAAATATTACTGATGGAACATTTTTTATGTTAACTTCATAGAGAAACATCACATGGTTCAAAACAAGAAAGGAGTGTGTCAGAGATGTTTCCTTTCTCCATACCTTTTAAATCTGTGTATGCAGCAGATCATTTATGAGGCTGGACTCTATAAAAAAAGAATGTGGCATGAAGATTAGAGAAAGAATCATCAACAACCTACTTTATGCAGATGATGTAACATTGTTTGCTGAAACTGAAGAGAACTTGAAACATTTGCTGCAGAAGGTCAAGGACTGCAGTTTTCAATATGGATTACATTTCAACATCAAGGAAACAAAGATTCTCATCACTGAGCCAGTTGACAACATCTTGACAGCTGAAGAAGAAATTGAAATTGTAAACAGTTTAGTCTTGCTCAGGTTAACAATCACTCTTGGCACAAGAAATCAGGAAATCAAAAGATGAGTTCCTTGCATTTATTGGTGATATGCATTACCTCTTGCCTGCAGTATAATTATAAAACCTGTGAGAGCTCGTCTGACTTTCTCATGATTACATACTGTCTAATAAAACACCTGTCCAATAATGTGCCCTCTGTATTTGTTAAATGAATGAATTCAAGAACAAATTTTGCTTATGAAAATTATTTTACCCTTATATCTAACTTGTATCAAGCCAATATTTTGCATCAAACTTTCCAATTAAGTCATGATACACACTCTTTAGCAAATGTTTAAAGATCTAATAGAGCCTTTGACAATCTCTTTAGTAGCATTTGTTCACTCATAGAATTCACTGTGATTTTCACTTCTTAAACTATGAGTTGCAATCAACTAGATGGCACCTACCAACAACAAAACTAACAGAAACTGCAGTCTTTACACAGGTTGATTACTGCACTAATCACTACCAATACTTTCATCCCTCAATCTTGACTTGTATTTGTCTAGGTCTCAGTTTAAATACTATATTTCCAAAACAAATTTATTTCCTAGGCTGTAATAATGATAAGAAACTCTAGTGTAATAATAACTGGTGAATGAAACCATGATTCAAAACCATCAGTTTCTCTGCTGAAGAAAGTTGGGCAGTCTCTTCTGAGAAATATTTGCAGCCTTATAACTTGGATTGATTGTCATTGTGCTTTGGAACCAACAGCCTGGCAGTGGTTTACTCTTTACGTAAAAGTAGTGGGTCAGAAAAAAAAGGAAGTGCTTCAGTGAAATGAACTGATACAATGGCTGCAATAATGATTTAAAACATAACAATGATTATGACACAGGACCAAGTAATTAATCATTCTATTGTATAGTGGGTTATTATAAGTTGAATCTGACTGGACAGCACCTAACAACAATCTTCACAGAAACATATTGCCAGGTTGTTTTTGTTTGTTTTTAACACTGAGACATTGGTAGGGCAGTCCATAGTGAATTGTATTGCTATACAAAAGCTATCGTGAAAATATTTGTAAGTATACGACATAAAATTGTATTTAAGACTAGTGAGTGAAAGTGAATGTAGTCACAGAACAACAGGTCAACTGAAATATAAACCCTATTTAATTTAATATATGTTTTCTGTGAGACAGTAATGTTCTGTGCTTTGATTGCTGGTAATATAGTATAGTTGTGCTTCTACCGACATTGGGAGTCAAGTATATAAGTGACGTTAAAAAGGGTGGTAGTAGCAAGAAGAGCAGGACAGCAATCAACAGAAACAATAGTGGCAAAAAGAAAAGTTCACAAGACCTTTATGGAAACAAGTGAGAGATTAGAACTAGAGGGTTCAGGTTTTCTTAGATATGAGGGTAAGTGATCATCAGTACCGATATGTGGACAAAAGAAGTGCCCTTAGAAATGCTCAGAAATTGAGGATAATAGTAGAAAAAATTGAATTCTTGTAGTCAAATCAGAGAGGATTTAGGTTGGCTATACCAGAGGAATGTCTATCTGTGTTTCATTGGTTATGTAAAGGTGTTTGACTGTGTGGACCATAACAAACTGGCTGACTCTGAGAAGAATGGGAATCCCAGAACACTTGATTGTGCTAATGCAAAACCTATACTTGGGCTAGGAGGCAACTGTCTGAAGAGAGCAAGGAAACACTGCATAGTTCAAAATTGGGAAGGATGTACGCCAGGGATGTGTCCCATGCTGTACCATTTTGTATGCAGAACAGATTACCCTGGAGGCTGGGCTGTTTGAAGATAGGTGTGGCATCAGAATTGGGGAAAGATTCATCAACAGTCTGTGTTCTGCAGATGACACAATCTTGCTTACTGAAACTGAGGAGGAACTGAAGCACTTGCTGCAGAAGGTCAAGGACTGCAGTCATCAATATGGATCGAGGCTCAATGTCAAGAAGACAAAGATTCTCATCACTGGGCCAATTGGCAGCATCAGGATGGATGGTGAAGAGATTGAGATTGTTAAAAGCTTTAGTTTGCTTAGCTCCACAGTCAACACTCTTGGTAAAGCAGCCAGGAAATTAAAAGACATAATTGTGGTGGGAAGTCTGCTGTTAAAGACCTCTACAAAGTACTAAAGAGCAATAGTGTCACTCTGGAGACTAAGGTGTGCCTAATACAGGCCATGGTCTTCACAGTTACTTGTTATACATCAGAGAGTTGGACAATGACTAGGGAGGATAAAAGGAGAATTGAAGCCTTTCAGATGTGGTATTGGATAAGAGTATTGAATATACCATGGACTGCTAAGAAAATAAGCAGGTTCATTCTAGAGAGAATTACACTATGCTGCTCCTTGGAGGCAAGGATTCTGAAGCATCATCTTACATACTTTGGACATGTTGCAAGGAGGGACCTGTCCTTGGAGAGGGACATCAAGCTTGGGAAGTTGGAGGGACAGTGTAAGAGAGGAAGACCCTCTTTGAGGTGGAATGATTTAGTGATTGGATTGATAGGGATAGGTGTGTTGGAGACAGTGAGATTGGCACAGGATAGAGCAGAGTTTAAGGCTGTTGTACGTAGGTAGCTATGAGTGGCAGGAGACTTGATGGCATATAACAACAACATTACTTATTAAAAAGAAGACAATGATCCAATCTTATTTGAAATCAAAGATCCATTTGGCAAATATGTGTGTGTGTGTGTGTGTATGTATTCGTATTTATTTATATATTTATAATGTATTCATAAATATATGTGTATTTATGAATATATTAGCTATACTTCATGCATATATTTTTAATATACCTAACAACAATGTAGTATGTAGGGAGCACTGGTGGCCTAGGCGACAAGAAACTGCACTGCAATCCCGAAGGCACACAGCTGCTCCATGGGAGAAAGATGGACAATCTCCTCCTGTGTGATTAATTGCCTTTGAAAACCCACCAGAGGGTCAGCTATGGGTCAGTCCTAAATTTATGGTACAGAATAACAACAACAATAACAGCTGTGGTAAAGATGACACTCTAGGTGGCCAGGGAGAAGCACCCAGATATTTGGCAGTTGATACCTGGGGACCAGTATGCCAATAAGCCCAGCCACATGGGGAGCTATGGCTGGAGTGGCTGGAGTGCTATCTTTGCCAGGAAGTTCCCCGACAGAGGTAAGAACAGTCAGAGTCATTATCTCTGGGAAAAGTCAGTAGGCTCAGCTAGGCTCTGCTGATATTAGGGACACAGCATTTATCGGCCAGTTTGCTATATTGGGAAGGTGGTAGAAGGGAGGGAGGCAAGAACTTGCATGGTGCTGTTTACTCTATAATATGTGTATGTATATGCTTCCCTGTAAATAGTTTACTTTTATGAGCACAGTACTTGTCTGACAATTTACTGTATTGATGTAGCTTGCTGGATGCTGCGATGCTGGAAACTGTGCCATCAGTATTTTAATACTAATGAGTCACTTATGGTGGAAAGGTTTCAGCAGAGCTTTCAGATTAAGACAAAGAAGAAGGATTGGCCATTGGCTTACGAAATAACCAGCTTTTGAAAACCCTGTGGACACTGTTCATCAGAATACTGTTGCACATAATATTAGATGTAGAACCCTAAGAGTGGAAGATACTAAAAAATGAAGAATAAGTTGCAAATATCTACTAATAATAAGAACATAGAATGTACAAGGTATTAAAGTAGAAAAAGTAGAAGTTATGGAAAAAATAAAATATATAAAGATCAACATTCTAGACATTAGTGAATTTAAATGGACAAGCATTGGCCACTTGTCGTACAATGATATACTGGAAATTAATCTTGAGGAAAGTTGCATTCAGAATTAACAGGTAATATGAAGATATATACGGAAACAAAATGCTGTTAGAGACAGCACGCTATCCATATCTACACAGGGAAGACCATTTAATATAACTGTTATTAAAATATACACACCAAAAGCAAAAGGAAAAATGAGGAAACTGAGAAATTCTACCAATGTTTTTAGTCTTAAAGGAACCAAACCTGCAGCCAAGATGCATTAATAATAATTGGTGACTGTAACACAAAAATTAAAAATTAATTAGAAGTATTGGTAGTTGGAAATTATGAACTGGTGACAAAAATATGTCTGGAGATGGAGTTATTAAATTTTATACAATCAATGATTTTTGTTCATAGCAAATCCCTTTTCTAAGAAACAACCAGTGACTATATATGTAGACTTCACCTGATGGACTGCACAGGTATTAGATAGACTGCATATGTGGGAAAAATAGCTGGAGAAGCTCAATATCAGAAGTCAAGGTATGGACTGTTGAAAAGTTCATCAACTATTTGTGAGCTAGTTCAAGTTGAAGTTTAAGAAAAATAAAGCAAGTAAACAAGAGCCAAAATATAATTTTAAGTCTATCCACCTGAATTTAAAAAAATCTCAATAACAGATTTAAGGACTTAAACACTAAGAATCAAAGATGAGATGAATTGTCGGATGCCATAAAATATATAATCCATGAAGAGAGCAAAACAATGATAAAAAGGCAAAGGAAAAAGAAAAGGCCAAAATGGTTGTCAGAAGAGACTGTGAAAACTGGAGTAGTATATTGAGAAGAAAAAAAATTAAAGAAAATAAATGCTGAAGTAAAAGAGGTTAAAAGAAGATTTGAAAGCACAACTCCTGACTACAAAACAAAGTATTGTAATGGAATGTGCAAAGAGTTTAAGTTGGAGAAAAAAAGAAGAAGAAGGAAGGAATAAA
>NW_006399797.1:4016454-4017431 GCF_000299155.1 Elephantulus edwardii | reverse complement strand
TCGTTTTTGGATGATCTTCAGTAGAATCTTGCTTGCATGTGAAATCAATGACACTGTTCTGTAGTTTCCACACTCAGTTGGGTCACCTTTCTTTAAATGGAAAGAACTGAAACACAAACTCAAGTTTAGGGTAGCAATACTGAGAGACATTTTCGGAAAAATATTGAAAACTCCAGGAAGGATCAAAAGAATACCCAAAAAAAGAGAAAGATCCAGAGTGAAAAACAATGTATACCAATTTTATAGACTGTGTATGTAAACCAGTAAAAAAATAAATCAACAAAACAAAACAAAAGAATACATAGAATATAAAAAAATAATTTGTCAAAATGGAAAACTTTTAGGAAGATATATATGATAAACAGCCAATGGTAATAATATAAGAAATTTGTGCTGCACTGAAGGCATTGACAAATAATAAGGTGCCGAAAATTGATGGGAGAACAATTTATATATTCCAAATGAAATATGCAGCTCAGGATTTGCTCACCAGTCTGTAGCAGGAAATTTGGAAGACCTCAACCTGGTCGGCTGACTGGAAGAAATCCATATTTTTTTCTCATTCCCAAGAAAGGGGATACAACATAATGTGGAAATTATCAAACAGTATTATTTATGTCACATGCAAGCAAAGTCCAGTCTGGATTTAGAAGAAAAAGTGGCACCAGGGATCATTGTTAAAGTCAGGTGAATACAGGCTGAAAGCAGAGAATACCAGAAGAATGTCTATTTATGTTTTATTGACTACACAAAGGCATTTGATGGAAGGGAGCATAACACATTATGGCTAACATTGAGAAGAATGGGAATCCCAGAACCCTTCATTGTGTTCATGCAAAACCTATACGTAAACCAAGAAGCTGTTGTCTGAACAGAGCGTGGTTTTCTTTTACTTTTCCATAATTTTTGACTCATGTACTTATAACTTGTTAGTCAAATTTGTGTCTTCTAGTTTGCAACACCCCCATGATACATCT
>NW_006399797.1:4010980-4016129 GCF_000299155.1 Elephantulus edwardii | reverse complement strand
GCGGTGAATGAATGGAAACCCAAAATCTCTGTAAATGTTTATGAAAATTAATAAAATATAATTATAGAAAAAAAATAAAAACAGGAAAATGGGCATTAGAGAGGTATTTTTTTCTCCATACCTATTCAAACTTTATGCTGAACATATCATTAGAGGAGCTGTATTTTATGAAGAAGAGTGTGACATTAAAATTGGAAAACTCATGAACATCCTGTGTTATATAGGTGGTACAACCTTGCTGCCTCAAAGTTGGGAAGTCTTGAAGCACTTGCTGCTGAGAATCAAGGATTATAGTCTTCAATATGAATTATATCTCAACATCAAGAAAATAAAAATCCTCACCACTGGGCCAATAGGCAGCACTATGACATTATTGTTATTGTTGTTATGTGTCACTGCATCGACTATGACTTATAAGGACCGTATGAAATATAGCTCTGAATCATGTACTATTCTGGCTGAAAGGAAAGAATACCCGCAGAATGCCTATATATACTGCACTGCCTATGCTAAGCGATTTTACTTTATGGATCATAAACTATGATTAACATTGAGAAGACTGGTAATCACCAGATACTTAGTTGTGCTTTTGGGAAAGCTGCATATGCATTAAGAGGCTATTGTGCACACAGAACAAGGGAACACCACACAGCTTAACATTAAGAAAGGTGTGTGTCAGTGTTGTAATGTCTCTCTCTCTATATATATACTCAATTTCTATTCTGAGCAAATATTTTAAAATCTGGGCTCAGTAAAGAGGAATATTGCATTATGATTGAAGGAAGACTCATCAATAGCCTATGATACTCAGATGACTCAAACTTGCTTGCTGAAAGTGAAGATAGCTTGAATCGCTTATGCAGAAGATCAAAACACTGCAGCTTAAAAGAGAATGCTTCTCAACACCAAGAAAACAAAAATTCTCACCACTGGTTCTCTGGGCAAGATCATGATAGATGGAGAGAAGATGGAACTGTCACTGACTTCATCTTAATTGGATTCGCAGTCAGCAATCTTGATATCAGCCTTCAAGAGTATTCTGCAGACAGGGACTTCTCCAAATTACAAAGAGCAATGATGATGTCAGTTTGAAAACTAAATTGCAACTGACAAAGACCATGGTCTTTTCAATCACTTGCTTTGCATCTGTGAGCTGGACAATGAATAAGGAATTTGGAAGAATTGATGCATTTGAGCTCTGTTGGAAAAATAGTGCTGAATATCCCATGGACTGCCAAAGAACAAACAGCTATGTCTTGGAGAAGGTACAATCAGAGTTCTCCATGGAGGCAAAGATGACAACCTGTGCTGCATGTTTTTGTGTATGTTGCTAAGAGGGGCTTTTCCTTAGAGAGGGACAACATTCCTGGAAAGGTATAGAGTCACCAAAAGACAGCAAGAACCTTAACCAAATGGATTGACACAGTGACTGCTGTTCAATGTGTCTCAGATTGTTTGGAGACACAGGGTGGGATAGGGTTTAGATTTGAAGTCCATGATAGGACAGGGTTTAGATTTGTTCTTCATAGGGTCACTCTGAGTCATATTCATCTTGCTGACACCTAACAACAACAACTAGCAAAATCTAATTGCATGATTTTTTTTTTGTACAACCGAAAATCTTTGTATTTCTATACTTAGTAATGGATAGTTCACTTCTCCACATTTTAATCCCATTATCTACAAAATGATAATAACCACCTCACTGGAGACTATCCTGTAGTCAGGTATATTTGAGTTTATTATGACTCATACTGACCCTGAACAAGTCTAAACTTTGCCCTATCCTGTGTCACCTTCATAATCACTAATATGCTCTAGCCCATTTTTAGTCACTGTATCAATTTATCTTAAGAATCTTCTCTTTTTCTCTATTCTTCCAGCCTTCCCTGTATGATTTCCAAGGACTAGCCCCTCCTGACAACAAGCCCAAAGTATGTTAGATGAAGTTTCACAATTCTTGCTTCCAAGGTACTCCCTGGTTGCACCTCCTCTGCCACACACTTATTCACTCTTTTGGCAGTCCATGGGATGCCAATAGGCTCCAACGTCACTATTCAAAAGCATCAATTATTTTTTTTTCGTCCTTATTCTTGTTCTAACTTTCAGATATATAGGAATCAATTGAAAATACCATGCCTTGGATCAGGTGCTCAAAATGACATCTTTGTTCTTCAGCACTTTGGAGAGGTATTTGATGGTATATTTTCCTAGTGCAAAATGTCTTTTAATTTCTTAATTGTGGATCCAGGAAAATAAAGTTGTTGATAACTAGAGACTATAGTTATTACACAAAGTAAGTCCTTGTATGTAAATTTTCTGTAGTTCAATAGCACTGAATAGTATTAACTGGAAAGAAATTCCATAATAATAATGATAATAATAATAATAATAATAATAATAATAATAAATTAATTTTAATGAACATTTACAGAGACTTTGGATTTCTATTAATTTCTTGTTGTATTTTTCTCCCTGCCCACCCTTCCCCCACCCTGTTTGCTCTTCTCTTTGAAAAGTATAAGAAAAATTCTTTCCTTGTTTTACAATCCCCCCCAACACCTGAGTCCACTCTACTACATAGCCTTAAGGTTTTATATTCAGTCTCTTTGTTAAACCTGAAATAATATCTAAATTAATTGGACTGGTTGTATCCAGAATTAGTAAGACTATTAGTAGTTCATTATCAGACAGAAATTGCATATGTCCAAAAGCTCAAAATTTAGTTTTTGCAAAAACTGATGTTTAAGATCATTTGAGTTATTCCTTGCTTGTGTTTGTTTGTCACATGTTGGACTGTGAACACTGACTGGTAAAATTGTACTCATGCATGTGACCTGAATCCAAGATTCTAAGAATGAACATGGAATGTATATTAGTGCCAAGGTCATGCTAAGTTGCAATGACAAAGTTATATTATCTGTGGCAATAGCTGCTAACTGAAGAAAAGTTGTGGCGAGATAAGGTGAAGTCTTAGAAATCACTGTTGATTTTGACAATGTCCCTGGACAAGTATAAAAGTGAATTTGAAAGGTACTCCTAGATGGATACACACTGATAAGCAGAAAGTAGAAATACAGAGAAAACGTTACAGTAGCTGAAGAGTTTAATCTCAAACTCTGTCTAAGTCATTGAACTTCTTTTCTAAGAACTAAGGACAAATCAAGCACAGGTCACCTAGGGTTTGGCCAAACAGACTGATAATGTTAGAAGAGTCCTAGCTCCAAAGCCAGGCTAAAGAGAACATAGCTCACAGTTTAGTTCTGGAAAAGATTAAGATAACAGCTACTTAGGAAAGTATCCTCTTTTTCTTTTTGCCCCCCTGTGTGTGTGTGTGCTTGTTCTTGTTTTGTGGAAAATCCAACCATTTCTGTTAAAGCACTTTCTCCAAATAATGTAGAATTTCTGGTAAGCTTGGGAAAATTCCAGAGGAAGTGCGGGACCATAGGGCTTATTCTAGTCTGGAGAAGCGCAGGTTCCAGTGCCTATTTCCAAACAGAGATATATATACCTGGAGAGAAGAAACAAATGACCAGAAATTTTAGCCAGCCTACAGATTTACTAGAAGTCCCTGGATGGTGCACATAGTTAATGCACTCAGCTGTCAATGGAAAGATTGAAGATTAAAAGGCCTATGTCTAGAAAATTACTGTTGTTGTTGTTGTTGTTGTTAAGTGCCATCGAGTCCCAGGCGACTCATAGCGACCCTATGAAGGAGAGTCCTCAACCCTTGGGTGCCTTTCATCCTCTCTCCAGGTTCATAGGGTTTCCGGAGGCAAGCTATTATGGAAGTGGATGCCACTCCTCCTTCCACGCTTGTTTTAATTGGGGAGTTCCACCCCACACTCTGTCCACACTGGGTAGCCAACCATAGTTAATGGACTCAGCTGTTAATAGAAAGACTGAAGATTAAAAGGCCTATGTCTAGGAAATGAGCCACTGAAAATCCTACTAATTTCAGAAAGTGCATTTCTACCCTGACAGTCACAGGGTCACCATGAGTCAAATCAACTATTGGGCAACTGGTATTTTGGGACAACCAATAAGACTTGGTTTTCATTGTTTTTGGGTGCCCTAGAGTCAAGCACTGTTCATAGTGACCCTATGAAAAATATACCTTGTCCTATCCTGTGCCATTTTCACAATCTCAGACACCTTCAATCCCGTTACTGCAGTCACTATGTCAATGCTCCTGGTTGAGGATCTTCCTCTCCTTTGCCAACCTTCCATCTTGACAAGCATGATGTCTGTTTCTAATTGATAGCTCATCCTAGCAACTTTAATGTAGGTGAAATAATTTTTTCACCTATCTTAACATAATTACGCAGAATTCTTATACTGAGGGTCAATTTGGTCATTGTAGTAGATTGTTCTCTGTATTTAGCATAGCCAGTCACGTAAGAAGAATCTCAGAGTTAATCATACAATGTTGCATTGCTTTGCATGAATGATTTACCATCTGGAAAAATAAATTGAGAGCAGAGAACTGAGTCTATGTCCTTGAAGGTAAAAATTTCTACCTAAGAATATGTGTCTTATTGTTTTGGTGGCAGTGGAGTACCATCTAGTAGAAATCCCACTGCAGCAGACCTGCTAGCAGGGTTTTATAGGTAGTAATTACACCGGAGGAGATTTTCCATCATTCTCCTGTGGAGTAGGTTGTGCATTAGAACTGTGTACCTTTGGGTTGGCAATGCAATGCCTTAGCATTAAACCACCAGAGTTCCCTAGAATACGTGTCTAGACCCAAATAGTTTAAATATTTAGAAATGTTGTTTCTGTATTTGTTCATGTATCAGGCTCACTAATCTGTATACAGCAGAATAAAACCAAATGTGTAAGAGAACAAAATTACAGTGCAATAATATTTTTAAATTTTATCAGAGTTTTATTTTCAGCTTTCTTTTTAGTATTTAACATTTCACTAAGTCAATTGTCTTCTTTAAGAGAGAATATTTAATTTTCTAGTATAGGTAAACAATCTTTAAAAAATTAGAACAGAAAATGTACTACTGAAGGCCTAATATATATATTTTATGAATATATAATGAATTAAAAATATATGAAAGTGCCTTTTTAACAAATGGTGTTGGCAAAATTGGAAAACTATCTGCAGAAGAATTAAACAAGAGCCCCACCTCACTCCATA
>NW_006399797.1:3956822-4009848 GCF_000299155.1 Elephantulus edwardii | reverse complement strand
ACAATGAATGAATGAAATTCCAAAATCTCTGTAGATATTCATTGAAATGAAAAAGAAACAAATTTGTAAAAAAATAATAAAAAAATTTAAAAATATATTAAAGTTATTTGGCCTTGTTTTAAGAAAGAATATCAGTCAGCTAGACATCACGAAAGAAATAGTAAATGAAGAGCAATAGGGTCTACTTATATTTTGATTATTTTTACCAGATTTTTAAGGTTTTCCATATAAAACAGAGGCATTGTAATATAGTAGAGGATATTGCAATACAATGGAGAAATCTCATGTCTGAATCCCTAGACAATTTTTAAAAGCCTACCCAAACACAGAAACAATAACAAACTCCCGCTCCCATCCAATCTATTTACTCCCCTAAGGACCTTATAAAATAGAGTATAATTACTCTATGGGGTTTCCAAGACTAGAAAACTTTCTATAATTATACTGTCTCTTTTTCCTGAAAGTGGCTGGCAGGTTTTATGTGCTGACCAATTAACTAGACTAAGTGAAAGAAACAAGATTTTTTTCACTGAATTTTTAATTTTTATTTTATTTTTTTTTTATTTCAATGAACATCCACAAAGACCTTGGAATTCCATTCATTCATTGTTGCAAGAAACAAGATTTTTTAAAGTACATTATCATATGTTTATATAAGATTCTAGGAAATGCAGTTGAAATCTATTGATGTTACAGGCCTTTGAGTTTACTACAACTCGAAGCAATACTATTGACAACAGGACGAAATGTTGCCCTGTCCCAGGCCATCCTCACAATTTCCAGTATGTTTAAGGCATGTTTAGGCATGCTCAAGGCATATTATGATTAGTTACTACTCAGTTCATCTTATTGGAGATCTTCCTCTCTTTTGCTAATCCTCTACCCTTCTTAGCAGTCTTATCTTCTTATAGGATTGTGTACCCTCCTGACAACATATCTAAAGTATTTGAGACAAAGTTTCACCATCCATGCCTCTTAGGAGCATCCTTTATGCACTTCCTCCAAGGAAGATTTGTTTGTTCTTTTGGCAGTCAATGGTCCATTCAATACTTCTTGCCTACACTACAGTTCAAAGGTATCTATCTTTTGAATCAGTCCCACATTCTTTGTCCAGCTATTCATTATTTCAGCTATTCATTGTCCAACTTTCAGATGCATGTGAAAGAATTGAAAATTCCATGGCTGGAATCATGTGCACTCTAGTCGCTAAATCTATAATATCATTCTTCAATGCTTTGGAGAAAGCTAGAGAGCAACTAGAAGAAAAAAAAAGGAAAAAAGGAAAAAAAAGGAATCTGTAAACCAAAACTCAAACACTTTGCAATGGAGTTTGAGCTCTCTCACATCTGACCCTCCAGAGGGCTTTTGGAGGGTCCAAATCATATGGGAGGAGATGGCCTATTTTTCTCTAGCAGAGTCTCTGGTGGATTTAAAGCTCTAGAGAGGTGTTACTTTGGTTTAGCAGCATGGTTCCTTATAAACTACTCCACAGAACACCCTAACATGAAGTTACAGTGATCTCTAATAGGCAGAAAGATAAGAGGTATGGGACAAAAAGAGTGAGATGGAGAAACACAAAGAAACTTTTGACCATGACACATTTGGTCATCATCTTAATTATAACTATTATTTCAAGGTAAGAGCTAATTAAATTGCTTACTTTAAATATTGTATGCCAGTTGTATCTTAATAAAGTTATCAAAAGCTCTAATGTAATTCTCTGCCACTACTGTTGACTTGGATTGATCTGTCATTTGTTTTCTAAGGATGTAAAATGCATGGGAGAATAATGTTTATCATCCTTGCAGCAATTGGTGAATTTGAGCCACTGGATAATCTAGTCTGTGAGTTAGTAGTGTGACTCTCTATGGACTGAGCCCCCACAGTTCTGTACAAATGTGAAAGAGAAAAACAAATGCAAAACAATGAAACAAAGAATTTTAAACATATAAAATGCTGTGAAATGCTTTAAAAGTTGTTTCAGACACTTCAAATTTTATGGTAGGGTAATGGTGTAGCCATTTAATTGGGGAAGTTGTTTTAGGTGTCTGAGTAAGGGTTTATGTAGGCTTCTATCAAGGTAGACAACTTGATGGCTTATAACAACAATAACCGTAAAGGTAAGGGAGCTTTGGTGGCTCAATGGGTAAGGAATTATATTACCAATCCAAAGGCAAGTGGTTCAAATCTATCATCCATCTGCTTTATGGAAAGATGGGCAATATTTTCCTCTGCTATTCACAACCTGAAATCTTGTTGGTGGGTCAATTGTGATTTACTTCTGACTTGACAACAATAAGTGTTTTGGTTTGATTTTGTTTTGTTTTGTTTTTTTCTTTTAAAACAACACTGGTAAAAAATTCAGTTCATTCAACAGAACGGACATACTTCCCATATCATCATTTTATCTGCCATTTATTTTTTAGATTATCCATTGTAATCAGCCTTGATCTTCATTTCCTAAGGCACACACATCTGTTAGATTATATCTTAAATTGTACTGACTGTTAAATGACAACTGGATGTCATATTTCTAGTTAGAAGCAAGTGCAGATAGATATCTTGTGCCCTTCCAAATATGTGTTTTGCTATTTGTACTTGACTCTTAATTAGTATCTCTTGATCTCATTGTCAATCTTCATGTTGTCTTATTCTTAGATCTGTCCTCCTATGAATGTTCTTTGCTGGTTATACTACTTTTATAATAATGCAAGATGACATTTATTATAATAAATCCTTTCTAATGAAGTAATAAATCATAAAATCCCATGACTCATAACTTATCATTACATTATATATCTATCCAGATATCCAATTTGCACTATAAAGAATTTATTACTAGTGGTTTTCCTAAATATTCATGGGCACTAACATTTTCAACTTTTTTATTTTTTTTCATTTTATTTAATATTTTTAGTGTGTGTGCCATCAAACCAAATCTGACTGGTATAGGACATTGCACCTCCTTTTCCAGCGAAGAATCCAGCAACCTTCTGATTTTTAAATGTTATACAATTCTAATCCTTTTAGGCAACCTTAAACTCTGATTGAGGACAAATTCCAGTAAATATGTTTTCCTAGTTTTTCATACAATAAAAAATAAGATAGATTAAAAATATGCCAAAATATTATAAATACATCAGATCTTATCAAGACTAAATTAAATTAAACAAATATACTAAGCCATGATCATCCAGTGATCTTTTTAGATTTTTTTTTCTTTTAAACAAGCAGACAACATGTATCATTTATTCTAAGTTTTGGTGTTTTGCTTTGTTTTTCTCATGATTATTTATGATTCCTCATTCTTACTTAGTATGATGCAATTCTAATGTGTCAGAAGTGTGAGGACAACATAGGACAGGATAGGGTTCAGATCTGTTGTCACTATGGGCCGTATTTGACATGATGGCATCTAACAATAACCTGACATTCTTAGGAATACTAATCCTTTAAAAATATTCCTTTTAATCAATATTATTTTTAAACCTTTCAATGGTGATTTGAGTGAACAAATTGCAGCAAATTGGTTTTCCATTAAATAATTCATACACATTATTCTGTGTGGCACAAATATCAATTCCCACATTCTAACAACCCTGTTCCACTTCTTCCCTATGTTCTTATGTTTTCTCTCCCTTCCTGTTCCTTCAAGTTATCTCAGCTTTGTACTCAGGCAATTGCTCCAATTATGATATAGTATGATTGAATATCCTAAAGTATGCATTCCTCATATTGATCACCTTGTATGGTTTACAATGCCTTCTATCGTTTAGCTGGAAGTTCTCAGGGATGATTTCAGTTTTAGGTTGGAAGGGTGACTAGAGTGCCATAGCCTTGTGGATATGTAGCTTGCACCAAATATATATACATCTCCAATGCTTTCTGGTTCATTTGAATCCTATATCTGACTTACCACCTCTTAATCCCCAGCTCTTTGGACTTGAGATATTGGTTTGCCTTATTGCTTTTTGCAGTCTTGGAAACCAGCAGCCTTCCATCTAACAGTCTTAGGTTTGTCAGCCCCTGCACAGCTACATGAGTCAGAGGAAATCTTTAACCTAATATCTGATCTGTTCAATTTTCTAGCCCTTCAAACTCTTGTGCCATTTCTCTGTGATAAACTTTTTTCAATCTCGCTCTTTCCTTCACGTTCCCTCTCTCTCTTCTTACACACACACACACACACACACACACACACACATTCCTTTTCTTTTTAAAATTATTTTCTATTGGTTTTGCATACAACATGTGTATGCATTGTCTTTCACACTTTGATTCATTCACATTGTGTTTCACACAATCATCCTCATACGTTGTGTTTTATAAAATTAATCCCCACTGAATTATGCCTACCATTAACCCATCTTCTCAGGTCCCTGCGGGACCTTTCAGATTTCCTTTACCCATTCCCTCCACATATCAAATTGTGCTACCCTGTGATTTCTTCCCTGGGCACTGTCATCCTTCTGTTCCCACTCCTTCTCTCCTTTAGCCGCTATACATGTTTTACTATTCTTTATCTTTCTATTTTCACAATAATGGACTTATGGAATATAAATACTCATGAGACAGGTTAGCTCCATGATCATAATGTTTGCTAGTCTCGCCCAGGTTATGCAGATGTGTTTTGTTTGTTTTAAATAATTTTCCCTGAGTGTTACACAGTATTCCATCATGGTGTAAATGTAGCATAATTTCTCAATTAATTTTGTTTGGACATTTGGGCTGTTTTCATGTTCTTTCAATTATAAAAAATGCTGATAGGTACATTGGTGTACAAATCTCCATTTGTGTCTCATTTCTAATTTCTTTGAAATACATTCCTAGCAGCGGGATAGTTGGGTCATATAGAATGTTTATGTACAGTTTTTTTAGGAAATAGCAAACTGCTGAACAGAGGTGTTGCACCATTTTATAATCCCACCAATGTTGTATGATATTTCCAGTCTCTTTGCATCCTTTCCAACGTTTATTGCTCACTGTCCTGTGTCTGACACACCTGCCCCTATTATCACAGTCACAAGTCAATCCATCTCATCCAGGGTTCCCCTCTCCTGCACTGAACCTCCATCCTTCTAAGCATGATATCCCTCTCCAAGGACTGGTCCCTCCTGCCAGCATGCCTGAAATATGTGAGACAGAGTTTTACAAACCTTGGTGGCAAGGAACAACCTAATTTCACTCTTTCCAGGACAGACATTTTTATTCTTTTTTTAAAACACTGCTACTGGAATGCGATGGAATCTCAAAGTAGTATTAATTTGCATCTCCTTTATTGCTAGTGATTTAGAGCATTTCTTCATGTGTCTCGTGGCCATCCAAATGTCTTCCTTTCTGACAAGTCATTTCATGTCTTTTCCCTATTTTGTTCTTGGGTTATCTGTATTTTTCTTGTGGAAGCTCTGTAGTATTCTGTAAACATTTGTTATCTAGAACCTGACAGAGATGATATTGCTAAATGTTTTTGCCCAGTCCGTAGGTTTTCTTTTTATCTTTCTGGAAAACATTTTTTTATGCACACAGGGATTTAATCTTGATAGGATGTCATTCATCAATGTTATGCTTCTCTGGTTTTGCATTTCTGTCTGTATTTGTCAATATACTTATACAATAGACTAAGCCTTCTGAGCTTGGTCCCAATTTGTCTCTTATGTTTTTCATGGTTTCAGCTCTACTCTTAGTTCTCTGATCAACTTTGAGTTTATTTTTGTGTATGAGACGTGGACCTTACTCCAGCTTTCTACAAGTAGAAGTCCAGTTTGCCCACACTGTTTATTGAAGAGGTTGTTGTTTCCCATTTGATAGGTTTTGTTTGCTTGTTGAATATCAGTTGTCTACAGAAAGCTGAATTAATTTTCTGCGTTCTGTATTCTGTTCCATTGATCTATGTGCCTGTCATTGTACCTTTGCCATGCTGTTTTGGTTATTATAGCAGTGTAGTGAAATTTGAGATCAGAAAGTGCTATGCTTCCCCTTTCAGTTTTGTTTTTCAGAAGCTCTTTGTTTATTTGAGATTTCTTTCTCCTCCAAATAAACTTGACTGCTGCCTATTTATTCTCCCTGAAAAATGAATTTAGTATATGTATTGGGATTGGGTTACATATGTAGACTATTTTTGGTAGGATTATAATTTTCAAGCTATTTGAGTTTTCCTATCTAAGAACAGGGTTGCTCCTGAAAGTGTTTTGAAGTTTTCTTTGTAAAAGTTTTCCTATCTTCAGTTAGGTTTATTCATAAGTATCTCAAGTTGTAGTTGTCTACTGTAAGCAGCCAATTGTCTATTTACATATTTAATTTATATTGTAAATAGTTAATTGTTTACTGCAAAATGCCAATTGATGCACTTCAACTAACAGATGTGGCCCTAGCTGTCCTCACCAAGTTGTGTTAAAGAAGTCTGGAGGACAACCATTTGGCCAACTGACTGGAAGAGATCTATATTTGTTCCCATTCCAAAGAAAGGTGACCCAACAGAGTGTGGGCATTATCAAACAATATCACTGATATCACATCCAAGCAATATTCTGCTGAAGATTATCCAAAAATTACCAGATCAGCACGTCAGCAGAGAATTGCCTGAAGTGCAGGCTGAATTTAAAAGAGGTCTTGGCACTAGGGGTAATGTAGTTAATGGACCTTGGCTGAAAACAGGGAGTACCAAAGAAATGTCTATCTGTGTTTCATTGACTGTGCAAAAGCGTTTAACTGGATGGATCACAACAAACTGTGGCTAACTCTAAGAGGAATGGGAATCCCAGAACACCTGATTGTGTTTATGTGAAACCTATACTTGGACAAGGAGTCAGTTGTCAGAACAGAGCAAGGAAACACTGTATAGTTCAAAATTGGGAAGGGTGTATGCCAGGGATGTGTCTTATTTTCATACATTTTCAATCTACATGCAGAACAGATTATCCGGAACACTGGACTTTATGAAGATAAAGGTGGCATCAGGATTGGAGGAATGCTCATTACAACAATCTGTGTTATGCAGATGACACAACTGTGCTTGCTGAAACTGAGAAGGACCTGAAGGGTTTGCCATAGAAGGTCAAGGAATGTAGCCTTCAAAATGGTTTGAGGCTCAATATCAAGAAAACAAAGATTCTCACCACTGGGTTGATTGGCAGCCTCATGATAGATGGTGAAGAGATTGAGACTGTTAACAGCTTCGTTTTCTTGGCTCCACAGTCAGCACTCTTGGCACCAGCAGCCAGGAAATCAAAAGATGTATTGCAATGGGAAAGTCTGATGTTACAGACCTCTCCAAAGTACTGAAGAGCAATGTAGCCACTCTGGAGACTAAGGTGCAACTGATACAGGTCTTTACAATCACTTCTTATGCATCAGACAGCTGGTCAATGACTAGGGATAATAGAAGGAGAATTGATACCTTTGAGCAGTGGTGTTGGAGAAGAGTATTGAATATACCAAGGACTGCTAAGAAAACAAACAAATTTGTCCTGCAGAGGGTTAAACCAGGCTGCTTCTTGGAGGCAAGGATTCTGAAACTTCGTCTGACACCTTTGGACATGTTGCAAGGAGGGACCAGTCCTTGGAGAAGGACTTCATGCTTGGGAGGGTGGGGGGACAGCGCAGGAGAGGAGAGGGTGAGATTGGCACAGGATAGAGCAGGGTTTAGGGCTGGTGTACGTAGCATTGCGATGAGTTGCACGTGACTTGATGGCACATAACAACAGCAACAACATTGTAAACAGCATTGCTTTCTTGGTTTCCTTCTCGTTTTCTCTTTTTGCAGCATACATTCTTTTGAGCTTAATTAATAAGCTTCATTTGTATTGCTTTTCTAAATAACGCAGCCTAAGATATCATAACATATAATCTGGACATGTCTCATAACCATGATCCTGTTTTCTCAAGCCCAGTGACTTAAATTATTTGGCTATGGCTGAGAGGTTTTCAAAATTTTGTCTCTCTTTTACTACTACATACATAAAAATTCTGGTAATCTTTACTTTCAGCCAGGATCCATCTTACATCATTATTGATATTTCTGGTTCCAGGGCATCTTCTAAATCCCACTTGAACTCCTGACAATTCCCTATCTATGTACTGTCCAGCCATTTTTGAATGATCTTCAGCAATATTTTGTTAGTACATGATATCAATGATATTGTTCAATTATTTCCACATTACATTGGACCACCCTTCTTGGAAATAGGAACAAATATAGATGTCTTCCAATCTATTGGCTTCTCAGCCATAGCCAAATACGTCAAGTCACTGGGCTTGAGAAAAATAGGATCATGGTTATGGTAGATTTCCAGATTATATGTTCTGATATAATTATCTTTGGCTGCATTATTTAGAAAAGCAATAAAAATGAACCGTATTTATTTAGCTCAAAAGAGTGTGTATGCTGTAAAAAAAGAAAATAAGAAGGGAACCCAGAAAGCAATGCCCTTTACAGTGTTGCTGCTATTGTGACTGCATTCAAGGCTGCATCTGTTAATAGAAACAAGTCAGTTGGTATCCTATCGATTCCAGGGGCCTTACTTTTTTTTTTTTTACAATTTGTAAACATTTTATTGAAAGAGGAATGTCAATTATGCAAAGAATTCTCCAGACAAAACATGAGTCCTCAGGATGAAGTACAGGGAACAGAGTCAGGCAAACAATATTATTTACAAGTTCTCCATCGGGGCAATGATGGAGGGGTGGATGTTCAAGGTCTCAGACACCAGCTACTGTCTTGATCCGCCCTGGGATGCATAGCAGGGTGCATCGAATCAGATGGCAGATGACTTTCCAACCATCATCGGTTTCCCACCCTCTTGTCCTCGACCTGGCACTGGTGTCAAGCTCCTCAGAGAGTGTCTCACACTTGTCCGAGGTGCCTGACTCTGCCCAGTTTGTTTTGAACCCATCGTCAGTGTCTACTTCTTCCTGGGATGTCTCAGACCCATCATCAGCGTGCACCTCACCCAGAGACGTCTCAGAACTACCCTCAGCATCCAAATTTTCCCAGTACGTCTGGGATCCACTATCAGTGTCCAACTCTTCTGGGAACATCTCAGACTCACCACCAGCACCCCCCCTCCTTTCGGGACATCTCAGAACCACTGTCAGCATCCACCTCTTCCTGAGATGTCTCAGAACCACCATCATTATCCATCTCTTAGTGGGATATGTCAGACCCAGAATCATTATCCACATCTGTAAGGGATATCTCCAACCCACTATCAGAATCTACAGATAGCTCTAACCAACTATCACTGTCCTCTTCTTCCAAGAATGTCAGGAATATACTGTCAGTCTCCATCACTAACCAGTACATGAGCTAGAAACAAGTCAGTTGGTATCTTATCTATTCCAGGGGCCTTACTTTTGCCCATGCCTTCAATGCAGCTTTCACTTCCTCTTTAACTACCATTGGCTCCTGTTCATAATATGGTGGTGGTTGTTTTTGTTGTTATTGTTTTTGTTGTTATTATGCTGTGCCATCGAGTCCTCTGTGATTCATTGTGGTCCTGTGTACACAGGGCTAAACCGTGTACTCTATCCCGTGCCATTCTTATGGTCTCTGACACACCTATCCCCATTAACCCAGTGACTGAATCAGTCCAACTCATTGAGGATCTTCCTCTCCTGTGCTGTCCCTCCACTCTCACAAGCATGATGTCCCTCTACAAGGACTGATCTCACCTTGCAACATCTCCAAAATATGTCAGATGGAGTTTCAGAATCCAGCATCCTTGTTTTACCCTCTCTAGGATGAACCTGTTTGTTCTCTTAGCAGTCCATGGTATATTCAACACTCTTCTCCAGTACCACAGCTCAAAGGTATCAACTCTCCTTCTATCATCCCTAATCATTGTCCAGCTCTGTTATGTATAGCAAGTAATTGCAAAGACCATGGCCTGTATCAGGCACAACTTAGTCTCCAAACTGACATCGTTGCTCTTAACTAATTTGGAGAGGTCTCTGATAGAAGACTTTCCCAATGCAAATCATCTTCTAATTTCCTGACTGATGGCACCAAGAGTGGTGATTATAGAGCCAAGCAAACTGAAGCTGTCAATAATCTCAATCTCTTCACCATCTATTATGATGTTGCCAATCAACCCGGTGGTGAAAAATCTTTGTTTTCTTGATGTTGAGCTTCAGTCCATATTGAAGGCTGCATTCCTTGCAGCAAGCACTGCAGGTCCTCCTCAGTTTCAGCAAGCACAGTTGTGTCATCTGCAGAACACAGATTGTTGTAATGAGTCTTCCTCCAATTCTGATGCCACATTTTATCTTCATAAAGCCCAGCGTCTTGATATTCTGTTGTGCATATAGATTGAAAAGGTATGAAGATAGGACACATCCCTGAAATACACCCTTTCCAATTTTGAACCATGCAGTGTTTCTTTTCTCTGTTCTGAATACTGCCTCTTGGTCTAAATATAGATTTCACATAAGCACAATCAAGTGTTCTGGGATTCCCATTCTTCTCAGAGTCAGTCACAGTTTGTTGTGATTCACACAGTCAAAAGGCTTTGCATAATCAATGAAACACAGATAGACATTCTTCTGGTACTCCCTGCTTTAAGCCAAGATCCATCTGACATTAGCCATAATATCCCTAGTGCCACGACTGCTTTTAAATTCAGCCTCCACTTCAGGCAGTTCTCTGTTGATGTGCTGTTCCAGTCATTTCTGGATAATCTTCAGGAGACTCTTGCTTGCATGTGATATTAATGATACTGTTCAATAATTAATGCACTCTGTCAAATCACCTTTCTTTTGAATGGAAACAAATATAGATCGCTTCCATTCAATTGGCCAGGTGATTGTCCTCCAGGTTTTTTGGCACTTGGTGAGCACATCCAGGGCAGTGTCTGTTGAAATATGTCAATCTGTATGCCATCAATTCCTGGGGTCTTGTTTTTTGTCAATTCTTTCAGAGCAGCTTTAACTTCTTTCTTCACAACAAAAATCTCTTGCCTATATATTTTTTCATGAAATTCTGCTGTGTCCACCAATTCCTTTTGGTACAATGACTCTGTATAATCTTTCAATCTTCTTTTAATGCTTCCTAGATCATTTAACATTCTGCCTAAAGCATCCTTAAGTCTTGCAAACTCAAAGTTTTAATTTGTTCTTCAATTTCTTAAGTTTAAGAAATGCTGAACAAGTTTGACCCTTTTGATTTTCTGACTTCAGCTCCTTGCACATTCCATTGTAATACTTTACTTTGTTTTCCTGTGCTGCCCTCTGGAATCTTCTGTTCAACTCCTTAATATCTTGATTTCTTTCCTTTGCTTTGGCTTCTCAGCACTCCAGAGCTATATGTAAAGTTTCTTCTGACATCTGCCGTTGTCTTTTCTTCCTCGTCTGTTTTTGTAATGACCTTATGCATTCTCCCACAGCCCATCTGGTCTTTGTTCATTTATGTCCAAGGCTTCAAACCTGTTCCTTAGTTGGTCTTGAAAGTTATATGGGATAGATTCAAGGTCAAATTTTGTTTCCTATGGACTTGATTTCATTTTCCTCAGCTTCAGCTTGAAGTTACATATGAGTAGTTGGTGGTCTGTTTCACCATCAGCACCTGGCATAGTTTTCATAGTTGATTTTGAGCTTTTCAGTGATTCTTTTCACAGATGTAATCGATCTAATTCCTATACACACCATCAGGTGAAATCCATGTGAATAGTTTGCGTTCCTGAAATTTTCCAATGTCGATCACTCCTTTCCAGTACAGTGACTTTGTGTACTCCCTCTGTTTTCTTTTGGTGTTTTCTGTGCCATTCAGTACCTTGCCTATAACATCTTTCAACATTGAGACACAAGGTCTAAATTTGTGTTTCAGTTGTTTCAGCTTGAGAAATGCAGGGTGAGTTCTTCCTTTTTATTCTCTAATTCCAGCTTTCTGCACATTCCATTATAATTCAGTATAATTCCATTATAAGTTATGGCTGACATTGAGATGAATTGGAATCCCAGAGCACTTGATTGCTTTTATTAGGAACCTATACCTGGACCAAGAGGCTGTTGTGTGAACGGAGCAGGGAAGCACTGTATTGTTTGGCACTGGGAAGGGAGTGTTCCCCTTATAATGGAATATGCATTGCAATGGGAAAATCTATACTTAGGGACCTTTCCAAATTATTAAAGAGTAGTGATGTCAATTTGAGGACTATGGTGAGTCTGATTCAAGCCATGGTCTTTCTGATTACTAGCTGTGCATCTGAGACCTGGACAATGAACAAGTATGACAGAAAAAGAATTGATGTATTTGAGTTGTGTTGGAGAAGAGCACTGATCATTCCATGGATGGTTAGGAAAACAAACAGATATGTCTTGGATAGGGTGCAGCCAGAGTGCTCTTTAGAGGCAAGAATTATGAGGCTTTACCTCACATATTGGACATATTGCTAGGAGGTGCATAGAAAGGGACATGATTTTGGAAAGGGTGGAGGGTTGGCATAGGAGAGGAAAACCTTCAAACAGGTACATTGACAAGGTGACTGCTGTAATTAGTTCTGCATGTCAGGAAGTGTGAGGATGGAGGAAGACAGGACTGGGTTCAGATATTTTGTTCATAGGATCGCTATGAATCATACTCTACTTGATGGCACCTAACAGCAACAACATACATACATCTGTTTGCATCACATAGAGATACCCACATATAAGTGTTGGCATCCAAAACTATGTGGTTGTGAGTGAAGTATCATGTGGCTACAGATTGTTTATCTTGCCTTTCAATCTGTGTTTACAAACACATGCTAATATTTATTATTACTGATAATACAAGAGTGTGTAATGGTACTTAATTAAAGTAAGAAAAAAGAATATTTCGTTTTCTTTTTAAATGCATCTCCTATTTTTAGCTATGTATCTTATTTTCCACTACTTAAAAAAAATATTCATCCTTTTATTGGTGTTTATTAGGTTCTATTGAGTTCAGTATGATCCATAGAGACCTATGAACCCTTTTCTGTTTTATTACATCCTTAAATTTCCTGATACACTAGAGCTCGTTTCAGCAGTCATTGTGTCAGTCCACCTGATTGAGGATCTTCTTCTTCTTTATCGATCCTCTACATTTCTAAGCATGATTTCTTCTCCAAGGAATAGCCTCTTCTAGAAACATGCCAGAAGTATATGAAATAAAACTTGTTAATTTTTGTCTCTAAGGAGCACTCACACTGTCTACACTTTCTCTAAGACATATTTGTTCTTTGACAATCCATGGGATATTAAGTATTCTTCTCCAACACCACAGCTCAAAGGCATCAATTCTTTTTCTGTTATTCGTATTCATTGTCCAGCTCTTAGATGCATAACCAGCTACTGAAAAAGACCATGACCTTAATCAGACACACCATAGTCCTCAAACCGGCATTGTTGCTCCTCAATAATTTGAAGAGGTCCCTGACTTCAGGCTTACTCAGTGCAATTCAGTTTCTGATTTCCCGACTGTCGGTACCAACAGTATCTGTTGTGGATCCAAGTAAGATGAAGTTGTTGACAGTTTCAGTCTTTTATCCCTCTATCATGTTGTTGGCTATAGGTACATTGGTAAAAGATTTTGTTTTCTTGATGTCAAGTGCAATCCATATTGAAGGCTTTATTCTTTGATCTTCTGCAGTAAGTGCTTTATGTTCTTCTAACTTTCAGAAAACAAGGTTGTGTCATCTGCATAAACCAAGTTATTGATGAGTCTTCCTCTAATCTTAATAGCATATTCCTCTTCATAGAGTCCAGCTTCTTTAATAATTTGCTCAGTGTACAGAATGAATAGATATTGAGAGAGACTGCAACCATGACACACTCCTTTCTATATTTTAAACCATGTAGTGTTCCCTTGTTCTGTTCACACAACAACTTCTTGGTCTATGTATAGGTTTCACATGAACACAAATAAGTACTCTGGTATTCCTATTATTCTCAATGTTAGTCATAACTTGTTATGATTCACACAGTCAAATGCCTTTGCATAGTCAATAAAAGATAAATGGACATTCCTCTGGTATTCTTTCATTTTAGCCATGATCCATCTGACATGAGCAATGTGCTGGTGCCATGGCATCTTCTAAATTCTGCTTGCACTTCTGGCACTTTCTTATCTATGTACTATACTAGTAGTTTTTGAATGATCTTTAATAGTATTTTGCTTGCATGTGATGTTAATGATATTGTTGAATATTTTCTACATTTTGACGGATCATCTTTCTTGGGAAAGGGATGAAATATAGACCTCTTCCAATCCAGCTGTCTTGACCATACAGCTATCCTCCAAATTTCTTGGTATAGACTGGTGATTACACACAGGGCTTCATCTGTTGTTGAAACATGCCAACTGGCATCCTATAGATACTGATTCCTGGGGCCTTATTTTTTGCCAATTCCTTCAGTGCAGTTCAGCTTCTTTATTCATTACCTTTGACTCCATTTTAGATGATACTTCTTGAAATTTTTTGCTGTCAGTTCTTTAACTGTAGTTAAATATTTCTTGGAGAGGGTGCAGTGCTCTTTAAAGGAAAGAATGATGAGGCTTCACCTCACATACTTTGGGCACATTGCTAGGAAGGGCTATTTCCTGAAGCAGAACATGATGCTGGCCCTCAACCAGGTAGATTGACACAGTGACTGGCTCTTGTGTGTCAAGAAGTGTAATGATGAACAGAGTTTGGGTCTTTTGTTCATATGGTCGCTGAGTCATACTTAACTAAATGGTACTTTACAACAAGTCAGTTATTTTCGGTATAGTGACTCTTGTATTTTCTCCATCTTATTATGGTGTTTCCTGAGTCATTCAATACCGTTGTCCAGAGCATCTCTCAATATTGAAATACTTTGAGGCTTTAATATGTTTTTAAATTGTCTCAGCTTAAGAAACACAGAGTAGTTCTTCACTTTTTAATCTCCAATTCCACCTTTCTACACATTCCATTATAATACTTTGCTTTACTTTTTTGACAAAATCTAGAGATTTCTCTGAAAACTTCAGTTCAGGTCTTTTACTTTGGTTTATTTTCCCTTTTCTTGGCTTGTCAATGCTCTAGTGTAATTTTCAGAGTCTATTTTGAAATCAGTTTTGAATTTTTTTCGCCCTCTGTCTTTCTAAAGACTTTTTGCTTTCTTCATGGATGATATCCTTAATATCATCCCATAATTGATATTCAATCCTTCAAACCTATTCAGAAGATGCTTTTTAAATTTAAATGGAATAGACTAAAGATCATATTTGGTGCTAGTGGATTTGTTTCAGTTTTTTTTAGCCTCAATTTGAACTTGCACATGAGTAATTGATGATCTGACCCATAGTCTGCCCTGACCTAATTTTGGCTTCTAATATTGATCTTCTCCAAAGATTCCTTTCCCCAGTTGTAGTCAATCTGATTCCTATGCAGTCCATCAGGTGAAGTACATGTATAAAGGCACTGAGTTTTGGGGTGTTTTTTTAAAAAGTATTTTCAGTGAATAATCTGTCACGAAATCCATATTTTTCTACTATTATTTCCTCTTCATTGTTTCCAACTTAGGCATTCCAGTCACCAATTATCATTTCACATCTTCATTGCATATTTGATCAAGTTAATACTGCAATATTTAGTAAAAGTTTTTAATTTCCTCCTCTTTTGTTTTATTTGTAGAGTGTATATGTAAATAATTGTCATATAAACAGGTCTTACATGTTTTCATGTGCATAAGACCCACAACATTATACTTTCAGGAAGGAAGTTGAAATTGCTTTTGGACTATGACTACACCACCATTCATTTTCTGTTTTTCATACCCATCATAATATAACGTGATTATCTGACTCAAAGTGGCCAAATTTGTCCATCTGATATCACTAATGACTAGAATGTCAATGTTCATTGCATTCCAGTTCAGTTTTCATAACTTCTAGTTTTCCAACATTAATGTTTCCTACATTTCATGTTTCAATTCTTTAGGATGTTTGTGACTGTTATTTCTCATTTGAATTGACTTCCAATTGGGTTCTACTTCTAATAGGATTTTCAGAGAATGGTCTGTTATTTAAGAAATGGATTAACAATCCTGATTCTTTGTCTCAATCTGGGAGCTTTACGAAAACCTGTCCACCATGGGTGATGCTTGTGGCATTTAACACACCAGTGGCATAGCTTTCAGCATCACAGCAACTCCTTTTAAAAAGGAATTTTAGTTGTCTAGCGTTTGTTAAAATTAATGCAACATCCCATAGTTTCTAAAACCATAGGCAGTCTGATTATTATGCCTTATTATTTTGAACCCAAATATTTTTTAACTTGTTGTCGTTAAGTGCTGTAGAGTCTCTGTGACCTTAAAAACAACAGATCTGAACTCTGTCCTATCCTGAGCTATCCTCACAATCTCTGACACCCTTGAAGCCATTGCTGCAGTCACTTGTCAATCTCTCTGGTTGAGGATCTTCCCTCTTTTGCCATTCCTCCACCATTCCAAGAATTATTTCCCTCTCTACAGGGTAGTTTCTCCAAGCAATATGTCCAAATTATACAACAATTTAAGCACATAAAGATTGTAATATTATGCTTTATTCTTTAGGGGAAAATAGTATTACACTAAATGTAAGTAATTTTAATTGGAATATTAATTTTTGTTAGGTATCATAAAACTGGTTGATATACATAATAACTACACTCACAGAAAAATAAAACACTGGCCCTGAGTCATTCTTAATTACTGATGTAGATGTCTTCCTCCACTGTTGTTGTTGTTGTTAAGTGCCGTCGAGTGGCAGGCGACTCATAGCGACCATATGGAGAGTCCTCGATGCTTGGGTGCCTTTCATCCTCCCTCCAGGTTCATAGGGTTTCCGGATGCAAGCTATTATGGAAGTGGATGCCACTCCTCCTTTCAAGCTTGTTTTAATCGGGATGTTCCACCCCACTCTCTGTCCGCATTGGGTAGTCAACCATTAACACATTTGACACATCAGTGTCACAGTGTTCAGCCTCACAGCAACCACAAGTGACAGCAGGACAGCAACTTGTACACCAGGGCTATATGACCTAGAGGAATGTCTGAACAAAAATAATGAAAGACAGGCCCGAGGGCTGCAGATTAAAAGTCACCCACCTTTGGCTTGGTAGAATCGCTTTCTGTCCCTTCCTCCACCAGCTGTAGTGAAAAAATTTCACCATCTTTATTCCTAGAAATAATCTGACTGTACTTCTGTAATGGATTTGATGTTCTTTGAACAATCCAGGAATACACTCCAACAACATCAAAGTTAAAAGCACAATTCTTCTGAAAACAATTTCATTTTCAAACTGCAAGGATTTTTTTTTATTTTCATGAGATATTTTGTATAGTATTTGAATGAACTAACACTTCACTTGATTTCTTGACTTGATTCCCATGAATGTCAATTGTATATCAAAGTAAAGTGGAATTCTTGACAATTTCAATCTTTTTTCCATTCATCATATCATTTGATACTTTTCCAGTTTTGAAGATTTCTTAGTATTGAAAGATAAAGCAAACTCTAGGATATAATCTTTGATCATGATCAATAAATCATCTTTGTTTTCAGCAAACTGTGTGTGACATCTGTTATTACAGATTGTCAAGTCCCTTTCCAATCCTAAAACCACAATCTTCTGCACACTATAAATGTTCTCTGATTATTTGCTCAACATTCAAATTTAATATGTATGTTGTTGCTGTTAGGTGCTGTCTAGTCGCCTGTGATCCACAGTGATCCTATGACTAGCAGCTCTGTTCTGTCTTGAGCCAATGTCACTGATTCCAACACACCAATCTCCATTCCCCCAGTTACTGTATCAAGCCACTTCATTTGGTATCTTCCTCTTCTGTGCTGTCCCTCCACCCTTCTGAGCATGATATATTTTTCCAAGGACCACTTTATCATGGCCATGTGCCCCAAGTATGTGAGACAGATCTTCAAAATCTTAGCATCCAAGGAGAAACTGGGTTTCACCCTCTCTAAGACAGATCTGTTTGTTTTCTTTACCATCCATAATATATTCAAGACTCTTCTTCAGCACCACAACTCAAGGGTATCAATTATTTTTCTATTATCCTTTGTCTTTGTCCAGCTCTCTGATGCCTTGCAAATAGTTGTGAAGACCATGGCCTGGATCAGGGGCACTTTAGTCTCTAGACCAATATTGCTGTTTTCTAATATTCTGGAGAGATTCCTGTCAGTAGATTACCCTAATACAATTCATCTTTTGATTTCCTGACTGCTGGTGCCAAGATTGTTGACTGTGGAGCTGAGCAAGCTGTATTTATTAGCAACCTTAATCTCTTCTTCACCTATCATAATTGGCCCAGTGGTGAGAGTCTTTGTCTTCTTGATGTTGTGCTTCAATCCATATTGAAAACTACATTCTTGACTTCTGCAGCAAGTGCTTCAGGTCTACCTCAGTTTCAGCAAGCAAGATTATGTCATCTGCATAATGTAGGTTGTTGATGAGTCTTACTCCAGTCCTGATGCCACATTTCTCCTCATAAAGCCCAGCCTCCCAAATAATCTATTCTGCATATATATTGAAAAGGTAAGGAGACAAGATTCATCCCTGATGTAACTCCTTTCTTATTTTGAACTATGCAGTGTTGCCTTGCTCTATTCTGAGGACTGCTTCCTAGTATAGGTTTTGCATAAGCACAATCAAGTGTTCTGAGATTCCCATTTTCCTCAAAGTTAACCACAACTTGTGGTCCTCACAGTCAAATGTCTTTGATAGTCAATAAAACACAGATAGACATTCCTCTAGTACTCTCTACTTTCTGCCAAGATCCATCTGATGTTGGTGATAATATCTCTAGTGCCATGACCTCTTCTAAATCCAGTTTGTATTTCTGGTAATTCATGGTCAATTTACTGTTCCAGTCATTTCTGAACAGTCCTCAGCAGGATTTGTTAGCATTCGATAATAGTGATATTTTTCAATTATTTCCACACTCTATTTGGTCACTTTTTTTAGAATGGGAATGTATATGGATCTCTTCCAGTCAGTTGGCCAGGTAGTTGTCCTCCATATATCTTTTTCATTTTTTAAAAATTATTTTATACTGATTTATTTACAAAGTTTTTATAAATAATTTTCACAGATTTCTAGGCACAATCTAGTGAACACATCCAGGGAAGCCTCAGTTGAAATATGTCAATTCTTGGAGCTTTATTTTTGCCAAGTCCATCAGAGCAGCCTGCACTTCCTCTTTCATCACCATTGCCTTTTGATCATATGTTGTGTCTTGAAATTTTTCTGTGTCAGCCAATTCTTTTTGGTACAGCCATTCTGTGTACTCCTTCCATCTTCTTTTAATGCTCCCTGGATCATTCAATATTCTGCCCATCATGTCCTTAAAAAAGGCAAATTGTGCCTTGAATTTGTTTTTTAGTTCTTTTAGCTTTAGAAATGTCAAGCACGTTGGCCATTTTGATTTTCAGACTCCAGTTCTTTGCACATTTTATTTTGCCTTGTCTTCCCAAGCTGTCTTTGAAATCTTCTATTCAGCTCCTTCTTGATTTCTTACATTTGCTTTGTCTTCTCAGTACTCTAGTGCAATATTCAGAATTTCTTATGACATCCCTTTCGGTTCTTTCTTTGTCTTCCTTCTTTGTAATCACCTATTGTATTCTTCATGGACAATATTCTTGATACTTTCCTATAATTCATCTGGTCTTTGTTAATTAGTGTTCAAACCTGTTCCTGAATTGGTTTTTAAATTAATATAGTAATAAGATAAAACCCTGATACACATCTTTTTTTTTTACCAGAGAATAGCCCTCTGCATTTTTCAAGTGTGCCCTCCTAGTCTATGTACAGCATCTGCATAGGCACCACTAAGCGTTCTAGAATCCTCACTTAGATGGATGCATTTGAATAAACAATAAAGCACAGGTAAACATCTTTTTGGAAGTCTGCTTTCAGCCACAAGCCATCTGATAAACATGATATCCCCTAATCTTCTCATATGTTCTGAGTTTAGATTGAATTTCTGGTAGTTTCCTGACAACATATTTTGCCAGTGTATGGTCACTTTCAAGCTGCTTTTTAAATATCTTCATCAAAACTTATGAGCAGTGTCATTACATTGTTTGATGATTACTACTTTCTGTTGCATCACTTCTGTTTGGAATGAGTGTACTGTCTTCCAAATTACTTCACTTAAGTAAGTGAGCACCTCTTGAGATGTATTCTTTGTGGAAATATTCCAAATGGTCTTCATCAGTTAGAGGTTTTGTTTTGTTTTGTGTTTGTTTTTTATTTTTTTTTACCAGTGCAACTTGGTCTTTTCCTTAAGTATCATTGGCTCACTCACAAAACAGTCAAACATTTCTTTCCTTTGTATGTTCCTTCTATATTCTTTGGTACTTCCTGTATAATAATTTTGCCATGGAATTCTTCAATATTGTAATTTAAGGCTTGAATTGTTTTTAGGGTGGTTTTGTTTTATTTTTTTAAACTTTCTTTTGCCTACCTTTCTGGTCTTCTAACTCTTAAGTCTTTGTACATTTTGTTATACTTTACTTGGTATTCTTGAGCTACCTTTTAAACATTCTATCTGGCAATTGTACTTCATCATTTTTTATTTTCATTTTCAAGCTACGCTAACTTAAAGAGCAAATCTTGAATAGAGCAGAGAATCTTTTCACAACCATTTTGGTCATTTCTTTCATTCCTGCCTTTTTAAAAGATCTCCTGCATTCTTCCATTCAAGGAAGATTTCCTTCCTTGATGGTATCCTGCAATAGTGAGCCTCATTCAAGCCATGCTATTTTCAGTAGCTTCAAGTACATCTAAAAGTTGAACAGTATGTAAGGAAGATCAACGGAGAATTATCTCATATGCTTTGACCATGCTGTCAGAAAGGGCCAGTCCTAGGACAATGATACCATGTTGGGAAAGGCAGAGAGTTAGCAAAAGAGAAGACTATCAACAAGATGAATTGACCCAGGACTATGACAACAGACTTGAGCATGGAGAAACTTGTGATGATGCAGGATCAGGCAAGGTTCCTATCTGTAGTTCATAGAGTTGCTATGAGTCATAGTTGATTCAAAGGCACCTAACAACATTTCTCTTCCCAAAATAATGGACCTTTGTTGTTTTTGTTGTTATGTGTAGTCAAGTTGCCTGCAACCCAAAGTGACCCTATGTACAGCAGCTCTGAGCCTTGCCTTGTCCTAAGCAAGTCCAACTAATTCTAAAACACCATCTCCCATTATCCTAGTTACTGTATCAATCCATTTCATCTGGGGTTATCCTTTTTCTGTGCTGTTATAGCTGTCTAATTAAAAATAGTCCACAATAATCCATTTCAGCATTTTAATATGTAGACCATTTATCTTTATTCATTCCATTTCTGCCAATTCTAATTTTCCCTGTTTCATACTTCTTACCTTCTATGTTCTGTTTAATGATGCATGTTTACAACTTCTTTGCAATTTCTTCTCATTTTGAGTTGTACCCATCAGTAAATGAAGATTCCAAAAGCTTCACCCTACCCATGTTGTTAAGGTCAATTCTGAGGAGGACAGCATTTCTCAAGTTGTCTTTTGAGTGCCTTCCAATTAGAGTAGCTCATCTTCTGCTATTATATTAGACTGTCTGGCTGCTGTTCTTAAGGTTGTCACTGACAGGTTTCGACAGAATTAGACTGACTGGTCTTTTTCCTAGTCTGTCTTAATATGGAAGATCCACTGAAACTTGCCCACCATAGTTGACCCTACTGATACCTGAATTAGCAGTGGCATAACTCTTATCAACATAAGCAATCACAGTATAAAAATATGACAGATTAGTGGTAATTATTACTTTGTCGGAATTTTAAAATTGCTTTTGTGCTGCCAAGTTCCAAACAGTTTGACTGACTGGTCTTTTTTCACTATTACTTTTAATAGGTTCAAGCATCAAGGTTAGAGTAATGGTAAATGGTTCTTAATTCTATACTTAATGATGCTTTAAAAAGCCTGAAGCAGATTATATGATTAGATTTCATATAGGTATCATAAAAAGTCAACATATTTCTACTACATAGAGAACACAAGAGCAGCTAAATTATTTTGGTTAATACATTTGTACTTTATTTGTGAAAGCAGTTTGGCTTTATATTTAAATTTATTTGCTCTTCAGTAGATCATTTTATTAGAAAACCAATGTATAAAGCTCATTATTCACATTTTATATTCTTTTTAATAAGTTGTTAACTACTATGGAATAATATATGTTACTTATCATTTGACAGATTTCTATCTCATAAAGTGCCTCATCAAACTGTATATTTATATTTATATGTAAATATTCTAATTTTTAGTAAGAAAATGGTAGAAAAAATTATCAGTTGGGAGTGTATATTTCAAACATTTTTCTGAAGCTTAGAAAATATGTTGTTCAATCTTAAAAAGAATTTGTTAGAGGTTGGACATGAATTCAGGTGTTGTTTTTTTACTCTATTTCTTAAGTCTCTGCATTCTGAGGTTTTGTACTATACATGCAGATGAATTTCTTTTGTACTATATTCCAAATTGTATTTAAACTCATAGGCAGGGTTTATTTATTTATGCTTAGTTTATAGTCACCAATGTACACACAGAAAAAGCTCACAGATAAAAATTAATTTTTCTCACAAGATCAATCTCAAACTAATTATCGTAACTGTTTAATTATATCATCAAGCTGGAAAGGCATCGGAATCTCTAGAATTCTTATCTCAAGGTTTTATCATTGAGCCTTTAATCAATAAATAATAATAATAATTCATATCACAGGAAATATGTTTAAAAAACATTATTTGTAAGAGTCTATCATTTTCCATTTATATCTTTATTGATATCTAAAGCAAGCACAAACAAAACCAAGAGAAGTGGGTGCATTTGCAGAGATACACTGATGAAAATTTCTGATTCTATACTCCCTGAATACATCTTGTTGAGTGGCCTACAATTCATTGCCTTTCATTTGCCAACCTGTTTCTTTCTCAACTGGGAACAAAAACTAATATGCTGATACAAGTGAAACTTAAATAGTAATTATAATTCAAGTTTACACAACACATTATAATTTTTAAAGTGAAATGAAACACATTTTTGTTCTAATACGAACATCTAAAGAGTGTACAGGGCTATTAATTTTATTGTAATTTTATAAATATGTAAATGAAGCTTCAAGAAGATGAAAAATTTATCAAGATATGTGATGGGAGAATGGCATAAGACCTTCAATAAGATTTTTTTTTACTCTTATCAATCAAAACTCTTTTTATTTCCTTGGTTTTCAGAAAAAAATAAAGCTATTGATTTTTTATATAATATTAATATTTAAATTAATATTGTAAATTATATGAGTTATCCTAGGTGAAACATGTTGCTTTTTATTTTAAATATTTTTATCTTCTTCTATCTTAATAGAAGGTCAGCAGATGTGAAGCTGACTCTGTTTGCTGGTCGAAGTTAAATGCTAATTTCACATAGTTAAAAAATGGCTTCTTGTAGGATATTAGTTAAAGAATAAACACTAAAATACATGGTGAGTGGTTCTTTTGGTTACGGTTCTACCTATATGAAATGAGTCACACAAAATGAAATAACTTCTTCAGAATGTCATTGTGTGAGGATGGAATTCTTTGAATTTTTGTAGTATCCTGTGATAATAAAAAGCATTCTAAACATGTAGGATAAATCTAGATATTTGGTAATGTTTATGTTCTTGAATTAACCAATTCTACTTCAATATTCTCATAAGTTCTGTATTATGTCAAATTAGAAATGAGCCTTATTGTTTAAATAAATTTGCTTTATTATCACAATAAACTGTGGCTAATTTTGAGAAGAATGGGAATTCCAGAAAACTTGATTTTGCTTATGTGAAACCATGTTTGGACAAGGAGACAATAGTCAGAACAGATAAAGGAAACACTACATAGTTCAAAATCAAGAAAGGTATATACCAGGGATGTATCCTATCTCCATACCTTTTCAATGTATATGTGGAACAGATCATCTGGGAGGCTGGCTCTCTGTGGACGAATGTGGATGAAGACTCATCAACAACCTATATTATGTGGATAATACCACCTTGCTTTCTAAAAGTGAAAAAGGTCTGAGACATTTGCTGCAGAACGTCAAGGATTGCAGTCTTCAATATAGATTGAAGCTCAGCATCTAGAAAACAAGGATTCTCACCACTATGCCAATTGACTACATCATGATAGAGAAGAGATTAAGACTCTTAACAGCTTCAGCTTGCATGTCTTCACAATCAACACTCTTGATAAAGTCAAAAGATGAATTGTGTTGGGAAATCTTAGGTCAGGGATCTCTCTAGAGTTCTGAACAGCAATGACATCAGTCTAGAGATTAAGTTGTGTCTGATCTAGGCCATGATCTTTGCAATTACTTGCTATACATCGGAAAGCTGGACAGTGAATAAAGATGACAGAAGAAGAATTTATGCATTTGAGTTGTGGTGCTAGAGAAGAGTATTGAATATACCATGGAATGCTAGAACAGATTCATCCTGCAGACGGTGAAACAAAGCTGTTTCTTGGAGGCAAGGGTTCTGAAGCTCTGTCTGACATCCATTGGGCATGTTGCCAGGAGGGACCAACTCTTGGAGAAGGACATCATGTTTGGAAGGGTGGAAGAAAGAACTGCTCAAGAAGGGAAGATCTGGATGAGATATATTACTTCAGGGACTGGAGTAATGGGAGTAAGTCTGTTGGAGATAATGAATTTGGCTCAAGATAGAGCAGGGCTCAGAGCTATTATACATAGGGTCACTATGAGTTGCAAGTAAATTGACAGCACATAACAACATTCTTTTCTAAAAGCACCTGCACTGATCACCCAAGTGATTTATTGAAAGGTTAGGAGAGGATGAATTCTTCCATAGATAGAATGATTCTTAATAATAAAGTTTGATTTATGTTTGTCAATATAAATGAAAATAATTTATTAACTAATGTCTTATTGATATTACTTTGAGATAATGTTGCCATATACATGTCTTACTGTTTTGATAATACAATTTCTATAATTAATTTGAGCTTAGCCTTTTAAACCATTAAGCTTCGTGTCATCTGAGAATTAGATACTAAGGATATCCTTAAAATCCTATTGTGACAATCCCTCTCAATCCATATTAGACTTAAAATGTTATCCCATAAAATATATTTGTGAAAATCTGATATTTTCCTGAAGTGATAAACAAAACATATTTTAAAATGATAGTTTTTTTAAAGAACTCAAAATATTAGTTTTGTTTTATAATTATATTGGCTTGTTATTGTTACGTACTGTTGAGTCAGAACCAATTCATAGATGACCCTCCAGTGGGTTTTTAAAGGCAATAAATTGAATGGAAGGAAAGTGTCAAGAGTATGTGGCTTTTTGGTTTCACATACAACCCTGCTTGTTGATACCAAGGAGGACCTGAAGTGCTTGCTGCAGAAGGTCAGGGACTATAACCTTAAATATGGATTAAAGCTCAACATTGAGGAAACAAAGATTCTCACCACTGGGGTAATTGGCAGCATCATGATAGCAAAGAGATTGAGATTGTTAATAGCTTTAGTTTGCTTAGCTACACAATCAACACTGTAGGTACCCATAGCCTGAAGATCAAAAGACAAATTGCATTGGTAAAGTCTGTTGTCAAAAACTGTTCCAAAGTACTGAGGAGCAACAATGTCAGTTTGGAGAAGGAGGTGTGCCTGATTCAGGCCAGGGTCTTTGCAATTGCTTGCTATGAATCAGAAAGCTGGGTAATGACTAGGGATAATGATGATGGAAGGATAATTGATGCCTTTGAGCTGTGGTGCTGGGGGAGTATTGAATATGCCATGGATAGGTAGGAAAACAAACAGTTTTGTCCTAGAGAGGGTGAGATCAGGCTGCTCCTTGGAGGCAAGGATTCTGAAGCTTCATCTGACATATTTTGAACATGTTGCAAGGAGGGACCAGTCCTTGGAGAGGATCATCATACTTGGGAGGGTGGACAGCTCAAGAGAGGAAGACTTTAATGAGATCCATTGGTTCAGTGACTGGGGAAATGGGGGTAGGTGGGTCAGAGACAATATAGTCAACACAATATGGAACAGGGTTCAGAACTATTGTACATAGAGCTGCTATGAGTTGCAAGCAAATTGACAGCACATAACAATAATCTACTAGTTGATAATGTGAGTGAAGATGCACACTTAATTTTTCTATATGATCTAGCCATTGAGTTACATTTTTTGTGTTTCACTGGATAATCATAGTTTTCTTTCCACACCTTTTTCATTCAAAAGCCAGAAAAAGTAATTCTTTTTAAAATCTAAAAATGAAGTTTAGTGTTATTCTAAGTGTGGTCATCTTCTTATAGCCTCATTTCACTTCATTTCATATATTCATTGTGTCTGTATTTATACCTTTCCTATGAACATGATTTTATTTTACTCACTTAGCTCCTAAGTGTTTCTTGAATACTGTTTCCTTTACATTGTGTACTTGAGTGTTATTAATGTAAAAGCTATGTATTATTTATATTCGGATCTTTTTATTTAACCCTCTCAAGTTTATATGCTTATCTGTGTTTCATTGACGATGCAAAGGCATTTGACTGTGTGGATCACAGCAAACTGTGGCTGACTCTGAGAAGAATGAGAACCCCAGAACACTTGATTGTGCTTTGTGTAACCTATACTTGAACCGGTAGGCAGCCATCAGAACAGAGCAAGGAAACACTGCATGGTTTAAAATCAGGAAGTTGCATGTCAGAGATGTATCCTATATGTATCCTATCTCCATACCTTTTCAATCTATATGCATAACAGATCATCTGGGAGGCTGGACCCTTTGAGGAAGAATGGGGCATCAGGATTGGAGGGAGACTAATCAACACACTGCGTTATTCAGATGACAACCTTGCTCCTTGCTTGCTGAACCTGAGGAAGACCTGAACCACTTGTTGCAGGAAATCAAAGACTGCAGCTTTCAATATGGATTGAAGATCAACCTCATGAAAACAAAGATTCTCATCACTGAGCCAATGGGCAGCATCGTGACTGATGGTGAAGAGATTGAGATTGATAACAAGCTTTCATTTGATTGGCTCCACAATCAACATTCTTGGCTGTCAGGGACCTCTACAGAGCACTGAACAGCAAGGATGTCAGTCTGGAGATTAAGTTGCACCTGATCCAGTCCATGGTCTTCATAATTACTTGCTTTGCATCAGAGAGCTGAATAATGAATAAGGATGACAGAAAAATTTATGCATTTGGGTTGTGATGCTGGATAAAAGCATTGAACATACCATGAACTTCTAAGAGAACAAACAGACTTTTGTAGAGTGCAAAAACCAAGTTGCTTTTCGGAGGCAAGGATTTCGAAACTCATTCTCACATACTTTGGACGTGTTGCCTGAAGGGACTGGTCCTTGGAGAAGGATATCATACTTAGAAGGGTGAAGAGATGGTGCAGGAAAAGAAGACTTTGGACAAGATGGATGACACAATAACTGGGGTATTAGGGACAGGTGTGTTAAAGACAGTGAGACTGACTCAGGATAGGGCAGGGTTCTGAGCTATTGTGCATAGGGTCGCTATGAGTAGCATGTGACTCAAGAGCACACAACAGTGACAAAAACAGAGTCTGAAGAGCAAATTGTGGTGACGTAATCTGTAGGGAGTTGTGCGGCTAACTCAAAACAGCATATTTCTGCTGGTTTGACTCTACAGGGAGCTCAAATAGAAAAAGATGGGCAATTTTCTTCTGTATTATTTATAGCTTCCATAACACATACTGGAGTTCTGACTCTCTCAAAAGGAGAGAATTGAGAGTGACCCTGATTAAGGGCCTGTGGTGGCAGAGTCCATAAAGGGTTTTTTTGCTAACTCAAAGGCTGAGATTTTCTGGCAATTCAAATTTACCTAAGTCTCTGCAGGAGGAAAATAGGTAATCTCCACCTGTGTGATTTATAGTCACAGACACCTGGAGGAAAATCACTGTGAGCCAAAACCAACTTAGTGGAATGAAGTAATGAGAGACTTCGATGGCTTAGTTCTAGCAAAGTGAGCTGCTAATCCAAAGACAAGTAGTTTAATGTGTAGAAGGATGGAAAGTCCCCTCCCATTACAATTTACACTTTGCAAACCTGATGGAATATCCCAATCATTTGGGACCCACTTGACCTCAAAAACATGAGTTTGATTGTTTGCTTTTTAATTTTAATGAGACTCTCAAAATACATTTTTTGTACCATACCTATGCCTTGCTCTCAGCATTGAATTTTCTTTTTACACTCACAAGTGTATTTAATAACAAAACCAAAAACTTCAGTTCAACCAGTTGAATGAAGATTATAACATTGTAGGTTCTCCTCATTCTTAATGTCATGTAGACGTATATTAGTTTTAAACTTGGACTTTTTATATTAAGAAATTATCTTTATGGCTCACAACAATTTAATATAATTATTCTCTCATGGATGATGAAAATATTATGCAAAACCCTAATTATCACAAATAAGATATAGTTACTGTCTACTATAAAATTCTAAGACATACTAGTAGAGAATGGAAAGCTACTATATGCCTGTGACGAAGTTTATGCATATTTAAATATGATTATGTTCATTAAAAGCATTATATTGTTACTTGTAAATTGAGTTACAAGAAAACGATGTCACTATAACTTGAGATATCACTTATTTTTGTACAATAACCCTCACAATCATCACTGGAAAGACATCTAGTGGCAGGGTGGATTACTTGTGGACTGCTAATCAAAATGGTGGTGGTTTGAATCCACTTGAGTCTCCAATGAAGAACAGAGACCATCAACTACTAATTTGCAAATTCAGACTGAAACTAAAGAAAATTAAATCCACAACAACCAAAGTTTGACCTTGAGTTTATCCCACCTGAAATCTCAGGAACAATTTGAGGCCTTGAACACTGATGAGTGACCAGATGAGCTGTGAGAGGATATCAAGAGTATCGTCCATGAAAAAATGTAAAAGGTCATTATAAAAACAAATGAGGGGCCTGAGTGCGAGGGGGCGGGGAGCAAGGAGTGGTGGCGCGTTCTGGCCGAGCTGGAGGCACCGTCATGAAGCCCAGCACTGCAGCGGGCTGCACAGTACTTTAAAATTGTTGTCAAAGACATGATTTTCACCTCACTTCATCAACGCCCATAAACTTTTTCTTCTTTTTTGGACTCCTATTTTACACCACAATGCAACAAGCTTTAGAACTAGCTTTGGATCTTGCAGAGTATATTATTGAAAGTGCCCGACAGAGGCCTCCTAAAAGGAAATACTTACCTGGTGGAAGGAAATCTATATTTCAGAAACTTTATGATTTATATACTGAAGAATGTGAGAAAGAGCCAGAGGTTAAGCAGAAATTAAGAAGAAATGTGAACTTGTTAGAAAAGCTTGTTATGCAAGAGACGTTGCCATGTCTTGTGGTCAACCTATACCCAGGAAATGAGGGATATTCTCTGATGCTCAGGAGGAAAAATGGATCAGATTCTGAGACCATTCGATTGCCTTACGGAGAAGGGGAATTGTTTGAATATTTGGATGCAGAGGAATTACCTCCTATTTTGGTTGATCTCCTGGAAAAATCTGAGGTTAGTATTTTCCATTGTGGATGTGTCATAGCAGAAATACGTGACTACAGGCAGTCTGGTAACATGAAATCTCCTGGTTACCAAAGTAGACATATTCTTTTATACTCGACAATGCAGACTTTAATCTGTGATGTACATTCAATAACAAGTGATAACCATAGTGATAACCATAAATGGACCCAGGAAGATAAACTTTTACTTGAGAGCCAGCTGATCTTGGCGACGGCTCAACCACTGTGTCTTGACCCTTCTGTGTCAGTAGCCTGCACTACAAACAGACTGCTTTACAACAAGCAGAAGATAAATACACGGCCAATAAAACGGTGTTTCAAGAAGTATTCTAGATCCTCTCTGAATCGGCATCAGGACCTGTCTCACTGTTCACTTCCTCCTCAGTTAAGATTACTTGATTTCTTACAAAAAAGAAAAGAAAGAAAAGCAGGTCAGCATTATGACCTCAAAATCTTCAAAGCAGGAAATTGTGTAGATATGTGGAAATGGAACACGTATAATTTGGCTGTACCCTCTGGAGTAGATGTAGAAAAATATGCTAAAGTGGAAAAAATCTATCAAATCTGATGACTCACAACCAACATTATGGCCAGCCCATGATGTAAAAGATGAATATATATTTGAATGTGAAGGTGGTAATCAATATGAGAAAACAAAATTTACCATTATGCAGTCACTTGGTGATCCACTGTACTATGGTAAAATACAGCCATGTAAAGATGATGAGGAAGGCGATGGCCAGATATCTTCATCCCACTCCTCTACAGATGATCATTCAAATTGGTTCATTATTGGATCAAAGACTGATGCTCAGAGAATAGTCAATCAGTACCAGGAATTGGTCCAGAATGAAGCCAAATGTCCAGTTAAAATGTCACATATGGCCAATGGCTCAGCCACTCTGAGTCAGCATTCTCCAGGAAAAGAATCAGAATCTGAGACTGTGTCCATTCAGTCATCAGTGTTGGGGAAGGGAGCGAAGCATCGGCCTCCACCCATAAAATTTCCCTCAAGCTCAGGAACTAGTTCCTCAGGTAATTATTTCACCCCACAACAAGCAAGCAGCTTTCTCAAGTCTCCAACGCCTCCTCCTGCTTCTAAGTCCCCGAGTCTGTCTCGGAAGTCATCTGTGGATCTCAGCCAAGTTAGCATGCTTTTTCCAGCTGCCTTGTCACCTGCTAGCTCATCACAAAGACATGAAAGCTAAAAAGAAAAAAAAAAGAAAACACCTGAAGAGCTTTTGGTTTTGGTTTTGGTTTTATTTTTTTGTTTCGGTTTTTGTTTTTAAATTGATAACTGTGCATACTTCATTCACAACAAGATTTCTGTACATTGTACATTTCAACAGAAGTACACAGTTACTGTTAAAGATGCAGTATTATCAAATACTTGCTTGATTACTGTGTTTTTGTAATTTATTTGCAGGATAATCTTGATGTGTTAGGAACTAAACATATATGTAGGTGCCAATATGATTGTTAACCGTATGCCCTTTATCAAATGTATTCAGAGTTTATCTGAGTCAAGTACCATTTTTAAATGAAGTCTCAAATAGTGACATCATAAATATAAACCTTATTCAAAATCCTTAAAACTTGTTAGGCCAAAAGCAGCATGCAGGAAACTAATTTTTAAGTAGCTGTTGTGGTAGAATTCAAGTGTTTCTTTTGACTGTTAGGCAATTGTATCTCTGATGGTATTTTAGATGATATACTGCATCCTTAATTGTAATTGAGTGTAGCAACACTCATGTATCATGTCTAGAAAACAGTTGCCGTTTACTTCTTTAAAAAAAAACATTGGAACAAATTGTCAGTGCTAAGTAAGATTCCATTAACCTTATATTTAAAAGGACTAGCCATTTATAACAAACTAGCAATTTTTATTTTTCTCAGTGAGCAGGATCTGGAACTCCTAAATCATCTACTCCTACACCAACCCCTTCATCGGCCCCACACCCTCGTGATGCTCAGAACTCAACTCCTATTACCCCTACTGCCACTCCTACTCCCCAAGATTCAGGCTTCACCCCTCAGCCCACTTTGTTAACTCAGTTTGCTCAGCAGCAAAGGTCTCTGAGCCAGGCGATGCCTCTAACGACCATTCCTCTTTCCACCATGGTAACATCTATAACTCCAGGAACCTCCGCTACCCAAGTCATGGCAAATTCCACTGGCCTTAACCTCATCAATGTAGTGGGCTCTGCTTGTGGAGCCCAGGCTTTGATGAGTGGTTCGAACTCCATGCTGGGCTGTAACACTGGTGCCGTAACTCCTGCAGGAATAAATCTGAGTGGCCTTCTTCCCTTAGGAGGTCTGCTGCCCAGTGCACTGCCAGGTGCTCTGCCAACTTCGCAAGCAGGTGTTCCGTTTGGTTTAAAAAATACGTCAAGTCTCAGGCCATTAAATCTACTCCAGCTCTCCAGAGGCTCACTCATCTTTAACCCTCTGCAGCAGGAGCAGCAGCTCTCTCTGTTCACTCCGCAGTCACCTCAGCAGCCAACTGTTTCCAGTCACGGGCAGCCGCAGCCGCAACCGCAACCAGGGGAGCAGGGTCCTGAACAAGGTTCAGCCAGTCAAGAACAGGCCTTATCTGCTCAGCAAACTGCTGTTGTCAACCTTAGTGGAGTAGGGAGCTTCATGCAGTCCCAGGCAGCTGCAGTTGCCATTCTTGCAGCATCAAATGGCAATGACAGCGGTGGCGGCACAAACAGCTCGGCTCCATCATCGTCGGCACTCAAAGTAAGATGAAGAGAGGCACACCAACCACTCCAAAATTCTGACTCTGACATTATTTATTTTTTTCTCTTTGAAAAGACTAGAGCATTGAATCAAAGATTCTGAATTTTTACTTAATTTTTGTTTTGGTTTTTTATTGTGTCAGTGTTTTACATTGCTAGATGTGCAGACTTTATACAGAAGCACAACCCTATGGTTTTTAAATAAAACAAAGAAATTATTTAACAAAAAAAAAAAAACTAAAGAGGAAGAAAATGCCAAGATGGTTGTCAGAAGTGACTGGATGTCGCATTAGAGTGTTGAGAAGACAACTCAAGGGAAGAAATAAAGAAACTGAGGGGCTGAACAAAGGATTTCAAAGGGAAGCTTGAGAGGATAACACAAAGTACTATAAAAAGTACAAAGAACTAGAGTTGTAAAATCAGAAAGGATTAACTCATCCAGCATTTCTTTTTTTTAATATTTCTTTTTAATTTAATTATAATTTTAACAAAAGTTTACAAAAAGTTAGAATTTCATTCGTTCTTTCATTGTTGTACATTCCCCTTCCTTCTCCCCAGTTAACTTTAAAAAAAATAAATTCATTCATTGTTCCAAAATTATTTCACCAACCCAGTCCCCAGTGCTCTTTGCAATATACCCCTTACTCTTGACTGTTTTGTACATATAATGCCTAATCATATGCTGTTGTTGTTATGTGACATCAAGTTGCTTGTGACTCATAGCAGCCCTATGTACACCAGCCCTAAACTCTACTCTGTCCTTTGCCAATTGAACTGTCTCTGATACTCCAATCCCAATTATCCCAGTTACTGAATCAATCCACCTCGTAGAGTGCCTTCCTCTTCTGTGCTGTCCTTCCACCTCCCAAGCATGATGTCCCTCTCCACGGACCCTCCTTACAACATGTCCAAAGTATGTCAGACTAAGCCTCATTATCCTTGTCTCCAAGGAGCTGACCGGTTCAACCCTCTCCAGGATGAACCTGTTTGCTTTCCTAGCAGTCCATGGTACATTCAATACTCCTTCACCAGCAGCACAGCTCAAAGGCATCAGTTCTCCTTCTATCCTCCCTAGTCATTGTCCAACTCTCTGATGCATAACAAGTGACCATGGCAAAGACCATGGCCTGTATAAGACACACCTTAGTCTCCAGAGAGACACCATTGCTTGCCTAATCATATATTTCTTGAAACAATTCTTTCCTTCATCTGTCCCAATGTAATGTTCATTATCTATCCATTCTTATCCTGCTCTCCTCCCAATCTCTTGATGTTAGACCTGCTTTAAAACATGGGTGCTATGTAGTATTTGTGCTTTTGTAACTGAGATATTTTACTCAGTATACTGTTCTCAGGGTCACTCATGTTGTGTAATGTTTTATGAGTTCATTGTTTTTTAGTGCTGTGTAGTATTCCATTGTTTGACTATACCATAGTTTTTCTATCCATTCATTTGTTGATGGGCACTTGGTCTGTTTCCATCTCTTTACTATTGTAGATAATGCACTAATAAATGTAGGTGTGCACATATCTGTTTGTATGGGGCCTTCTAAGAATCAAATTCTTATGGGCATAATAAACTTCTCCAATAAGGTAAAAAGGAAAGCCACAGACTGGGAAAAAATATTTGATAATAACATATCTGATAAGAGACTCATACCTAAAATTTATAGACTACTCCAGCATCTCAACAAGAAAAAGATAACCCAGTCACAAAATTGACACAGGATTTGAATATATATTTTACATAAGATGACATTCAGATGGCAAACAATTACATGAAGAAATGTTCAAAGCCCCTAGCTATCAGAGAGATGCAACTAAAAACAAACAAAGAAAACCCACCAAACATGAGATACCATCTCACCCCAGCAACAATAGCAAAGTTTAACAGTTCGACAGAGTAGCAAACAAATTCTGGTGAGGTTGTGGAAAGATTAAAACCCTTATTCACTGATGGTGGGAGTGTAAAATGGTGCAACCACCATGGAAGGTGATTTGATGCTTTTTCAAAGTGTTGGAAATAACATTTCTTAAACTGAAGGAACTGAAGAACAAATTCAAGTATCAAGTTGCAATACTGAAGAATGCTATTGAGCAGATAATTAAATGACCCAGGAAGGAACAAATGAAGATGGAAGAAGTACACTGAGTCACTGTACCAAAAAGAATTGGCTGACACAGAGAATTTTAAGAAACAACATGTGATCAAGAGGCAAAGATGATGAAGGTTGAAGTTAAAGCTACTCTGAAGAAACTGGCAGAAACAAATCCCCAGAAATTGACAGCTTACCAATAGATATTTCAACAAACAGTTGCTGTCCTAGATGTGCTCCTGCCAAGAAATTGGGAAGACAACTACCTGGCCAACTGATTGGAAGAGATCCATATTCAGTCCCATTTCAAAAAAGGTTGATTTGACAGTGTGGAAATTTTTGAACAGTATCATCAATATCACACACAAGCAAGATTGTATTGAAGATTATCCAAAAACAACTGGCCCAGTACATCAAGAGAGAACTTCCAGATATGCGGGTTGGGTTTAGGCTGTGGCACTAGAAACATAATAGCCAATGTTAGATGAATCTTAGCTGAAAGCAGAGAGTACTAGAGGAATGCTTATCTGTGTTTCATTGACTACATACAAACATTTGTGTGGATCACAACACAGTTTAGCTAACCTTGAGAAGGATGGGAAACCCAGAACACTTAATTGTGCTCATGTGAAACCTATATTCAGACCAGGAGGTGATTGTCAGAAAAGAGCAAGGAAACACTGAGTGGTTCAAAGACAGGAAAGGTGTATGCAATGCATGCATCCTATTTTCTTTTCTTTTTAAATTAAATTTTATTAATTTTAATGAATATTTACAGAGATTTTGGGTTTCCATTCATTCATTGTTGCACTAGTTTCTCTACCCTCCCCCCCGTTTGTTCCTCTTTTTTTTGTCTCCCCCTTGAAAGTCTGTTTTAATTGTCCCATTGCCACAGTGTTTGTCAAAGCCAGTTCTGATTAATCTCCTTTGTCAGTGTGTCCTTTGCCATTCCCTATCACTCCTACCTGAGAGAGACTTCACCTTGATTCATAAGGAAAAGGGGAAGGCATATTTTCTTAGCTACTTCCTGCTGAAAAGGGACACTGTAGGTTTCAGAGTGAAGATCTTCTCTCACTACTCTAAAGGGCCCCTTTGGCAATAGGAAACATGTAGACTATCGTGGAGATTGATTTTGGAATTTAGATGCACTGTTATCAGTTGTGCTTAGCCATACGTGTTCATATCCTTGAAGACGTATCATGGAACTGTTGCAGCCTAGAAGACACAAATTTAACTAACAAGTTAAAAAGTATATGAGTCAAAAATGAAAAAGCAATAATATTCCAAGTAGAGGTTCTAATAGTGCCACAAATCAAGTTACAGAGGGAAATTAGTTCTTAAAATAAAAGGCCTACTGACTAACACTTTGTCTATTATATTATAAAGGATAGGAACCACAAGATGTAGAGGCTCAACTATGTCATTTATTGTTCTTAAGTCCTGGAGCAAATTCTATCTACCACTGGCTTGTTTTACAACTCAGAAGTCTGCATGCAAGGCAGAGGTAAAGTAATGAACTGCTTATGAGGTTTTCTGTAAATTCCAACAACTAAGAAATAGTGATAAGAGTTGGGACCTCAGAAGGCTTTTAGGACCAAATAGTAGGCTCTTGTGTCCAGGAGAAAATGAGTATACTTACCAGTAATGTTAATGCTCACCCACAGCTCTTCTGGGAGGATCTAAATCTTTGAAGTGTCCTCCTTTGTTTCCAGGTGGGAGCTGGGGCCTGTCATTCCTGTCAGCCACGAGGACCTGATGTGGGCCACCCTGGCCAAGTGTCCTTCAGATTCACACTTAAAGCAAGAGAGTGGGAGCTTCCTCTCTACTCCCTTGCCTATCTGTGGCTCTTGTCTGTGACACTGTCTACTGAAGTGGCCCAGCTTTCCACAGTGGAAGCAATTCTGACCTCCTTTATTACCTTTGGGTGGCACTGTATATGAGTAAGACTTCCTTTTCCTGACACAAGCCCTAAACTGGCAGCAATAGCTGTCCCAATAATTTTGACCATTCTCTGGTCTTTTCTCTCTAGATCCCAGTTCTTAAAAGAGGGAAACATTTAAACAAATATATAATAAATAATTTTGAACATTATAATCTTTTAAGCTTAAGGCTAGAAATATTAACTTTATGATAATTTCCAATCCAGAGATACATGTTCCAAAGCAGTTCCTATTTTCCAAAAATGGTTTTGGTAAGAAGAATATTGTAAATGTGGACACAGTTCCACCATTCCTCCTCCATGCCACGATATAGTGTTACTAGCATGAGCAGTTATAAACCCATTAAAATCCTTATTCTAACTTAAATTTTTTTAATTTAAATTTATTATTAATTTCAGTAAAAATTTACAGAAGCTTTGGATTTCCATTCATTCACTGTTGCATATTTTCCCCTCCAAAGCCTCACCCCCAGAACACTACCCTCTTGGAAAAGTAAAAGAAAAATTGTTTCATTGTTTTACAAAAACTCTCCCAGCTCCACTCCACCATGTAGCCATCACTCTAGACTCCTGTCATGACCGAAATACCTAATCACATATCTCTTTTAAACAGTTTTCTCCCTCCTTGTTTCAGAGCAGTATAATTATTGAACCCATCTTACTCAGTCTCTCCCCAACCCAAATGTCAGTCCTCTTTTACAACAGTGGCACCATGCAATATTTGTCCTTTGGTGACTTGGATATTTCACTCAGCATAATGTTCTCCAAAGTCAACCATTTTGAATAATATTGCATGAGTTCCTCATTTTTCAATGCAGCATAGTATTCCATTGTGTGAATATATCACAGCTTCTCTATCCATTCATTTGTTGTTGGGCACTTAGGTTGTTTCCAACTCCTTGTTATTGTAAACAAAGCTGCAATAAACATTGGTGTGCACATATCTGCTTGGATGTCAGTTATAGTCTCTCCGGGGTATATTCCCAGTAGTGGAATTGCTGGGTCAAATGGTATCTTTATTTGCAACTTTTTGAGAGAGTGCCATAATGCTTTCCACAGGGGTTGCTCCATTTTACACTCCCACCAACAGTGAATAAGGGTTCCAGTTTCTCCACAACCTCGCCAGGGGATTCCAGTCCTTGGAGACTTGAAAGGGTGAAGGGATAGCCCAAGAGAGGAAGAAGCTGAACGAGATGGATAGCCACAGTAAATTGGGTAATCAGACGACGTGTGTCAGAGACAGTGTGTCAGGGTAGGACAGAATTCAGGTACATAGGGTTGCTATGAGTTGCAGGCAACTCAGTAACAAGTAACAACAACAACAACAGACATACCCATGAGGATCTATAGCTCTGAAACCAGATGTAGAGTTTCTAGAATTAGAACCAACTCAATGGAAATAGATTTATCTCCACAGTAAGTATCCCACACCAATTTCTAGCTCTTCTTTTTCTAAAAGAGTAGATAAACAAATGGAAAATTTTGCCTATAAGGATTTCTTTTTAAAGGCTACTATGGAACTAACCACCAACAGTCAACAACCCCATATATAACAGAAAAACATACCACCCAAACTGGAGCTAGCTGCATGATTGTAAATAAGATCATTATGATCCAAAGGATTTTTCTGGGCTGATTTTCTGGAGTAAATCATCAAACTTTTCTTCCTAGTCTTTTTTGGGTTTGGGGGGCGGCAATATTATAATAACATAAAAAACCCTACCAATGGGTAAATAGTAGCTATGTGTTAGAAACCCTGACCTGAAAAACAAAAGAGAATTCTACCATTGAACCTTTATGATATCAAAATAAACATAAAACACATACACACAACAAAATAGATTTCAAACTTTATAATAATAAATATAGATAATATTTTAAAATTTAAAGATAGCAGAAGGAAATTTATTTTCTGAGAGAAACTGAGCTAAAGTACTAAGCCAATTATACAAGGTACAGATGTGTTTTAGTGAAAATATATAGGTAATGAGAAATGTTTGAAAGAGTTGAAAAGAAACCTTATAGACAATGTACGAGCAGTTTTAGTAAATTTCCTTCTTCCCTTCTTGCTCATTTTTCTGGCAATAAGAGAGATGCTAATCAAAACCACAATGAGGTATCATCTTACTCATGGCAAAGTTTAACAGGGCTGCAAATAATAAATGTTGGAGAGGATATGGAAGAAAGGAACTCTTACACATTGTTGGTGGGATTGTAAAACTGGTACAATCATTTTGGAAAACAGTTTGGCGCTTCCTCATAAAGCTCAACATAGAAATTCCATTTAACCCAGCTATTCCACTCCTTGGAATATGCTCTGAGAAAATGAGAACTGAGGCTCAAACTGAGATTTGTATATCAGTGTTCCTAGCAGCATTATTCAACATGGCAAGAACATAGACACAGCCTAAATGTCCAACCACAAACTAATGCAGTGGGAAATTACGGTACATTCACACAATGGAAAACTATTTAGCACACAGGAGCAATGATTTTGTAAATCACCTAACTTGGGGATACTGGAGATTATCATGTTGAGTAAAGTAACTTAGTCCCACATGGATAAACATTGTATAAGAGCATTATTGTAGAATGAGTATAAGGATCCAAGAGGGGTGGGAAAAACTGGAAACAGAGCAATGTAGATGTGCAGGGGTAGTGGGATTAATCTACAATTTGATGGGTAGAAGGGTGAGGTAAATTGAAAGAATTTGTTCAAATTTGTTTTCAAATTTTGCAAATAAACTAGTAGAAAATAAATTTTAAAAAAGCAACCCAGCTAGAACAGTACATAGACAGAGAACTTGACACTGAGAAGTTAGTATTTCTCATGCAACAACATAACTCCTTTGTGGAAAATTTTCCTGAAAGTCTACTCCCATAACAATTTCGGTATATGAAACCTTGTGGAACTTTCTCCTTGGTCCCTCAGGGTCACTCTTTGTTCTGATAGGCTGAGCACTAGACACCAACACACTCACCACCACCACCCACCAAAGGAATGTTGTTTCGGCTTTGTGTGTGCGTTTGTGTATATAAAAATGGTGAGTTGTTTTACATATAATCTAAAGAGCAACAGTAATTAAAATTGAACAAAAGAATCAACCTAATGTTTGTATAATTCATAATTAGTTTTGCATGCTCAATCAGGTGAAATTAAAAGAATATATAGAGTTGGATCAAACCAAATAAATCATTGCTTCCTCCTAGTGGCAGTATTAAAAAAAATAAAATAAGGAATGTAAGTATAGCAGATAACAATGATTTATAATACTGAGATTAAGTACAGTTAGAAAGAATTAAATGCTAAATGAACAAAGAACAATTTATCATGCTCAAAAATAGCAATTTCTGTAACTATGAAGCGAGGCTAGCAGAGACATGTACAACATGACTATCTAATTAACACTACACCAGCTGGTGCATTCCTTTAACTATGCAATTATATTTTGCTGAAATGTACTACACTTTAATACTGAGACACCTCTATATAGAACAAATTATCTTGTATTACCATAGTGTTGAATATATATGATAATACAACAAAACTAAGTTTCATAAAACACAATAATTTCCCAGTAGATGGGTAATTTCCTCCAGTGTGATTAACTGCGTCTGAAAATCCACCAGAGGGTCAGCTATGAGTTGGTTCCAACTCGATGGTGCACAGTAACAACTATGATCTTATATAACATCTATAAAGCCTTGGAACCAAAAATATGTTGGAAGCACTTATGTCTGTGTGTATTACAAGTACAGAAGTACTGATGACACAGTACTTCTTGACTGCTAACCAGAGTCAGTGGTTCTAACCTACTAACCATTCTGTTGGAGAAAAAAGTGTCATACTGCTTCCATAAATATTTACAGCCTTGGAAGCCTTCTGAGGTAATGATTCTGTGTTATGAAAGGTTTCTATGATTTGGGATTAACTAAAAGCAATTAAATTTGGTGTTAGAGAGAATTTCTGTATTGTATCTTTAGCATATATGACACAACTAACATCTGTTACTCACTGACTCCAAACATATTCAACTACTAACATCCAAATATATAATAGTCCTAGATGGACTCCCTCCAAAATATATGTTATAATGATGTAATGTAGAAGTTATATAATGATGCTCTATGATTTGATAAACCAAACAACTGTAAGGAGATTGAGGATGCAATAGGCAGGATTAATCTCATCAAAACCCTGAGGAGAATTTCCCTGGGTTATGGCCTGAAGCCTCTTTTGTCTCACTGGAGATGCAGCAAGAGTGGGAGCAAACCTAGAGTGTGGCTCAGTATTACCCAGAAAAGAGAGGAGAATAACTTTTAGATACAGATCTTTGTGCATGCTGTCAAAGTGGAACTAAATCATAGCTGACCAGCCAGTGAATTTTCAGAGTCAATGAATAGCAGGGGAGATGATTGCCCATCTTTCCCCTGCAGAGCAGGTGACATAATCAAACAATGCCTTTGGGTGGGCAGCACAATTCCTGATACAGACGTTTGTGCTTAATAGCTCCTGAGGACAGGGAGAAGGCCAATATACAGAGATCTCCAAAAAATACTGGATCTTCAACTACCGATGGAAACAAACCCCTTCATTCAGAACTCACAGAGTTTCTCCTAGAGTGGACATACTAAATTTATATTACTAGCTTCCTAGTGTAAGAGAATAGAGTTCAGTGTGTAAGAGTCATTCACCTTTGGTATCTCTGTTAAAAATGCACAGAGATAATGAGTAACAGTAACAGATGTATCTTTGCAAATAGTAATTATGCTACTGGTACACATTTGACTGAATCCAAACATGGCAATACTTGTATGAAGCACAATGGAATGTTTGAAACATAAATGTGTGTACACACGAATGAAACACATTGTGAGTTTTGCATGTAAACCAATATAATTTTTTTAAAAAAGGTTAAAAAAAGAACGCACAGGAAACAATTTGAAAATGCATGGTTCATTTCATGCAGAAATCATTGAAAAACGGTTATAATATTTCTAATTGTAAATGTCTTTTAAAACGTCTGTTTTAAAAACTCAAAAGCTCATTGTCATTGAGTTGGAGTTGCCCATAGCTCTCTGGCTGCACATAACATGCCTTGAGTTGATGGGCTCTAGGTAAACATTGTTAAATAAATAACCTACCACTTATATTAACAAATACATCACGGTTTGGTGGCTTGCATGTCACTATTATGCCAGAAGTTATGCCAGCAGTATTTCGATTATAGCAAAATAGTCCATCGTGGAAGGATTTCAGCAGAGCTTCCAGTTAAAAAACAGAACTACTTACCCACTTTCTTATATAATGTGTCTTCAGAAGACCTTGAATGGTACAGGCACATTGTCCAAAAGAGCACTGAAAGTTGAGCCACTCACTTTGAAAAGAATTCAAAACACAATTGGGGAAAATTGCCTCTTCAACGTAGAGTCTACTTTAATGAGGTGGATGGCCTAATGATTTCACTCAGTAAAAACACCTTCAATTGCTTATGTGGCATGGTTCAAAATAAAGAGAAACAGTTTAAAATATCCATTAATAATAATTGGAATATGGAATATTGGAATAATTGTAAGAAGAATGACTTCAGAAAAACTGGAACTTGTTGAAAATAAAATGGGATGCATAAATATCAACATTCTAGGCATCAGTGAGCTGAAATGAATTGATATTGGTATAAAAATTAGAGCAGAGATAAATGAAATAGAAAACAAAAAAAACAATTGAAACTATCAAAAAACTAGAAGTTGGTTCTTTGAAAATGTCAATAAAATCGACAAACCATTAGCAAAAGTCACAAAAGAAAAGGTAAAGACATAAATAATCTGAATAAGAGATGAATCAGGCAACATCACAACAGAATCAACTAAAACAAAAAAGTAAACATTAGAATATTGTGAAAAACTATGCTGTTGTTGTTGTTGTTATGTGCCGTCGAGTTATTTGCGACTCATAACGACCCTATGTACAACAGCCCTAAACTCTGCTTTATCCTGTGCCAATCGCATTGCCTCTGACACACCCATCCCAATTACCCCAGTCACTGAATCAATCTACCTCATAGAGGGTCTTCCCCTCCTGTGCTGTCCCTTTACCCAGCATGATGTCCCTCTCCAAAGATCTGTCTCTCCTTGCAACATGTCCAAAGTATGTCAGACTAAGCCCCAGAATCTTTGCCTCCAAGGAGTAGCCTGGTTTAACCCTCTCTAGGATGAATCTGTTTTCTTGGTAGTCCATGATACATTCAATACTCTTCTCCAGCACCACAGCTCAAAGGCGTCAGTTCTCCTTCTGTCCTCCCTAGTCATTTTCCAGCTCTCTGATGCATAACAAGTGACTGCAAAGACCGTGGCCTCTATCACCTTCATCTCCAAAGAGACACCGTTGTTCTTGAGTAGTTTAGAGAGGTCCCTAACAGCAGACTTGCCCATCGCAGTGCGTTTTTTTATTTCCTGGCTGCTGGTGCCAAGAGTGTTGACCATGGAGCCGAGCAAACTGAAGCTGTGAACAATCTCAATCTCTTTGCTCCATCCTGATGCTACCAATTGGTCCAGTGGTGAGAATCTTTGTCTTCTTGAGATTGAGCCTCAGTCCATTGCAGTCCTTGAGCCTCTGCAGTAAGTGCATGAGGTCCTCCTCAGTTTCAGCAAGCAAGGTTGTGTCATCTGCATAACGCAGATTGTTGATAGATCTTCCTCCAGTCCTAACGCCACACATCTCCTCATAGAGCCCAGCCTCTCGGATAATCTGCTCTGCATACAGGTTGAAAGGGTATGGAGAGAGCACACATCCCTGGCGCACACCCTTCCCAATTTTGAACCATTCGGTGTTGCCCTGCTCTGTTCTGACGACTGCCTCTTGGTCCAAGTATAGGTTTTGCATTAGCACGATTAAATGTTCTGGGATTCCCATTCTTCTCAGAGTCAGTCACAGTTTGTTGTGATCCACACAGTCAAATGACTTTGCATAATCAATGAAACACAGATAGACATTCTTCTGGTATTCTCTGCTTTCAGCTAAGATCCATCTAACATTGGGTACAATATCCCTAGTACGAAGAGCGCAAATGGTCATTAGAAAGACAGAAGAGGAAGAAAAGACCAAAATGGATGTCAGAAGAAACTCTGAAGATTGCACTGGAATGTAGAGAACCCAAAGCACAAGGAAGGATTCAAGACACTAAAGAGCTGAACAGAAGATTCCAAAAGGCAGCTCGGAATGACAAAGCAAAATATTACAATGAAATGTGCGAGGAACTAGAGTCGGAAAGGCAAAAGGGTCGAACTCGCTCAGCATTTCTTAAGCTCAAGGAACTAAAGAACAAATTCAAACCTCGAGTTGCTACAATCAAGGATGCTTTAGGCAGTATATTAAATGATCTAGGTAGTATTAAAAGAAGATGGAAGGAATATACTGAGTCATTGTATAGAAAGGAATTGGCAGATACAGAGGAATTTAAGGAAATAACATGAGCAAGAGCCTATGGTGGTGAAGGAAGAAGTTCAAGCTGCTTTGAAGGAAATAGCAAAAAAATAAGGCCCCAGGAATAGATGGTATACCAACTGAAGTATTTTAGGTAACAGATGCTGCCCTGGATGTGCTCACCACGTTGTGCCAAGAAATCTGGAGAACAACCACTTGGCCAACTGACTGGAAGAGATCTATGTTCCCATTCCAAAGAAAGGTGACCCAACTGAGTGTGGAAACTACAGAACAATATTGTTGATTTTACATGCAAGCAAGATTCTGCTGAAGATTATCCAAAAATGACTGAAACAGTACATTAGCAGAGAAAAACTATACTCAAAGTAATATGAAAACCTAGAGGAAATGGACAAATACTTAGAAACGCACAACCTACTTAAACTGACACAAACTTCAATTGAACATCTGAACACACCCATTACAAAAGAAGAAATTGAAAAGTTAATACAACAACTTCCAACCAACAAAACCATGGACTGGATCGTTTTACAAGTGAATTTTATCAAACATTGAGAGAAGAACTGTCACTCATTCTACATAAATTATTTCAGAAAATAGAAATAGATGGGATTCTCCATGAATCATTGTATGAAGCAAAAATATCCTTGATACCAAAGCCAGGAAAGGACACCACCAAAGTAGAAAACTATAGGCCAATAGCTCTCATGACTGTTGAGGCAAAAATCCTGAATAAAATACTGGCCACTAGAATACAACGATACATCAAAAGAATAATCCATCATGACCAGGTGGGATTCATAACAGGTGTGCAAGGATGGTTCGACATAAGAAAAACAATTAATGTAGTTTATCATATTAACAAAGCAAAGAACATGAACCACACGATCCTATCAATTGATGCAGAAAAGGCCTTTGACAAAATCCAACACCTTATCCTGATTAAAACACTCAACAAATAGGACTAAAGGGGAATTTCTTCAACATAGTAAAAAGTATTTATGAACACCCGAGAGGCAACACTGTTCTCAATAGAGAGAGGTTAAAGGCATTCCCTTTAAGAAGAGGAACTGGCAAGGATGCCCATTATCACCTCTGTTATTCACTACTTTATTGGAAGTCTTAGTGATAGTTATAAGACAAGAGAAAGACATAAGAGGTATCCAAATTGGCAAAGAGGAGGTGAAATTATCTCTGTATGCAGATGATATGATAATATACTTAGAAAACCCTAAAGACTCAGCAAGAAAATTACTGGACATAGTTGACCAATTCAGCAAAAGTAGCAGGATACAAGATCAACATACAAAAATCAGTTGGATTTCTCTACAGTGACAAAGAGAATACAGAGCCGGAGCTAAGAAAAACAATACCCTTAACAATAGCTAAACACAAGAGAAAATATTTGGGAGTAAATATAAATAGAAACACAAAGGATCTATTCAAAGAAAATTACAATGCATTACTACAAGAAATGAAAAGAGACCTGGAGAAGTGGAAAAATATCCCTTGCTCATGGATAAAAAGACTCAATATTGCAAAAATGGCAATACTACCAAAGGCAATTTACACGTTCAATGCAATCCCAATCCCATTCTTCAACAAGATGGAAAAGACAATCTCCAGCTTTATTTGGAATGGAAAGAAGCCCCGAATAAGCAAAGCACTCCTTAAAAATAGAAAAAAGGTAGGAGGCATCTCACTTCCTGACTTAAAATCCTACTACACTGACGTGTTAGTTCAGACAGCATGGTACTGGTACAATGAGAGATACATAGATCAATGAAATAGAATTGAGGACCCAGAAATCAGCCCATCTATTTATGGTCAACTGAGTTTTGAAAAGGAGATGAAATCAGTTAAGTGGAGAAACGACAGTCTTTTTAACAAATGGTGTTGGCAGAATTGAAAAACTATCTGCAAAAGACTTAAGCAAGATCCACACCTCACTCCATATACAAAAACCAACTCAAGGTGGATCATGAACCTAGGACTAAAACCAAGGACTATAAACTTCATTAAAGAAAAGCTTGGAAGAACTTTAATAGTCCTAATCCACAACATAGTCTTCCAAGTATCCTGAAAATCTACAGCAAGGAGAAGATAAAATAGATGAATGACACCTTCTAAGAATCCAATCCCTATGCAAATCCAAAAACTTCTCCAACAGGGTAAAAAGGGTAGCCACAGACTGGGGAAAGGTGTTTGGTAATGACATGTCAGATAACAGACTTATATGTAGAATTTATAAAATACTTGAACACCACAACAAGATAAAGGTAAACAATCCAATTGAAAAATGGGCACAGGATATGAACAGACACTTCACCAAAGAAGACATTCAGATGGCCAACAAGCACATGAAGAAATGTTCAAAATGCCTACCTCTAAGAGAGATACAAATCAAGACAACTATGAGCTATCATCTCACCCCAGTAAGACTAGCAAAATTTAACAGAACAGCAAGCAACAAATGCTGGCAAGATTGTGGAGAAACTGGAACCCCGATTCACTGTTGGTGGGAGTGTAAAATGGTGCAACCACTGTGGAAAGTGGTGTGGCTTTTTCTCAAAAAGTTGCAAATAGAGATACCATTTGACCCAGCAATTCCACTACTGGGAATGTACACCAAAGAGACCATAACCACCATACTAGCAGATATAGGTACACCCATGTTTATCACAGCTTTGATCACAATAGCAAGGAGTTGGAAACAAAGTGCCCATCAACGAATGGATAGAGAAGCTGTGGTATATTCACACAATGGGGTACTATGCTGCATTGAAAAACAAGGAACTCATGCTATATTATTCAAAATGGGTGTCCCTGTAGGGCATTATGCTGAGTGAAATATCTCAGTCACAAAATGACAAATACTGTATGGTGCCACTGTTGTAGAATGAGGCTGACATCAAGGTGGAGGTAAGACTGAGAAAAACTGGATAAATTATGTGTACTGCATTGAAGCCGCTGAGGGAGATAATAGTTTAAAAGTAATCTATTTTAGGGCATTATGATTATTCTTCGGAGCAGGACTGCAGCCTTCAGTATGGACTAAGGCTCAACGTCAAGAAGACAAAGATTCTCGCCACTGGACCAACTGGCAGCGTCAGGATGGATGATGAAGAGATTGAGAGTTTGCTCGGCTCCACAGTTAACACTCTTGGTACCAGCAGTCAGGAAATAAAAAAGCGTATCGCGATGGGAAAGTCTGCCATTAGGGACCTCTCAAAGGTACTCAGGAGCAACAGTGTCTCTCTGGAGACTAAGGTGCGCCTGATACAGGTCATGGTATTTGCAATCGCTTGTTATGCATCAGAGAGTTGGACAATGACTAGGGAGGACAGAAGGAGAGTGGATGCTTTTGAGCTGTGGTGCTGGAGAAGGGTACTGAATGTACCCTGGACTGCCAGGAAAACAAACAGATCCATCTTGAAGAGGATTAAACCAAGCTGCTCCTTGGAGGCAAGGATTCTGGGGCTTCGTCTGACATACTTTGGACATGTTGCCAGGAGGGACGGGTCCTTGGAGAGGGACATCATGCTTGGGAGGGTGGAGGGACAGCGCAGGAGGGGAAGACCCTCTATGAGATGGATTGATTCGGTGACTGGGGTAATCGGGATGGGTGTGTCAGAGGCGGTCCGGTTGGCGCAGGATAGAGCAGGGTTTAGAGCTGTTGTGCATAGGGTCGCTATGAGTCGGAAACGACTCGATGGCACATAACAACAACAACAACATGATTATTCTAAGAGTTCGCAATGAGGGTTGCAGAGTGGAGCATACTTGGGGTGGGGGTTGGTGGAGTGCGGGGGTATTGTGTACCAATGAAGGAATTTTTTCTTTTGTTTTTCAAGGAAAAGAGTGAACTGGGGTTGGGGATGGGGTGGCCTGGGAGAAAAGTGCAACAGTGGAAATCCAAAATCTCTATAAATGTTAATTGAAATTAATAAAAAGAGAAAAGAAAAAAATGGAATTGATAGTGGCAATTTTGAATAAAATACTAATATGATTTACTGTTCAAAGAGAAACAAATTGAAGAGGAATAATATCTAATTCATCACCAAAAGGACATTTCAAGTTCTATCCTGAAATTCAAAGCTGTCAGTAATAGGATAGTATCTATATGCATACAAAGAAGACTGTTAATACAACTAGAATTCAACTGAATCTACTAACCACTAATAACAAAGATGAAGGAAATGGAGGTTTTCAACCAACTTATACAATTTGCAATTAATCAAACTTGCAATTAACAGGAATGAATAATAATTGATGGGTGGGATGAAAAGTTAGAAATTAAGAAGTATTGATTTTAGGAAAATGGTGACAAAAATCACGATAGAATTTTGCAAAATTATTATTTCCATTGAAAATCACTATTTTGTAACTAAGCAGTAATTATTCACAAGGACTTCGTCTTATGAAATACACAGGCATAAAATTGACTCTTGTCTGTGAAGAGATATTGGAAAGCTTAGTGTTGTCAGTCAAAGAAAAGTTGGACCTGAACTTTGAAACAAACCATGAGTTATTCTGATGCAAGTTCCAAGTGAAGCTGAAGAAGATGTAAACAAATTTCAGAGAGATAAAATAGCTTCTGGAGTTTATAGAATCTGACTTAAAAACAATCAAGAGATTAGATTTGATTCATTGAACACTAACTACCAAAGATGAGATAAATTATGAGATGACAGCAAGGACATTATACATGATGAAAGTAAAATAAAAAGAAAGAAAACACTTATCATTGTAGAAGAAGCTCTCAAACTTGTTCTTGAATGTAGAGAAACTAAAACAAAAGGAGGATATGAAAAGAAAATGTCAAAAGGCAATTTATATAACAAAGTATTATAATGAATTGTAAAAAGTCCTGGTTTTAGAAAATCTAAAGGGAAGAACACATTCAGTATTTCTCAATTCCTTCTGTCACAATTATTCCATTTTTCTCAAATTGAGAAATTAAAGAATTAAAGAAAAATATATAAGATGCAAGTTACAGTACTAAAGGAATCTATGTATGAGCAAAAGAATTTTTTTAAGCCTCAGTATTCTATTTTTTTAAAAAAAATGGTTTGCTTACAATGTTCATACATTGTGTTTCATACTATTTTTGATTTATATTACGTTATATTGCGTTTTATAAAATTAATTACCACTGGGTTATTCTCATCATTACTCTGTCTTTTGAGGTCCCAAGAGAAGTTTTCCCATTTCCTTTGCTCACTCCATCCACCCACAAAATTGTGTAAACCTGTTCTTTTGCCCATCCTCATGCCTCTTCTCCCACCCTTTTCCCCTTGGATCTCTGTACAGATTTTACTAGTTATCCTGTTTTTACAGTCACGGTCTTATACAGCATTTATCCTTATGGAACAGAGTTAGTTCACTCAGCATAATGTTCTTCAGTCTCTCCCAAGTCATGTAGAGTTGCTCCAAATAATTTATCCTGGGTGTTGCATAGTATTCCATTATGTGAATGTACCATAATTTCTCAATTCATTCAGCTGTACTTTTTCCATGTAATTGCAATGATGAATAACACTGCTATGAAAAATGGTGTACAATATACCATTTGTGTCTCAATTCTAATTTCCTTGGGGTATATTCCTAGCAACGGAATAGCTGGGTCATACAGAGTTTCTATGTTCAGTTTTTTGAGAATACAGAAAACAGTCTTACAGAGTGGTTGTACCATTTTAAAATCCTACCAATAGTTGTATGAGAGTTCCTAACTTTCCACATCCTCTCCAACATTTTTTGCTTGCTGTCTGGCTAAATTTTTCCCAACGCTACTGAGGTGATATGGTATCTCATTGTGGTTTTGACTTGCATCTCTCTTATTGACAGTGATTTTGAGAGCAATTCTTCACATGCGTACAGCCATCTGAATGTCTTCCTCTATGAATAGACTTTCCATGTCTTTTGACAATTTTAATTGGGTTATCTGTCTTTTCCTTGAGGAAGCCCAGGAATTTTCTGTAAACCTGTGTTATGAGAGCTTTGTCTGAGATAGTACTGCCAAATATTTTTTCCCAGTCAGTAGGTTTTATTCCTCATTAATGTTTTTTTCCCCTTTTGTAAAAAGTTTTTTGTGCATATAAGGATTTAATCTTTGTTGTGGTTGTGTAACATCGAGTTGGAAACCAACCCATAGTGGACCCTCCAGTGAGTTTTCAGAGCCAGTTAATCGCATGGGAGGAGATTGTCCATCCTTCTCCTGCATAGCAGCTGGTTGTCTTGAACTGCATGCCTTTGGGATTGCAGTGCAGGCCTTCTAAACTTGGACCTAGTTTGTCTCTGATGAACTTTATGGTTTGGGGCTTTACTCCCAAGTCTTTGATCCACATTGAGTTGATTTTTGTGGATGATGTGAGATATGGATCCTCGATGAACCTTCTTCAGGTAGCAATCCAGTTTTGCCAGCACTATTTGTTGAAAAGGTTGTCTTTTCTCCATTTGATAGGCTTTATTTCCTTGTTGAATATCAATTGACCATAGTAGATACCTGAGTCCACATCTAGGTTCTCAATTCTATTCTATTGTTCTATGTACCTGTTACTGTACCAATACCATGCGTGGGTTTTGAGGTCAGAGAGTGATATGCCTCCCACTTCATTTTTGCTTTTCAGAAGTGTTTATTTGGAGTATCTTTCCTCTCCAAATACACTTGACAATTTCCCTTGGATATCCTTGAAAAATTAATTTTCTATTGATATTAAGATTGCTTTGAAAAAAAAAAAGATTGCTTTGAACATGTGAATTGCTTTTAGTAGGACTGTCATTTGAGTATTCCTATCTATGAACAAGGCACATTTTTCTATTTATGTAAGTCTTTTATTGTTTCTTGCCGATGTGTTCTGTAGTTTTCTTTGTACAGGCCTTTCGTGTCTCTAGTTAGGATTGTTCGCAAATACCTCAGTTTGTGGTTGACTATTGTAAATGATATTGCTTCCCCCCCCCCTTTTTCTCTGAGGTCTCTGTTACTATAGAGGAATTCCACTGATTATTTAATATTCATCTTACACCCTGCCTCCCTACTAATTTGGTTCATTAGTTCTAACAGATTTTTATGTTGAGTCCTTTAGGTTTTTTAAGACTCAATTGTATTATCTTCATATAGCATCCGTTTAACCATCTATTTCCTGATATGGGTGACTTTCATTTCCTTCTTGTCATATTTAACCCTTACAAGTACTGTCAATACAATGTTGAATAGAAATGGTTACAATAAGCATCCTTGTCTGATCTCTATTTGAAAGGAAAATACTTTTAGTCTTTCTCCATTGAGAATGATATTGGTTCTTGGTATTGCATATATACTTTATACTATTTTGAGAATTCAAAATGTCTCATTCAGCGAATACTTAGTATGACAATATTTATGTATTTCATTTCTGTCTTCCATATATTTCTCAATTTATATACTATTTCTCAATTTTCCTATATTCATGCTTATCCCATTCAACATTCTAATCACTAGTGTTTGTTTACATTATTTCCTACTCCTTTGTGTTTCCATATTTGATAGTTCTGTCTTCCTTGCCATATCTGTTCTAAGTGCTCTCTATTGTGCACCAGAAATAACTGATTGACATTGAAAAATTTCAGGAAGTACCACATGAGCAGAACCTGATGGTAATAAAAAAGGAAGTGAAACACATGGAAGAGAGTATATTTTTTTCCACATTTTATTGGTTTGCATACAATTATTCTTATACCTTTTATTTCATACATGTACAATGTGCTTTATAAAATCTTTCATTTCCGTTGCATTTCTCTTATATACATTGTCCTTTATATAATCATTCCTATCCATCATATTTTATATCATTAATTGCTATTGACCTATGTCTATTATTGCCCTGTCATTTAAAGTATGTTATGACACAGGGATTGATTATAAAAAAGTTCCATTCAATAATTTTATCCTTTTTAGGTTGTTTTTAGCTATATTTGTAAGTCTTAGGGCTTCTAAATGTCCACTTCTGTCTGTGTTAGTTTTTATCAAGTGTGAGTTCCTAGAAATGTTTCCCTCCTCTAGGTTTTCAAATCTGTTAGGGTACAGCCTTTCATAGTATTTTCTTATTATCATTTTAATTTCAGTTTGTTTTGTTGAGATGTTGCCTCTTTCAATTATTATTCAAGTTGTGTCTTTCTTGTCTTTTTTATTTTCTTTAAATTTGCTAATGGTTTGTCTATTTTATTTTAAAGAACGAGCTTTTGATTTATGGTTTCAATTATTTTTTTCTAATCTCTATCCCATTGATTTCAACCCTTGTTCTTTCTTCTAAACACTGTAAAATTTCTTGCTATTCTTTTTCTATTTGATGGAGGTGTTAAGTAGCTTATTTTTCTCCTTTCTTCTTTTTTACTGTATTTACTTTTTTTTGTATTTACTTATTTTTATAAACTGTCCCTAAAGAATGCTTTAGCTGTATCCCAGAGGTTTTGATAAGTTGTGTTTTCATTTATACTCATTTAGAGAAACTTTTTGTTTTCACTTTTTTTTTCTTTTATAACCCACTAATACTCAAGCAGAGTGTTTTTCCCCCACTCTTCTCTATATGACACTTGAAATTGTCTTCCTACTCACATGGCTTTTACTGAGATTCAAAGCTTAATCTGATTGGTTCTCTTTGTAGGTGACTTGGTTTTTCTTGTACTTACCTATCCATTTTTTTTAAAAAAATATATAATTTGACTATGATATCTCTTGATTTTGTTATTTATTTATATTTTTTAGGGGAGTCTAGTCTAAGGATAACTGAGCTCCTTGAATATAGATTTTCTTGGTTTTCATGATAACTGGGCAGTTTTCTTCTAATATCTCTTCCATAATTTTCTCAATACGTTCCTTCCCCACCCCATTCTGGAATTCAATCACATATATGTTCTTATTTTTTTGTTATACCACATGATTTTAATGTTTTCTTTTTTCCCTTTCCTCTTCTCCCTGTTTTTCATCTATTAAATTCCCACTGACGTTCTTGCCTTCTATCTCTTTTGCACTTCTGCTATTCTGCTTTTTTGTCCCTCAATATGTTGACAATATCTAAAAGTTTGGTCTTGATATTCTGAATCGAATTTTCATGCATTTCTAATGTTTGTAGTATTGTGTTGGATGTACCTTCCATACTTCTTTAAGTTTCTAACTCTTTATTCGATCATTTGTAACTTCTTCTGTACAAATTTATGTAACTCTATTCTGATATATATA
>NW_006399797.1:3953839-3955637 GCF_000299155.1 Elephantulus edwardii | reverse complement strand
AATGGAAGTTTACAGAGATTTTGGATTTCCATTCATTCATTGTTGTACTTTTCTCCCTGCCCACCCCTTCCTGCCCTCCTCCCCAGTTCACTCTTCTCTTTGAAAAGTAAAAGGAAAATTCTTTCATTATTATATAATCCCTTCACCCAAGTCCAGTCCACTATGAAGCCTTTGTTCTGGACTCCTGTCATGACAATAATATCTAATCATATATTCCGTTTAAACAGTTCTCTTCCTCATCTGCTTCACTGAAGTAAGCAAAAATTATTTTCTCAAAGTTTTGAATCCTAGGAGTTAGAATTTAGGCTTCCAGGTATAGTATAGGGAAGCCTTATTATCCTCTATTGCATCTGGGGAAAACTCATTGTGTCTTTTTAGCTTTGGTATCTTGATTACTTGTCCATCTTCTGTGGAATTTTTCTTCCCATTTTTCATACTTTCTTCTTCATCTCTCATTTGCTTCTTTTTCATTTTATTCCATTTGCTCATTTGATCTCAAATGTATCCTAGACTTAACAGAGAATGGCAAAGGACACACTGACAAAGGAGATCAATCAGAACTGATTGTGACAAAGACTGTGGCAAGGACTCTCAAGGAATGCAGCTATATGACAATAAAAACAGACTCTCAAAGAATGTGGCAAAACAAAAGAAACGACAGACTCAAGGACAAGATAAACAAGATGGCCAAAAGTCACTATATGTCCATTAGAAAAAAAAAAACCCAACAACACAACACGTACTAATCAGCTGTTTAAACCCCACTCCCTGCTAACAAAAAATATATAAAACCTTTTGTAAGATCAAATGTTGTCAGTCTTGCCTAACCCATTCATAGTCTATTACAAATGTCTAATAAACCTCAGTTTCTTTCTCTTGATCTCACCTCGTATTGGTGTCTTTCTTGTATTTCAGAGTCAGAAGAAATTATTCGTTATTAACATAATAAACCATTCTTGCTCCCCTACTTGACACTCTGGGGAAGCAGAAGTGGCTGCTGGGCCTCTCCTGAAATCCTTGCCATTAAAGCTCTCAGCCTCCCTGCAAAGAAAAAACAAAAAACAAAAAAAAAACCATAATAAACCATTCTTTTATAGGATTGCAAGAATAGTGATCAGGATTTAACATAAATATTTTGTGAGACACTATTTAATCCAAAAGGTAACATCAGAAATTATTATGGTCAGAAATTATAGCCTTAACTATTTGGGTTACCAAAAGTTCATATGAATATCTTACGTGAATTTTTGGAATGTTGTACTATATTTTGCAGTATGCAAGTATCAATAGCATTCTTTTTTATTTTTTTTTAATGTTCCTCCCTTATTTCTGTCTAAGAACAACCTAGTATTTTACAAAGAAACCCAGGCAAGGAGTGCCATTAAAGTTTGTAAATGTAACTCTTTGCCCTCCACTGCAGACTAAAATGCTCAGAATAGGGAACAGCTTTGTATGCTTTAATAAACCTTCCAGGTGTTTGTGATGTGTATTCACAATGAGAAACATTAGTTATCTAACCCAATAGTTCATAGCCCTGGATTCAATTTTCAATTACCTGGAGAGTTAAAATAGAAATGCCAACTCCCAGAATACATGCTGAGCCAATAAAATCAAAATCTGTATAGGTAATGCTCACACATTGATATTTTTCTTAAAGTACCACAATGGATTGAATATGTTATAAATGTTGAGAACAATTGGTGTAGTTGAATACTTTTCTTGTTTTAAAATCTAACATTTGATTATGAATTCTAAATTAGAAAAATGCTTCCAAATCAATCATACAACACTACAATAA
>NW_006399797.1:3952452-3953239 GCF_000299155.1 Elephantulus edwardii | reverse complement strand
TCCAGCACCACAGCTCAAAGGCATCAATTCTCTTTCTATCATCCCTATTCACTGTCCAACTCTCTGATGCATAGTACATAATTGCAAAGACTATAACCTGGATCAGGTGCACCTTAGTCTCCAGCCTGACGTTGTTGCTCTTCAGTACTCTTGAGAGGTCCTTCACAGCTGACTTTCCCAATGCAATTTGTCTCTTGATTTCCTGGCCGCCATTACCAAGAATGTTTACTGGGGAGCCAAGTAAACTAAAACTGTTAACTCTGTCAATCTCTTCACCATCCACACTGATGCTGCCAGTTGGCCCAAGGGTGAGAATCTTTGTTTTCTTGATGTTGAGCTTCAATCCATATTGGAGGTTGCATGGTATATGGAGAAAAGATTGAAATTGTCAACCATTGATAGGTTACAGAAATCTCAAAAGTGATTTTTACCCACTTTATCTGTCCTAAATTAATGGGTCCCTTTGTAAATCACACTATTTTACTTCATTAAAATAAGTGTTTCTTGGCCTTAGGTATCATTGTTACAGTAGAATCTTGCTCTATTTTTTTTCTTCTTTTCTAATAAGAGTTTCTTGATATCTCTTCTGAAACGAAACCCTGAAACAAGGTGTTACTGCTTTAATCAAACTTCTTCTCTACAAAATGAGCCTTCTTGCAGTTCAGCCCACAAGGACATGCAACCACCTTGTTAGGAAAACAGTTATCATAAAAAAATAATAAAAGAAATATTTCATTTAAATAGCCAAGTAAAAATAAAATATATAATATTTTATATTACATTTTTT
>NW_006399797.1:3942639-3951117 GCF_000299155.1 Elephantulus edwardii | reverse complement strand
AACAGAACAACAAGCAACAAATGCTGGCGAGGTTGTGGAGAAACTGGAACCCTGATTCACTGTTGGTGGGAGTGTAAAATGGTGCAACCCCTGTGGAAAGTAGTATCGCGCTTTCTCAAAAAGTTGCAAATAGAGATACCATTTGACCCAGCTATTCCACTACTGGGAATATATTACATTTTTATATATAAATTCTTTTTATTCAACATTATTCAGTAACATCACTAAATCTTGCCACGTTGAGAAGATTTGTTTGTCAGAATCGTTTTTCAGTTTTTGTTGGGTTTTTAGTAGTTATAGAACCCGTAGAATGTTAACCAAGGATGTCTAACATATATAATGTATTTTTTACTGGTAGGCAATTTCCAGGAAATGAAAGACATCAGTAAAATATCTTTTTAGAATTACAATTTCTTTGAGACATATTCATTTTGCTTGTAAGTAAGAGCAGTATGTTTTTAATAACTTCAAGTCCTCTTACCTGAGTGAATTATTACACTATGTTTGAGGTAAATTAGAATAGAAAGTTATCTGAATGACTGGTACACTTTCAAACCTCTTAGAAGCAAGAGGATTTAGTTTTCCTTTTGATGTGCCACTAATACCTAGATCAAGATAGGGGTCAAGAGGTTTTTCTTTTGTTTGCGTAGTTCCCCAAAGGGAAGGCTAAATGGATCTGGAAACACTTTTCTACTATAATTTCTTTCATCAAAGAATGTATTACTTCTTAGCACTCCCTATGAGCCAAGACTGGCACTAGGCATTTTTCAGATATTAGCAAAAGTACTCAACAAACATATTAGGTAATTATCACACTCATTTTCTAGAGCAGAAACCTGAGCTTCAGATCTCATACCTAGCAGTGACAAGACTTTCCTCCATAGACTTTTGTTTTTATGTAGTATTGACTCCACTACCATATGATCCACTATATTTGTGTATTTTTTAGATCATTGTGAAGGCTTTGACTAGTTATTGCAAGGTTACTTATTTGAAGCTACCGAGCCACTTTGTAGGAGAAAGACTTGATGATCTGCTCCCATAAGGATTATTATCTAAGGACAATATGGTGAAGGTCATCTGTCACATGTGTTTTATGAGTTGAGAATCAACACCATCTAATAATGACAAAAAATTGACCATAGTGCAATTTATTTTTAAATTGAAAATGAAATTTTCAATGTCTCCATCTTATTTGGATCCACAATATGCATCTTTGGCACCAGCAGTCCAGAAATCAAAAGATGTGTTTGAAAAGAATGCTATCGGGAATCTCTACAATTATTGTGAAGCAATAATATCGGTTTAAAGATTAAGGTGTGCTAATTCAACCAGTGGTCTTTTCAACAACACATAGCAACAAATTTCTTTTAAAGTATTTTATTAATACAAACCTCTGAGATTGTTAACAATTTCAGCTTGCTCATTTCCACAATAAACACTCTTGGCACCAGTATCCAGGAAATCAAAAGACAAATAATATTAGGAAAATCTGTTGTCAGGGTCCTCTACAGAATGCTGAAGAGAGATGATAGTGGTCTAGAGACTAAGGTATGCCTGATCCAGATAACCGTCTTGCCAATTACATTCTACAGATCAGAGAGCTGGACAACAACTGAGGATGAGAGAAGAATTGATGACTTTGAATTACTGGCGAAGAGTATTGAACATAACATAGACTGCTAACAGAATAAACAGGTCTGTCCTAGAAAGGATGAAAACAAACTGCTCATTGGAGGCAAGTATTTTGAAGTTCTGTCTCACATACTTTGGGAATATTGCCAGGAGGGACCAGTCCTTGCAGAAGGGTGGAGGGACATGCAAACTAGGAAAAACATGGATAAGATTAATTGACATAGTAACTGGGTCTATGGGGGCAAATGTGTCTGAGATGGTAAGATTGGTTCAGGATAGGACAAGCTTCAGAACTATTGTGCATAAACTCACTATGAGTTGCAGGTGACTTGAAGGTACACAGTAGGAACAACTGGAAGCTTAATGGTAAGGAATTGAGCTGTCAACCCAAAGGTATGTGGTTCAAATCAACTAGCTAAACTACAGGAGAAAGATGGAAAATTCCTTCCAGTGTGTTTTCAGAAATTGTAAATCTCATGTTTTCCCCATGGAGCACCTGGAGAATCCAAACCACCTGCTTTTTATTTGGTAGTGCAACCCCTTATCCACTAGGTTACCAGAATACTTTTCCGTAGAAAAGATATTATATGAAGTATGTTGTTGTGTATTGTCGAGTCAAAATTGAACCATAGCTGAGCCTCCAGCAGGTTTTTAGAGACAGTTAATCATACAGGAGGAGATAGTGAGAATAAAATATACATCACTAGCCCTATAGTTTCCTATAGCATGTCACGATTTTTTTTCTTTTCTTCTGTCAAGATAACAAAATAGTCATAACTAAGAAGCTAAGCATATTCTGACAAAGTCAGAATGTCAGAATATGGGTGTATGAAAATAATGATACAGTAACTTAAAGTCTTTTTTGTTATTGTTAGGTGTTACTGAGCCAGTTCCAACTGGTAACAATTCTGTGGACAACAGAACCAAGGACTGATGAGTCTGTTTGAGAAAGTTATCCTGGCCATTGTGCCAATCTATCTTGAGAGTCTTAATATTTATAATTCTTCACTATCCCAAGCATTGTAACTACCTCTAGGGTCTAGTCTTTCCTAATAATGTATCCAAAGTAAATGAGGTGAAATCTAACTACCTTAATTTGTAGTGGGGGTTCTGAATATACTTCTTCCAAGATATTTATTCTTCTAGAAATTTATGGTTGTTGTTGTTATGTGCCGTCAAGTTGCTTGTGACTCACAGTAACCCTATGTACAACAGCCCTAAACTGTGCTCTGTCCTGCGCCAATCGCACCGTCTCTGATATACCCATCCCAATTACCCCAGTCACTGAATCAATCCACCTCATAGAGGGTCTTCGCCTCCTGTGCTGTCCCTCCACCCTACCAAGCATGATGTCCCTCTCCAAGGACCGGTCCCTCCTTACAACATGTCCAAAGTATGTTAGATGGAGCCTCAGAATCCTTGCCTCCAAGGAGCCACCCAGTTTAACCCTTTCCAGGATGAATCTGTTTGTTTTCCTAGCAGTCCATGGTACATTCAATACCCTTCTCCAGCACCAGAGTTCAAAGGCGTCAATTCTCCTTCTATCCTCTTTAGTCATTGTCCAAATCTCTGATGCATAACAAGTGATCGCAAAGACCATGGCCTGTATCAGACTCACCTTAGTCTCCAGAGAGACACCATTGCTCTTCAGTACTTTGGAGAGGTCCCTAACAGCAGACTTTCCCATGGCAATGCGCCTTTTAATTTCCTGGCTACTGGTGACAAGAGTGTTGACTGTGGAGCCAAGCAAACTAAAGCTGTGAACAACCTCAATTTCTTCACCAACCACCCTGATGCTGCCAATTGGTCCAGCGTTGAGAATCTTTGTCTTCTTGACATTGAGCCTCAATCCATATTGTAGGCTGCAGTCCTTCACCCTCTGCAGCAAGCGCTTCAGGTCCTCCTCACTTTCAGCAAGAAGAGTTGTGTCATCGTCTACATATCACAGACCGTTGATAGATCTTCCACCAATCTTGACCCCACATTCCTCCTCATAGAGTCCAGCCTCTTAGATAATCTGTTCTGCATACAGGTTGAAAAGGTATGGAGACAGGACACATCCCTGGCACACACGCCCTTCCCAATTTTGAACCATGTAGTATTTCCGTGCTGTGTTCTGACGACTGCCTCTTTGTCCAAGTATAGGTTTCATGTTAACACGATCAAGTGTTCTGGGATTCCCATTCTTTGCAGAGTCAGCCACAGTTTGTTATGATCCACACAGTCAAACGCCTTTGCATAGTCAATGAAACACATATATGCATTTCTCTGGTATTTCCTGCTTTCAGCTAAGATCCATCTAACATCAGCTACAATATCCCTAGTACCACGATCCCTTTTAAACCGAGCCTGGACTTCTGGTTGTTCTCTGCTGATGTGTTGTTCCAATCGTTTTTGGATAATCTTCAGTAGAATCTTGCTTGCATGTGAAATTAATGATATTGTTCTATAGTTTCCACACTCTGTTGGGTCACTCTTCTTTGGAATGGGAACAAATACAGATCTCTCCCAGTCTGTTGGCCAAATGACTGTTCTCCAGATTTCTTGGTACAACTTGGTGAGCACATCCAGGGCAGCATCTGTTAGCTGAAATATGCCAATTGGTATACTGTCTATTCCTGGGGCCTTATTTTTTGCTCTTTCCTTCAAAGCAGCTTGAACTTCTTCCTGCATCACTATAGGCTCTTGCTCATGTGTTGTTTCATGAAATTCTTCTCTGTCTGCCAATTCCTTTCAAAATTTATGGTATATTTAATATTAGTCATTAAAATTGAAATGTATCACATCTTCTTTAGCCTTACTTATTCATTGTCCAACTTTAGCATGTATATGAGATTATAGGAAACACCATGATGTAGATCAGGTACACTTTATTTCTCAAAATGACATCTTTGATTTTGAACACTTAAAAATAGATTGTACAGCAAATTTTCCCATTTCAATTTACCATTTGATTTATTCTCTGCTGCTTCCATTGGTGTTGATTTTGACTTCAGATAAAATGAAATCCGTGTCGACTTGAATATTTTCATGCTTTATCATGATGTTGTTTATTTTTTTAAAACTTTATTTTATTGCTTGTTTTGTGTGTACCATCAGATCAGATCTGACAGGGACAGGAGGAGAGTGTTCCTCCTTCTTCAGCAGAGCATCTGGTGGATTCGAACCATGTACCTCTAGGATTGCAGTGCAGCTTCTTGCCACTAGGCCACCTGAGCTCCCTCATGATGTTTTTTATTGACCTATTGAAAGGAAACTATGAATTTTTGTAAACATTGTTAGTTATAGAAAGGCTTCAGGCCTTTTTTCAGTAGGGTTGCTATGACTTGAAGTCATTGAACAGTTCAACTTAAAGCATGAAGTCTTTGAACATCATCAATAAATATTTAAAATGTCTTCACTTTCAGGAAGCCAGATTGTGTCACCTTCTTATCATAGTTTATTAATAAGACTTCCTCCATTTATAATGGTGCAATCCTCTTCATATAGTCTAGCTTATGTTTATAAACATATAAAAATAGTTTATAAAACTATTTATTCACCATATAATTCGAATGAGTACAGTGAGAGAACACACACCATAATGTATATTTTTTCTCAATTTAAGCCATGAGATATCTCTTTGCATGGTTTCAAGAACTGAACTTTGGTGTATTTATAGTTTCTTCATGGACACAATTAATTGCTGTTGCTGCTAGGTGTTGTCTGTCAAGTCAATTCTGAGTTACAGTGACTCACCTACAGCATAATGAAAGTCTGTGTATCCTGCACCATCACCAAAGTTGTTGCTATGTTTGAGCTTATTGTTGCAACAATCACTATGTCAACGCATCTCATTCAGGCTATTCTCAGCTGATCTACCACTTCATGAAGAATGATGTCCTTTTCAACATATTGATCTCTAGGTTGGTGTATCCAACTCTTAGCATCGTGGTTTCTAAGGATCATTCTAGTTTCACATCTTGCAATAGAGATTTACTTATTCTCCTGTAATCCATGGTTTATCCAGTATTCTTTTCTGACACAATAATTCAAAGGCATCAATTCTTCTATAATCTTATTTATCCATTGTCCATTTTTCACACACAAACATGAAAGGCAATAGAGAACCCATTATTTGAGTCAGGCATGTCTCGAAGTGACAGCTTTACTTTCAAACACTTTAAAGAGATCTTTTACAATTTATTTTCAAAATACAATACAGTATTTTTTGATTACTGCTACTATGTTTGTTGATTGTGCATCTGAGTAAAATAAAATATATTGTGCATGCCTTTCCTCAATCCTTGAATTTATGATATAATGAAGATTTGATTCTCGGAGAAAATAAACTCTTAATTTCTAGGTATAAACAACCATGACAGAACATGTTTCATAAATTGAGTAGTGCTACCCATTAGCAAATTAACCCTTTGAAGTATCTTCTCTCTTTTTATTTCTCACCCATTTATCTATCATCGACCTATCCATAGCTATATAATGTTTCTATCATCTACTCTTGGATAATCTACCTGAGAGAAGCTGAATAAATTTGTACTATTACTTATAGAATAACTTTAAAATTGATGGATTCTGCTTTTAACATGATTAAGTATACAACTGTCAATAACTAGGAAAAACTTCTAGATACTGTAATTACAGTTAGTGCAAATTTCACAGTGTCAGAGTCAGGAAAAATATTTTTTTAAATATTGAAAATGAAATTCTCACTTTACTAACAACTAGTTCACTCTGACAGTACCCGGCTGCATTCTGGGGAGCAGGATTGCTGGGCCTGAAGGCACATGGAACTGAGCCTGGCCGGGAGTCACAGCACCTAGACTCACACCAAGGAACTGGCCACAGGGCCATGGACATGTGGAGCCACAGAACCCAGAAGCATGCAAGACAGCCTGGAGGTCCAGAGGATCATTTATGCTGGGGAGCACCCAGATTATGGTTAGAAGTGACTGGAGCCGGAGTCATCATATTAGGATTAGTTAAAGGCCTCATGGGGAGGGGGGGTTTAAGGGGTGGTGAAGATAGTGGTATGGAAGAGCAACACAGAATTGCCAAAATTTTTTTATCAGTTTTTGCATTGGGAAAGTGTTATTGCATGTCACTGTTTTACATAGCTTAGATATGTATATATTTGCTTGTCTATCATTAACTTTTTGGATACAGTGCTTGCTTGCCAGAAGCTGTACTAAAGTGAGATTAAGATAGATTAAGAAAAGGAATTTACCATGACTTGTAAAATAACAGTCCTTCAAAACCCCGATGAGCAATAGAACACATTTAGACTATTCGCTATAACACTGGAGAATGAATCTTCAAAATGGAAAACACCAAAAATGAGGAATAGTTATAAACAAACACTAATAATTGGAATTCGGAACATATTAAATAAATATGAATATAGGATAACATCATTGTTAAAAAATCAAGAAAATATGCAAATCTTGAGATACTAGGTATTGTTATATTGTTATTAAAGATCTTTCCAGAATACTGGAGGGCAACAATGCCATTCTGGAGACTAAGATGCACCTGATCTAGGCCATGGTTTTCACAATTACTTGAGATGCATCAGAAAGCTGGACAATGGCTAGGGATGCTAGAAAGAGAATCAGTGCCTTTGAGCTATGATGTTTGAGAAGAGTAGTGGATATACCATGGAATGCTAAGATAGTAAAAACGTTCAGCCTGGAGAGGTTGAAACTAGGATGTTCTTTGTAGGCACAGATTCTGAAGCTCCATCTGACATACTTGGGACATCTTGCAAGCAGGCAGCAGTCCTTGGAGAGGGACATCCTGTTTGCAAGGCAAGAGGGACAGAGTAAGAAAGGAAGACCCTGGATGAGTTGGATTGACTCAGTGATTGAGGTAATTGGGGTAGGTGTGTCATTCACAGTGAGATTGGCTCAAAATAAAACAGGATTCAGAACTATTGTACATAAGGTACCTATGAGTCACAAGCAACTCGATGGCACATAACAACAACAACAACAGGCATTGGTGAGCTGAGATAGATTAGCATGGCCCACTATAGATGAGACTATCATGATCAACCATGCTGGGCATGCAAAAGTGAGAAAAAAGGGGAGTACATTCATAGTCTAAATGATAAAGAACATTTCTTTATCCATCCTGAAATACAATGTTGTGAGTGACAGGTTAGGCATACATACACATACAAGAAAGACTTGTTAATGAGACTATCTTTCAAATATATCCACCAACAACTAAAGCCAAAGAAGAGGAAATAAAAGATTCCTACCAGGTTTTGAAGTCTGAAATATATTGATCATACAACCAAGATTCATCAATAATAATTGATGACTGGTATGCAAAACTTGAGAACAAGTAAGAAGGACCAGCAGTCAAAATATGCAGACTTAGTAACACAACAGAGGCTGGAGATAGAATGATACAATTTTGTACAATAATTTGTTCATTGCAAACACCTTCATAAAAACACAAATGCCAACTCTACACATGGACATCACCTGATGGCTACACAATAATCAGATTGATTACATCTGTGAAAAGGATAATTACAGAAGCTCAGCAGCAGCTGTAAAAACCAAGCCAGGTTCTGTCTGTGGAACATCAATTACTCATGTACAAGTTTCATTGAAATTAAAAATTATTAAGTCCACAAAACCCAAAGTATGACCTTGAATATATCCTACTTGAATTTAAAAATTATATCAAGAACAAGTTGAGGCATTGAATACTAATGAATGATGACCAGAGGAGCTGTGAGATGATACTAAGAATATCATACATGAAGAAAGGAGGTCATTATAACAAGAGGGGAGGAGGGAAAAACCAAGATGGATGTCAGAGGAGTCACTAGAT
>NW_006399797.1:3941083-3942014 GCF_000299155.1 Elephantulus edwardii | reverse complement strand
CAAACTGCTCCTTGGAGGAATGGATTTTGAAGCTCCATCTCAAATTCTCTGAGCATGTGGCCAGGAAGGACCAGTACTTGGAGCAGGACATCATGTTTGGAAGAGTGAGAGAAGAGTACAGGAGAGAAAGAACCTAGATGAGATGGATTGACATAGGAACTGAGGCAATGGGACCACGTGTGTCGGGGTTAGTGATACTAGCTCAGGATAGGCCAGATTTCAAAGCTATTTTACATAGGGTCAGTATGAGTTGCAAGTGACTCAATAGCACATAACAACAACAAACAATAGGCAATATAATGAATGACTCAGGAAGATTCAAAAGAGGATAGAAAAAATACACAGTCACTGTACCGAACAGAATTGGCTTACACAACCTTTTCAGAAAGTAGCATATGATCAAGAACCAATGGTGTTGAAAATGGAAGTTTAAGTTCCTGGAGGAATTGAGAAAAAATAAAGCCCCAGTAATTGATGGAATGTCGACTGAGATATTTCAACAAACGGATGCTGTCCTGGATATACTCAACATGTTGTGCCAAGAAATCTGGAGGACAGCTACCTGGCCAGTTTACTGAAAGATAAATGTATTTATTCTCCTGGCCCCAAAAGGGGATCCTTTAAAATGTAGAAATACCAAGTAATATTACTAATATCATATGCAAGCAAAATATTATTGAAGCCTATCAAAAAGTGTCTAGAACAGTATCTCAACAGAGAACTAACAGAAATTAAAGCTGGATTGAGAAAAGGGCTTGGTTCCAGAGTTATCATGGCTGATATGAAACAGATCATGGCAGAAAGTAAAGTGTAACAGAAGAAAATCTATTTGTGTTGTATTGACTGTGCAAAGGAATTTGTGTGAATTACAATAGAATGTGGCTAACATTGAGAAGAATGGGAATTCCAGAGCATCTGATTATGCTCATGT
>NW_006399797.1:3929208-3935548 GCF_000299155.1 Elephantulus edwardii | reverse complement strand
GTTTAGGGCTGTTGTACATAGGGTCGCTATGAGTCGCAGGCGACTCGACAGCACATAACAACAACAACAACAACATGGTGACCTAAATGGCAGGCTAAAATTTTGGAGGCTCATTCATGGGTGAAGCAGTTGGATTCTTAAATGTAATTTTTCTTGTCCTGGTGAGGGTCAAGTGTGTACTGTTTGGTTGTGTTTTATATCTTTCACCATCAGGTGTGAACTGGTCAGATTTGCCAAATTTGTTTAACAATGAGCTATGGGCTGGACATTTCTTTATTTAGAGTAACCAAGACCTGTTGAATAGGTCTTGTATTTAAAAAGCATTTGGGCCCTCAGGCCTGGTGTTAACTATATTTAGGATGAACCTTCTTCTAGGTGGTACAGCACTAGTCTATTAATTTGCTGTAAAGAAGTACCTTGGGGTTGCTGTGATGCAGAACACTGTGCAATTGGTGTGTCAAATGTCATAATGGTTACCCATCATGGACAGTGTTTGGTGAAGCTCCCAGACTGATTCACGTTTGGAAGCAGGAGTAGTATCCACTTCCAAAACCACATGCCACTGGAAACTCTATGAACATAGAGAAACAACGATGGTTATAGAACAGGGTTCAGGTCTTTTGTTCATAGGGTCACTATGAGGCACTTAACAATGACAGCAAATGGCAAGGAGCTCTAGAGGCCTAGTGACAAGAGTCTGAGCTACATTCTCAAAGGCACACACTTTAAGGCCTCCATCTGCTCTCTGGGAGTAATATAAACCATCTCCTTCTGTGTAATTAATTGCATCTGAAAACCCCTGAGAGGGTCAGCTATGGGTCAGTTCCGACTCAATGGTACACAATAACAGCAATGGCAAGAAATTGCACTGCAATCTCTAAGGCAAGCAGTTTGAAGCCATCTGTTGTTCCGTGGGAGGATGGGTAATATCCTTCTGTGTAATTAAGTGCCTCTGAAAACCTGTTGGAGGCTTAACTATGTATGGGTCAGGTCCAACTCTAAAGGACACAGCAACAACAATAATCTAAACTAATAGAAATTTCAAATAAAGTAGTTTTACATATTTTATTTACTATTTGAAAAAATAAGTTTCTTCACCCTATTAAAATAAACTCACAGAGGTTATGAAAGGTAATATAATAAGTGAATTAAGGAAGTACAAGACAAAGAGGAATTTACCAAGTGCTCTGTGGCACAGAGGGAGACATGCTTTTTTAGCAAAAATGAATTAAGTGTGTGCTATGGTCATGAAGTCACAAAGTAGCTACTAGGGAATGCCCTCTCAAAGAAGTTGCAACCAAGTTAGCAATTAAAAAATAAACCATAAAGTTATTAGATAAAGGCATTTGTATGTAGTATAATATCTGATAAAAACATGAGAGGAAACATTGACATATTTATAACCAAAAGAAAAGAAAATATTTCTTTTGATTTAACAAATTTTATGTAACTCATAATTAAAAAAACTAACTTCCTAAAACAGAAAAATGTTTTTTGTTTCTATCAAATTTCAAATGTGTCAGGAGTTCCCCTAAGAAATCACCCTTAAATTATTTAACCAAATATCATACAGGTAAAAATTTTCACTTCTTTTTTTACTGGTTTCTTTCTTTCTTTGGAGTGGAGTGAGAGAGCATATTTTTCTAATGCAAAATGTTTTGGTTTCTTGACTACTGTTACCATGGATGTTGATTGGGAATCTAAGTAACATGAAATTGTTGACAATTTCAATCTTTACCAATTAACATGATGTTGTCTATTGGTTGGGTCATCGTGTTTCCAATCTTCACTTTCTGCAAGTAAGATTGTGTCATCTGCATAGTGCAGGTGGCTGATGAGTGTTGCTCCAGGTTTAATGCCACATTCTTCTTCATATAACCCATCTTCTAGAATTATTTCCTCAACATTCATATTGAATGGGCATGAAGAAAAGATATATCCTTGACGCACATGAGGAGATTGTTCCTCTTTCTCTTGCAGAGCAGCTGATGGCTTTGAACCATATTCCTTAGGGTTGGCAGTGCCACTCCTTACCACCAAGTCACCAAGTGTTCCTTATTCTTTTTTAAGTGATGTTGAATCATGTACAATTCATAGCAACCTATGAACAACAAATTTTAGACCATCCTGTACTGTGTCATTCTTATTTTCTCTGATATATTTGATCCAAAAGCTGCAGTCCCTGTGTCAATCTATTTTGTTGAATATCTTCCTCTCTTTCACTGACCCTCCACATTTCAAAGCATAATGTCCTTTTCCAAGGAATAGTTTTTCCTAACAACATATCCAAGTATGTGAAATGAAGCTTCACTATTTTTGCCTCTATGGAGCACTCTCGCTGTATTTTCTCTAAAATATATCTGTTAGTTCTTGTGACATTCCTGATACACACAGCACTTTTCTCCAACACAACTCAAAGACATCAATCTTTCTCTGTCCTTATTCATTGTCCAACTCATGGGTGCATAGCATGTGGTTCAAAAGATCAGGGCTTGAATGGGACACAACTGAGACTTTAAGCTAACATCATTGCTCTACAGTACTTTGGAGAAGTCCTTGACTCTACTCTTGTCCAACGCAGTATGTCTTTTGATTTCTTGACTACCAGTACTAGTGATGTTGATTATTGATCTAAGCAAGATGAAATCATTGACAAGGTCAATCTTTTCTCCATTTATCATGAAAATACCAATTGGCTCAGTATTAAATATCTTTGATTAATTGATGTTGAAATGTAATCCATATTTTTTTCTATCTTCTGCCACAAGGGTTTCAAATCCTCCTCATTTCAGCAAGCAAGCTTGTGTCATCTATTTAACAAAGGTTGTTGATGAATCTTACTCTGATCCTCATACTACATTCTTCTTTACAGAGTTCAGCTTCTCAAATTATTTGTATAGCATACAGATAGAACAAGTATGGAGATAGGATGTAGTCCTAATACATGCCTTTCTTGATTTTAAGCCATGTACTGTTTCCTTGCTCTGTTCAAACAACAGCTTTTTGCTTTAGGTATAGATTTCATATAAACACAATTAAGTGTTCTGAAATTTCTATTCTCCTCACTATTAACCATAGCTTTCTAACAGAGTCAAACACTTTTACATAGTCAATTAAACACAAATAAACATTCCTCTGGTATTCTCTGCTTTCAGTCATGATCCATATGACATCACCAATTATGTTCCTGGTGCCGTAGTCTCTTTTAAACACAGTTTGAACTTTAGGCTGTTTTCTGTCAGTGTACTGTTTTATCAGCTCGAAACCTGATGTAATTCACTATGAGCCAAAATCAGCTCTAACAGCATTTGTTTTTTTCTGGTTTGGGTTTCCAAAGTGGATGTTGTTGTTGTTGTTGTTGTTGTTGCTAGGTGCTGTTGAGTATGACTCCTAGAGATTTTAGAGACCTCTACCCTTTCCAGTAACGTCCTAAACTAGATAATGACTTTGAAAGAGAGAAAGAGATGAAAAGACAAATCATCTTACTGTCTTCAAAAAGCCTTAGGGACATAGTGTGTAATGTATCAGGCTGGTAGCTAAAAAATAAACTACTCAAATCTACCAGTGATGGCAGTTAAAAGACTAAGGTGTACCTGACTGAAGACATGGTCTTTTCAACTGCATCCTGTGCATCTGAAAATTACACAATAAAGATGATGGAAGAAGAATCAATACCTTTGAATTGTTTTGTTGGAGAAGAGTACCTTTTGAGGGGCAAAAACCCCAAACAAATCTGTGTTGAAGGCTATGCAAGCAAAGTACTCCTTAGAGGCAGAGATAGTGATACTTTGTCTCCTTATTTTGAGCATATATTCAAGGGTACACTTTGATAATGATATCATGCTGGGAAATGAGAGGGTCAGAAAAAGAGTGGAAGACCCTCTTCAAGAGACAGTGACTGTCACAGTGCGCTTGAGCATGATAGGAATCATGACAATGGCACTATCTGTTGTACATAGAGTGGATATAAGTTGTGGTCAACATTACAGCATCTAACAGCATTACTGTTACTGTAAATATCTATCATGCATTATGGCAGGGGTAATAATAAAAATTGCTCATTGAAACTATTTTGGCTATTTAGTTAAAGCATAGGCTGCTAACTGAAAATGGGCAGTTTGAACTGACTTGCTACTTAATGCAGATGATACAGCTTGCTTACTGAAACTGAGGAGTACCTGAAGAGCTTGTTGCAGAAGGTCAAAGACTCTAATTTTCAATATGGATTGAAGGTCAATATCAAGGGGACAAAGATTCTCACCACTGGGCCACTTGGCAGCACCGTGATAGATGGAGAAGAGATTGAGGTTGTTAACAGTTACAGCTTGCTTGACTCCATAGTCAGCACTCTTGGCAGTCAGTAAATCAAAAGACAAATTGCATTAGGTAACTCTGCCATCAGATACCTCATATGAGTACTGAGAAGCAACAATTTCAGTCTAGAGACAAAGATACACCTGATCCAGGCCATAGTCTTTGTCATTACTTGGTATACATCAGAGATCTGGACAATGACTAAGGGTGACAGAAGAAGAATAAGTGCCTTTGATCATATAATGGAATGGCATGAAAATAAATGGGTCGTTCTGGAGATGTTGGAACAAGTTGCTCATTTGAGGCTAGTATTTGGAAACTTCATCTCATATATTCTGGGCACGTGAACAGGAGGGACAATTTCTTGGAGAAGGATATCATGCTTGAATGATAAAGGGACAATGCAGGACAGGAAGACCCTGGATGAGATGGGTTGACATAGTAACTGGGATAATGGCAGTAGGTGTGTTGGAGTCAGAGAGACTGCATCAGAACACTTTCAGAGGTGTTGTACTCAGAGTTTCTATGAGTTGCAGGTGACTTGATGGCACATAACAACACCGCAACAGCTATTTCATTAGAGAAAAAACCTGATGATCTACTTCAGTAAAGATTAAAAAAAAATCTAGCTAAACCCAGTGCAGTTGAGTCAATTCTATTTCACAGCAGCCTTGGAGAAAAGTGTAGAGCTTTCCTACTGAGTTTTGAAGATGGTAGGGAAGCAAATTGCTACATCTTTCTCCTGGAGAGCAGCTGATGGGTTCAGATTATAACATCCAGGCACTTATTTAACCACTATCCCATCAGGACTTTTTCTTATAAAAACTACAAACTAGGAAACCCTATCATAACTTGGAAAGTGTTCTAGGGCAGCTAAAATGTCACATGGCTCCTTTGTAACTTTACAGGGAGTCAGACTTGATGTCACATGGTATAAAGTGCATAGAGCACATTCACAATGCTGTTGTTTCTGTTGTAGCGATGGCTGCTGCCGTTTTTAAGTTGTTTTAAATCCACTCTTTATTCCACATAATGAAAATTATAGTTTTTAAAGTCATTTGAATATCAGAGACTAAATGAATAATTTGATTTCAAGATAGGAGATATGAATGGAAATGTGATTTCCAGGCTACCTTCTCATTATCCCATCGCATGTCATAACACAGGAAATTATTTTGCCAGTATACTTATCAAACTAACTCATTTCTCAACATATTCTACTGCCTTATTTTCTTCACTGGAATAACCCAGCTAGTATTGACATATTTTTCTTAGCTAATTTAACTGTATTTACTCCCTTCTTTTATAGATAAATATTAATACTATTGCAGGACTTATCACAGTTTTTATTATTACCTGATTAATTTTCTTGTGCATAATTTAATAAAGTCTATTGATCTTAATTATCTTACAAAAATTGTTAAATATAACTTGGGATAGGCATATGATTGTTGTATCTTCTAGCAAATAAAGAAAACTAGCTTCTCTCAAGTAAATCCCATATTTTTTTCAATTTTGTATACTGCAAAGCGGAACTTTGAGTATTGCGTTTTCATGACTGTTGACCTTTCAGGGATCACTAGGCTTTCATTTTGTGCTATCTCTGCTTGGGCTCAAACTGCCATCCTTTGGGTTAATAGTACAGTGTTTAACTAATTTGCTCCACTTAAAGATTTCTGTGTGTTTCTAATAATGTCAGACTCATTGCTGTCAAGTTGATACTGACTATTGGGTTTCCAAGTTTGAAAATTTTTGTCAGAGGCTAGCCATCACTCTCAAGAGATTTGAATAGTTGGTGAATTTGTAACTACTGACCTTTCAATTGCCAACCCAATATGTAATGTATTATGCCACAAGAGTTTCTGTTACCTTCTAACAATCATGTTAATATATTTACATGGTAAATTATTTTATTGTAAATATATATTCTCATCTCCTTATGCAGATATTTTTAAAGTCATGTGAAAAATAGTGTATACTTTAAATGGGTTTAATTTTAAATGTTGTTATTGTTGTTGTTATGTGC
>NW_006399797.1:3908332-3929108 GCF_000299155.1 Elephantulus edwardii | reverse complement strand
CCTGTGCCAATCGCACTGTCTCTGACACTCCCATCCCAATTATCCCAGTCACTGAATCAATCCACCTCATAGAGGGCCTTCCTCTCCTGCGCCATCCCTCCACCCTCCCAAGCATGATGTCCCTCTCCAAGGACCGGTCTCTCCTCACTATCTGTTCTAAAGAAAATAAAATATTATGTGATTGAGAGACACTAATATATTACTTATCTATTTTACACTTAGAATTAAGCTGTGATTTTTCTATGCAAGGGCCCATTAAGTACTAATATTAGAAGATAGTTCTTCTGATAAGTACCTTATGAGACTACAAAGTCACTCCATTTGTGTCTATAAAAGGAAAAGCCTTAGGGAAATGTCAGAATATATATATATATAAATGCACCAAGAAAACATGCTAATTTAAAGGAAGTATTGTATTGAAAACATTGATGCCTTTGAGTGGTGGTACTTGTTGGAAAAGAATACTGAACATCCCTAGCACTTCCAAAAGAACAAACAAACGTCTTGGAGAACGTGCAGCCAGAGTGCTCCTCAGAGGCAAAGATGATCAAGTTTCATCTCAGATACTTCGGGCATGTTGCTAGAAGACACTATTCCTTGGAGAGGAACACTTTGCTTGGAAAGGGAGAGCTTCAGTGAAAGAGATGAAGAGCCTCAACCAGATGGATTTAGACAGTGACAGCTGCAATGGGCTCCAGAGTGTCAGGAAGTGTGAGGACGGCATAGGATAGGACAGAGTTCAGCTAGCTATATTGTTCATAGGGTCTTACACTACTCGAGGGCACCTAACAACAATAACAATTGCATTCCCTAAGAAGACTATAATGAAGTGCTTTTAAATATAGCAATTTCTCTGGTTCAACTTTTTTAAGATTTTTATACTGGTTTACATACAAAATTCATAAAGTTCATATATGTTGTTTTTCACACTGGACCTTTCCTCTTTCCTTTACCAATCCCTCCCTTCACCCATCAAATTGAGTGACTCTCTATTTAAGCCTCCCCCCTTACATCCTCATATACTCTCTACAATAATGGTCTTATACAGTGTTTATATTTGTGAGACTGAGTTAATTCACTTAGCATAATGCTCTCTAGTTGCTTCCATGTTAGATAGTAATTTACAAAAGCATTGCTATTATGTGCTACATGGTATTCCATTGTATGAATATACCATAATTTCTCAATCCATTCCATTGTGGTTGGACATTTGGACTGTTTCCATGTTCTTGTAATGGTGAATAATGCTGCTATGAACATTGGTGTACAAGTCTCTATTTGTGCCTCAGTTCTTATTTTCTCAGGGTGTATTCCAAGAGTCATGTAACCCTTGTATGTCCTCTTGCTGTACAGAGATAACTCATAGTTTCTTTGAAGCTGAACACTGTGACACTGATATGTTAAATGTGAGAATGGTTACAAATGGTGGACAGTGTTTGGTGAAGCTCCCCGATTTAAAAAAGCTTGGAAGCAGGGGTGGCATCCACTTCCATAATAGCTTGGCTCTGGAAACCCTATGAACCTGGAGAGAGGACAGAAGTTATAGAGGAGGCGTCCAGGACTTTCGTTCATAGGGTCGCTATGAGTCACCTGTGACTCGATGACATGTAACAACAACAACATATTCCAAGAAGTAGAATAGCTTGGTCATATGGAATTTCCGTGTTCAGCATTTTGAGGAAACACTTATCTGCCTTCTAGAGTGGTTGTACCATTTTACAATCCCACCAACAATATATCTTACCAGGTTGTCTCCAACATTTATTACTTGATGTCCTCCTAAACTTTGCCACTGCTACTGGGGTAAGATGGTTTCTCGTTGTTGTTTTGATTGGCATCTCACTTATTGCCAATGATTTTGAGCATTTCTTCATGTGTCTGTTGGTCATCCAAATGTCCTCCTCTGTCAAAAGTCTTTCCATATCTTTAGCCCATTCAGTGTTTCTCATAAAAAATATGTATGTTATATTTGGATACATACATGAGGGACACAGAGATCTATACATATGACCTGTGACTTGGGGAAATGAACATTTCATTATTGTCACTCACATAATATTGCTTGCTTCACATAAAACTCTACATGTATTAGATTCCTACAAGCACTGTAACAAAATACCAGAAATTGGATGGTTTGTAAGAGCAGAAATTTACTGTCTCATGGTTCTGGAATTTGAGAGTCACTGTTCACAGTATGGGCCCATTATTTCTCTGGGACAGTTTGGGAAGAATTTGTTTCATGCCCACCTCCAAGTTTCTGTTTTCTTCAGAAATTATTTGCAATTGCAGTGTTCCATGACATTCTTTGGTCTCTCTGAGCCTCTCTTCCTTTTTTATAAGAACACTGCTCAGATTTGATTAGGACTCAAGTTACTCTGGTATGACCTCCTGCTAAATGATAGCCCTTTCAAAGACCTTATTTCAAAATAAGGTCACATTCAGAGGAACAGACTGGTCAGGGCTTCTTAGTATATTTTGAGTACACTGTCCAGTTTTTGAGGTACCATTACTGCTTCTAGTTATCTGTATCCATATGAAGCACTTTTTTTGGGGGTGATGTCAACATTAACTTCTGTTTGAAGATGATAACATGATTTGAACATATGGACAATAGAGTCTCTGAAGATATTTGATTAAAACTCTGTCCACCTTTTTGTTTCAGAACACATTATTAATTTAAAAGAACTTTTGTTCACATGTACTAATAAGCTGTAGAGAAAAGGTATGTTTCTTCCTCCCACAGTCACAGCCAGTATTGTGACACCATTTTTAGATCATTTTATATGCCAAAGGGCTATATATTGTTGTTTTTGGTCCTTTGTGACCCTTAAATAAAGTGGAAACTTTCTATGTTTATGACTTCTTTTCATGTTGAGCTTAGGAGGTCACTGGGTCATGCTACCAATATATTTTTAAGCTTCACACAATTACCCTCAACCTCAGTAAAGCATAGAGCCTCAGGACAGTATTTGTGACCTGTCCCTGTGAGAACCACAGTCTAATGCAGCTACACAGGAGACCAAATATTATGTAGCACTTACAAAAAAAATATAAGGAAATATCAGGTAAATGTAATTAAACATCACATTATTGCATCTTTGGAGGTCAGTTCTCTCAGCCTAGGATTCTCTGTTTTTAACTTAGTGGAAATTATACTTAGGTGAACTGGAAATTATTTGTTTTCCTTTTTTTTTTTTTAGTATTTTTCCTGATAAAATTTTCTTTCTGTATTATCTAAAATTGTGGCATTGTGATTATAAACTTTAACCACACAGGGTGCAAATACCCTTCACAATATACTGCCCCTTAGATCTACTAAAAAATATTACATTCACATATTATGACACAGATTTGAAAGATATTTTTGTTTAGTTTTCAAACCGTTGTTTCTTATGCTTTATCTGTTAAGTGAAACATAGACATTTCTATTTTGTTTTTATTTTTTAAAGAATCTAAACTAAAAAAAAGAAAAACTAGTGTTAGGTTGGAAACTAGCTCTTACCAGAAAGACTATTTTAATTAAATAATTGTTGTTGTGCACTGTAGAGTTGGAACTGACTCATAGTTGACCCCCTAGTGGGTTTTCAGAGGCAGTTAATCAAATAGTATGAGATTTCTCATCTTTCTCCTATGGAGCAGCTGGTGGCCTCAAACCATGTGCCTTCAGGATTTAAGTGCAGCTTCTTGCCAATAGGCCACCAGCGATCACTATTTTAATAAAATAATTTGGTACTTATTTTCTGGAAATAGAAATTTAATTATTTCTTTATAATATTATTGTAGCTGTTTTCTTGTGCAAGATATATATATATATAAAATTTAATGTAAACTAATCTTTCTTTTCTTTCATTTTTCACTGTGTTTTCTCAACTAATGGTGTCATATCAGCCTTCAGCCTTGTATCTTCCATGGATGCTCTTGACAAATGTGGGTAAGGACCATGGAGTAGAATACACAATTCATTATGAACCTGTAGGATAGAGTAGAACCACCACATCCCTTAGCATCATAGGCAGTATTCTTTACAGGAGAAAATAGGTCTTTTCTTCAATGGAATGGCTGGTAAATTAATGGCATGCCTTTTGGCTAGCAGCAAAACGCTTATATATTGTACTACCAAGATTCATTCTCTCGATGAAGAGTGTCTGTGCAGTCTTTTAGTGAGTTTATTACTTTTAATAAAATAATTTGGATACCTCTTATTTCCTTATCTTGTCTTATTGCTATCTCTAAGACTTCCAATACAATATTGAATAAGAGAGGTAATAGTGGGCACCCTTGCCTAGTTTCTGTTCTCAAGGGGAATGCTTTTAACCTCTTTCCATTGAGAACAATGTTGGCTCTTGAGTTTCCGTATATACTTTTTACTCTGTTAAAGAAATCCCCCTCTAATCCTATTTTGTTGAGTGTTTTAATCAAGAAAGGGTGTTGGATTTTTGTCAAAGGCCTTTTCTACATCAATTGATAGGATCATGTGGTTCTTGTTCTTTGCCTTGCTAATGTGATGAATTGCACTGATTGTTTTTCTTATATTAAACCATCCTTGCATACCTGTTATGAATCCTTGGTCATGGTGAATTATTTCTTGGCCAGTATTTTATTCAGGATTTCTGACTTTATGTTAGTAGGAGATATTGACCTGTAGTTTTCTATTTTGGTAGTATCATTTCCTGACTTTGGTATCAGTTAAATGGGGAAACCACAGCTTTTTTAACAAATGATGTTGGCAAAATTAGAAAACTATCTTCAGAAAACTCAAGCAAGATCCACACTTCACTCCATACACAAAAATCAACTCAAGTTCAATCATGGACCTAGGACTAAAACCAAGGACTGTAAACTAAAGAAAAGCCTGGAAGAACTCTTGAAGTGCTCATCAACAACATAAAGTGCCGTCCAAGCATACTGAAAAATCTACAGCCAGAAGAGGATAAAATAGACGGATGGGACCTTCTAAGAATCAAATTCCTATGCACATCCTAAAACTTCTCTAACTGGGTAAAAAGGGAAGCCACAGACTGGGGAAAAGTATTTGGTAATGATATGTCAGATAAGGGACTTATATTTAGAATTTATAAAATACTCAAGCACCACAACAAGATAAACAATCCAATTGAAAAATGGACATAGGATATGAACAGACACGTCACCAAAGATGACATTCAGGTGGCAAAAAAACAAACAAAGAAATGTTCAAAATCCCTAGCTCTAAGAGAGATGCAAATAAAAACAACTATGAGATATCATCTCACCCCAGTTAAAAGAGCAAAATTTAACAGAACAGCAAACAACAAATGCTGGCGAGGTTGTGGAGAAGCTGAAACTGTTATTCACTGTTTGGTGGGAGTGTAAAATGGTGCAACTACTGTGGAAAGCAGTATGGTGCTTTCTCAAAAACTTGCAATTAGAAATACCATTTGACCCAGCAATTCCACTGCTGGAAATATACGCCCCCCAAACCATTACCAACACCCAAGCAGATATATGCACACCCATGTTTATTGCAGCTTTGTTCACAATAGCAAAGAGTTGGAAACAACCTAAGTGCCCATGCCCATCAACAAATGAATAGATAGAGAAGCTTTGGTATATTCACACAATGGAATCCTACGCTGTATTGAAAAACAAGGAACTCATGAAATATTATTTAAAATGGGTGAACCTGGAGGACATTAAGCTGAGTGAAATACCTCAGTCATTAAAGGAAAAATACTACTTAGTGCCACTTGTTGTAAAACAGGACTGACATCGATGTTGAGGGGAGACTGAAAAAAAAAGGGATAAATAACGCATGCTGCATTAAAACAGATGACGGAGTGCACCGTTTAAAAGGGATATAGGATTAGGTATTATTGTCATGACAAGAGTCCAGAACGAAGGCTGCGTAGTGGAGTGGACGTGGGGAGAGAGATTGTATAACAATGAAAGAATTTTTCTTTTACTTTTCTAAGAGAAGAGCGAACTGGAGGAGAGAGGTGGGCAGAGAGAAAAGTGCAACAATGAACGAATGGAAATCCAAAGTCTGTACATTTTCATTAAAATTAATAATAATAAACAAAACAAAACCAAAAGAGTAATTTAAGAAATAAGTTTAAATGAGTTAAAAAAAACAACTGTTAGTGAGTTACTTAAGGAAATAACAAGTCTATGACCCCACAATCCCACCACTGGGAATAGACCTCCAAGAAATCAGAGCTGTGATACAATAGATGTAGGCACATTCATGTTTATTGCCACATTATTCCCAGTAGTAAAGAGGTAGAAGAAGCCACGTGTCCATCAACAAAGGAATGAGTAGAGAGACTGTGGAATATTACTTAGTATTTAAAAACAATGGATTTGAAAACATTACACACATGAAGAGACTGGAAGACATTTTGTTAAGTGAAATGTCTCAGTCACAAAAGGACAAATACTACATAAGACCATTGTTATAGCAATAGGATGGATTGGGGGTTGAGGAAGGGAGTAGAAAAATAGCAGATGATGAGCAATGCACTGGAATGCATAAAGCGAAGGACAATCTGAAAGGAATGGATGGTTAGAGATGATGTGTATTACAACAATCTGGAGTAGGATAAGCATTACAAAGTGAATTGAGAGAGACATAGGGAGGAAAATGTGTATGAATGAATGAAAACCTATCTCTTTGTGAACTTTCATTAAAATTACATAAAAAATTTCTTTCAGAATCTCTTCAACCTGGACCTTACCTGGCATCACCAAAGGAGTAAATCATCTCAACTCCAAACCACACAAAATTTGAATGCACTCCCACTGCCAAGAAAATTAACAGGTTTATCTTTGAGAGGGGGAAACCAAGTCTCTCCTTGGAGGCTAGGATTTTGAAATTCCGCCTCACTTACTTTGGGCACGTGGACAGGAGAGATTGGTCCTTGGAGAAGCACATTATGCTTGGAAGGGTGGATGGACAGCACAGGAGAGAGATACCCCGGATGAGATGGATTGATGCAGTAACTGGGGCAATGGGGATTGGTGTGTCAGAATTAGTGAGACTGGCTCAGGACAGGGAAGGCTTCAAAGCTGCGGTACATAGGGTCACTATGTATCGCAGGCGACTCAACCAAAAATAATATTCTATGAGGTTTGGAAGCAGGAGTGGCATCCACTTCCTAAATAACCTGCCTCCTGAAACTCTATCAACTTTGATAAATGTCGATAGCTGTAGAGGAGCTTCAGGCCTTCTGTTCATAGCATCGCTATAAGTCGTGCTAGACTTGAAGGCAATCAACAACAACAAAAACCTGCTCTGAAGGGGAGAAGATGGGCAATCATCTCCCTTATACCTTGAAAGCTGTGAAAAATCTGCAGAAGCGTCAGCTATGAGTTGATTCCAAGTCAAAACACCTAACAACAACATAGCAACTTGGCATTGAGTCTGTCAATAAATGTTTCTCAACTGGCTTGAATTTTTGGATAATTTTAACTGTAGCTTGATTAATTATGTGGAAGAATTTTATACATTGCCCTAAACTACTTGCTTATATCTTTCATGATTAGCGGTATTAACTCAGTGGGCCGCTATCACAAAGTCAATAAAAAAGCCCTGGATTAGAGCATTCAGTGTCAAAAAATACAAGAGAGTAAGTATATGACAGTGCAGATGGAGAGTATGTTGTTGTTAGTTGCCATGAAGCTGACTTTGACTTAACTAACTGTACAGCAGAAGGAAACCGTTCAGTCCTTCACCATCCTACCATTGATAGCCTAGATGTTTTAAAACAGTTTATTATAGTGACAGATGAGGATATTACAACCTTGATATCATTGAATTACACATAAAACTATACCTTTAATGACAATATACCATATAATTTTAAGGTAAGCCTGAATTCTATTGTGCACTCACTCGACAAAAATAGTAATTGCAAACTTTAATGTTATATGAATTTTGATGATTAAATGTAATATATGAATGATTTCAATAGAAGCTGTAGAGTTTTAATTAAAATAAAGACTTTAGCCCTAATGAATGTTGTTGTTGTTGCTAAGTGCCGTTGAGTCGCAGGCGACTCATAGCCACCCTATGAAGAAGAGTCCTCAACGTTTGGGTGTTTTTCATCCTCTCTCCAGGTTCATAGGGTTTCCAGAGGCAAGCTACTATGGAAGTCGATTGCACCCATGAACTATAACCTGCTTCCCCTCCAAGATATTACTCAGAAAATATAAGATTTTCTTTTTCCTTTTAGGTTTTAGAGCATGATTTAAATTTATTTGATAACAAATACTTAGTTTAATATTTTTCACTAAGTAAAAGAGTAGATTATTACAAATATAATAATTTTGTCTTTAAGTGTATATCCTTACATAGAAAGAGCAAAATGACATCAATGAAAAAAAACACACATTTGTCGTTATTTTATTACATGAAATGTCAAGTAGCCATTGCTTTATAAAGTAATTTATGTAATGTTTTCCCTTAGCTTTCATTATTATTACCTCAGGTGAAAAATTTAAATCTTTCTTTAAATACCTGAATGTAAACATCTAATAGCATCAACTAATTAAATGCAACAGCATTGTATGTCATACATGTTATTAGTGGTAAGATGTTAAAAAGTTCATCAATGTGAAGAAGCTGTACTGCAATCCTGAAGGCAGGTGATTCTAATATACCAGCTGCTCTTCAGGAGAAGGATAGGCAATCTCTTCCCATGTGATTAATTGCATTTGAAAAGTCACCGACCAGAAAGAGAGTCAGCTAAGGGTTGGTTTTTACTTGATGGTATACAACAACAATAACAACAACAGTAACTAGATTATGTTATAAAACTCTTATTTTCTCTATCTCTGACTTTTTTTATAATTTAGAACCTGATTTACAAGAAGAAACACTCTAACACAAAGATCATTAAATTATTAAAGTTAGTTTTCACAAAACAATGAATATTTGATAAATTTCTGAAACTTATACCAAACAAAAATTAGAAAATCATCACCTGTAATGTCACAGCCCATATTTGAACTCTCAATATACACATTCTTATACTCCCAAATATTTTTCTAGTCAACTTTTAGGAAAACAAGGTCATCACCTCCAACACACATAATCCCATTTCTCCAGTCACCGAATCAATCCATTTCATCCTGAGTCTTCCTCTTCTGTGCTGTCCCTCCACTCTTCCAAGTATGATGTTCTCCAAGGACTCCTGGCCACGTGCCCAAAGTATGTGAGACGGAGCTTCAAAATCCTTGCCTCTAGGGAGTAACTTGGTTTCACCCTCTCCAGAACTGACTTGTTTGTTCTTTTGGAAGTGCACAGGATGTTCAATACTCTTTTCCAGCACCACAACTCAAAGGAATAGATTCTTCTTTGATTATCCTTAATCATTATCCAGCTTTCTCCTGTATAGCAAGTAACTGCAAAGACCATGGCCTGTATCAAGTGCACCTTAGTCTCTAGACTGACATCCTTGCTCTTCAGTACTCTAGAGAAGTTCTTGACAGCAGACTTACCCATTGCAATTTGCTTTTGTATTTCCTAACTGCTTGTTCCCAAGAGTGCTGATTGTGGAACCAAGTAAGCTGAAGTTGTTAACAATCTCAATCTTTTTTTTTTCTATCATGAAGCTACCAATAGGCCCAGTATTGAGAATCTTTGTTTTCTTGATGTTGAGCTTTAATTCACATTAAAGACTATAGAACATGACCTTCTACAACATATGCCTTATTCCCTCCTCAGTTTCAGCAAGTAAGGTTGTGTCATCTTGCAGGTTGTTGAGAAACCTTTCTCCAACCCTAATGTCACTTTCCTCCTCATAAAATCCAGTTTCCCAGATGATCTATTCCACATATAGACTGAAAATATGTGGAGAGAGGATGTATCATTGATGCTCACATTTCCTGATCCTGAGTCATGCTGTGTTTCCCTGCTCTGTTCTGAATATTGCTTCCTGAACTCAGTATAGGTTTTGCATGAGAACAATCAAGTGTTCTGGAATTCCTATTCTTCTCAAGGTCAGCCACAATTTGTTGTTATTCTCACAGTCAAATGCCTTTGCATAGTCACTGAAACACAGATAGACATTCTTCTGGTAATCTTTTCCTTCGGCCAAGATCTGTCTAATGTTGACCATGATATCCCTAGTGCTAAGGCCCAGCATTTATTAAGGTACCTACTTTAAAAACAAAATGTTTGTTGTTATTAGCTGCTGTCATGTTGACTTCAACTTTTTGTGACCCTATGAACAACAGATTTGAACTTGTCCTTTTTTTCCCTATCATCAGGATCTCTGATAGGCTCTACTTGATTGTTACAGTCACTGTGTTAATTCATCTCATTGAAGGTTTTCTTTTCTTTCATTGACACTCTGGCTTTCCCAGCTTGATGTGTTTCTACAAGGACAGGCTTTTCCCATAAGCATTCTTAAAATACCTGAGATGAAGTTTCACCATCCATGTCTCTGAGGAGTATTCTGTTTTCAGAAAATCTAAGACTGATTTGTTTATCCTACGTCCATGACATAATCAATACTCCTCTCCAGAAACACAACCCCAAAGCTTTGATTCTTCTTTGATTTTCCTTAGTAATTGTCCAATTTTGAGATGCATAGGAAGCAACTGAAAATATCATGGTTTGGTCAATTGCCTTAGTTTTTAGACTGCTTGTCTTGTTATCATTGTTGTGTACCATAGAGTGAGAACCAACTCATAGCTGACTCTCTTGTGGGTTTTCAGAGACAATAAATCACTCCGGAAGAGATTACCCATCCTTTTCCCATAGAAGAGCTAGTGGCCCTGAATGGTGTGCTTTTAGGATTGTACCAGTGCTTCTTAGCATTAAGCCATCATCTGTGCTTTAATTATTTGGCTAATTTTCTTTTGTCTTTGACCCTTGCTTGTTTTTAAGATAAATTTTAAAATTTTATGTAATGATTAAAGATAGAATTTTTTTCTTGTATATATATTCTAAAAGATTTTCTTTAGCTGCTGATAATATCTCTCCAAGATCCCTTAACAACAATAACATCAACAGAGAGAGAGGGAGAGAGGGAGAGGGAGGGGAAGAGAGAGAGAGAGAGAGAGAGAGAGAGAGATCAGCTGACCCAGCGAAGAGAAAACGATGTGACCAGACAAAGGTGGGTGACTTTTAGTTCGCGGCCCTCAGGCCAGTCTTTCATTGTTTTTGTTTAGACATTCCTCTAGGTCCTATAGCGCTGGTGTACAAGTTGCCGTCCCGTGGTCACTTGTGGTTGCTGTGAGGCTGAACACTGTGTCACAGATGTGTCAAATGCGTCAATGGTCGGCTACCCAATGCGCACTGAGAGTGGGGTGGAGCTGCCCGATTGAACAAGCGTGGAAGGAGGAGTGGCATCCACTTCCATAATAGCTTGCCTCTGGAAACCCTATGAACTTGGAGAGAGGATGAAAGGCACCCAAGCGTCAAGGACTCTCCTTCATAGGGTCGCTATGAGCCGCCTGCGACTCGACAGCACTTAACAACAACAACAACAGCTGAGAATATAAATATTTAGGACTTTACAGATATAGTTTTTTGCTATCATTGTTATAATTTAGAGATATTGTACAACAAATCATGTGTTCATGACTTAAGTCTTCCTTCTGCCAAAAATTTTGAACTTTTGGCAAAAATTGTATTAATTAAAATACATTCCTATTTATTTAGAAATTTACATAATGAATTCTTTTTAGTTAGCAAAATAATATAAAACAGTTTGATTATTTGAATTGATACATTCTTTTTTTTTTTTTATCTGAATTGATACATTCTTGGGTTGTTAAGAATCAAATTCCAAACCACTTTATGAATGTGTTAGGCCACTCTGAATATACATTTAAAAGTATAACAGTAGAAATAATAACTCATCCATTATTTATTATACTACTATTACCATACTCAACAAATTATGCTTGCAGTGTCTAACTTAAAATAGGAGAAGGAAGAGGAGGATAGGAAGAAGACAAGAAAAGAGAAGAAAAAAAATCCAAAACTATTTATTGTAACGGTGTCTCTCTGGAGACTAAGGTGCGCCTGATACAGGCCATGGTCTTTGCAATCACTTGTTATGCATCAGAGAGTTGGACAATGACTAGGGAGGATAGAAGAAGAATTGATGCCTTTGAGCTGTGGTGCTGGAGAAGAGTATTGAATGTACCATGGACTGCCAAGAAAACAAACCAATTCATCCTGGAGAGGGTTAAACCAGACTACTCCTTGGAGTCAAGGATTCTGGGGCTTCGTCTGATATAATTTGGACATGTTGTAAGGAGAGACAGGTCCTTGGAGAGGGACATCATGTTTGGTAGGGTAGAGGGACAGCACAGGAGGGGAAGACCCTCTATGAGGTGGATTGGTTCAGTGACTGGGGTAATCAGGATGGGTGTGTCAGAGGCAATGTGATTGGCACAGGATAGAGCAAGGTTTAGGGCTGTTGTACATAGGGTCACTATGAGTCGCAAACGACTCGACGGCACATAACAACAACAACAACAAACATTTATTGTAATTGATTTGGGATCAACTCATAAGTGACCTTTCAGCAGGATTTTAGAAGCTGAAATTGCAAAGGAGGAGATTTTCCATCTTTCTTCCATGAAGCTATGGGTGGATTCTAACCAAATTTATACCTTAGGATGGTCACTGAAAGAGGAGGATATAAAAGTCCTCAGGTTTTAGAATACTTGTGCATGCAGATTCGCTTTCTAATATTGTGTCACATCTGTAATATAATTTGATATATAAAATAATTTCTTTCCAAAGTAAAAAATAGAGAGAATAATATATTCTTCCATAATTTATTTTAAAATATTTTTATCATGTTATTTCATCATATTTTCATCTAGTTTTGAATATTCTGTACTATTCAAGTTTATATTGGCACATGGTTTTGATTATTAAAACATCATAATTCTACCTATATTTTGTAATTCTTATTTCTCTTTGGAATTTTATATAGTTAGATGAAAAATCAATTGTATATAAAGAAAATTGTAAAAATATCTAGCAGTAAATATTCTTCAGTAATTTAGTGATTTGTATATATTTGGCAATAACATTTTAAATTATTTGGTTGACTCAAAGCTAAGCTTGTTGTTGCTGCTATTGTTAAATATCATTACATCAATTACAACTTGTAACAATCCTACAACCAACAAATCTGAATCTTACTCTGTCTTGCACCATCCTCTTTAACACTAATATGCTGGAACCTATTGTCATAGTCACTGTGTCAGTCCCTCTTGTAGAGGGTCTTCCTCTGACCGTCTACCTTTCCCAGCATGTTTTTTGCAAGGAGTAGTCTCTCCTGAGGAAGCTTTGGTGGCCTAGTGGCAAAGAAGCTGTGCTGCAATCCTGAAGTCACATGATTCGAAGCCACCAGTTGCTCTACCAGAGAAAGATGAACCATCCGCTCCCTCAATGGTACACACAACAACAACAACAGTCTCTTCTCAAAATATGGTCAAAGTATGTGAGATAAAATTTCAACACTGACCTCTAAAGATCACCATTTTTTCACTTTCCCCAAGACAGACTTCTTTGCTTTCTTAGCAGTTCATGGGATATTCACTACTCTTCACCAATACCACAATTCAACAGCCTCAATTCTTCTGTAATTTTTGTTTGTTATCCTTCTTTCAGATGCACAGGAAGCAATTGAAAATACCCAGGCTTGGAGTGGGCACATCTTAGTCTTTAAACTATCATCCTTGCTTTTTAGCACTTTGGAGAGATCCCTGACAGCAGACTTTCCCTAAAGCAACACATATTTGATTTATCTCCCCTCCTTCCTCAGAATTAACATATATTTCTTGTTTGTTGTTACCATAGATGTTGTTGTGGGTCAAAATAAGATGAAAATATTGACAATTGTCACCCTTTCTTCATCTATTATGATTTTGCCTGTTGGTCCAGTACTGAGGATTTTTGTCTTTTTGTTTAGCTATAACCCATATTGAAAACTTAAGTCTTTTCTATTAAGCAGTAAGTATTTTAGTATTCTTTTTCTGCAAACGTGGTTGTATCATCTGCATAACTCAGATTGTTTGAGTCTTTTTCCAATCTTAATGTCACCTTCTTCTTCAAAGAGTTCAGTTTTATCAGGAATATCATTGATGTCAGATGGATCCTGATCCAAAACAAAGAATACCAGAAGAATGTCTATTTGTGTTTTATTGATTTATACAAAGGCATTTGACTGTGTGGTTCATAACTTATTAAGGCTAACACTGAGAAGAATGAGAATACCAGAATACTTAATTGTGCTCATGTGAAACCTATACTTAGACCAAGAAGCTATTGCACAAACAGAACAAGAGAACACTACACAATTTATAATAAAAAAATCTGTGTGTCAGGATTGCATAATTTCTTTATTCCAATTCAATCTGTACACTGAACAAACTATTTGAGAAATTGGACTCTGTGAAACAGAATGTGGCATCAGGATAGAAAGAAAACTCATCAATAACTTTTAATATTCAGGTGACACAACTTTGCTTACTGAAAGTGAGGAGGACTTGAAGCACTTGCTGCAGAAAAGCAAATATTACAGCCTTTACTATGGATTGCATCACAATGTCAAAAAAAACCACAAAAACAACTCACAATATCATGATACATTTCTTCTCCTTGTTTTTGCCTCTTTTCATTCCAATTCAAGTTTCAGAATGTTCTGACATCTACTTTGACAATATATTTCTTCCTTGTGTTTGTAGTGACCTTCTTTCTTCATGAATGTTACCCTTGTCATGCTACAGCTTGTCTGATTTTTGGTAACCAGCATTCAATGTATAATATCTATTATTGAGATGGTTTTTAAATTCAGGTGGGATAGACTCAAAGTCAAATGTTGGTTCTTGTGAAATTATTTTAATTTTCTTAAACTTTAATTTGAACTTGCATAGGAGCAATTGATGATGTGTTCTACTATCAGCCTCTGGCCTTGTTTTAACTGCTGGTATTGAACTTATCCATTGACTTTTTTCACAGAGGTAGTCAATCTAATTCCTGTGTAGTCCATCAGGTAAAGAGCATGCATATAATCAGTTCAGTACAGCAGGAAGATATTTATAATCTTACAGATGAATTTAATGGCTAAATACTTATTAAGATCTGGCTTGCTAAGGAGTCAATAGGACTCATAGGTTAAGATTGCACACTTTTCTAATACCCATATTTCATAGATTTCCACTAAGCTACATGATCCAAAAGAAAGCAACATAAATAATATAAAATCTTTAGATTTTTCAAATTGATATATTTATTCTTGGTGTGTAAAAACATATATCCAAAATTACATCATAAACAAGTTTCTCTGAGTATATATTTAGAAAACTGGTTGTCATTGTTTTGTACCAAGGAGTTAGAACTGATCCACAGCTGACCCCTCAGTGTGTTTTCAGAAGGCAGTTTATTGCATAGGAGGAGATTTCCCACCCTTCTCCTGTGGAACAGCTGTAGAGTAGTGGTGGTGGTGTTGATTGTCATCAGGTAGAGCACAACTCATAGTGACCCTATGAATAATAGACCTAAAGCCTATCTATAACTAACATCATTTCTCAAAGTTCATAGTTTCCAGAGGCATGTTATTTAGGAAACAGATGCCACTCTTGTCTCCAAGAAGAGTAGTAGAAATAATAATTCTTACACTTACTCTTTATTTTGAAACCATTATTATACCCATGAATATTTTATATAATGTCTAATTTTACATATTCTGACCATTACATTATTACTGTGGGGTAAGAATTGACTCATAACTGACCTTCCATTTGCTTCTACCAAAGAGCTGATAATGGGTTTGAATTGTCCAAGGGCTCCCTTATAAAGATGTGCTAGGTAACCATTCTGGACTTTGAATCTAGCAACTCTAGTTTAAGTCTCGGTGGGATCTTCTGGCCCATAGTTTCTTTAAACCTCTATTACTGTTGTTGTGTACCATAGAGTTGGAATCGACCCTCCAGCAGGTTTTCAGAGGCAGTTAGTTGCGTGGGAGGAGATTGCCCGTCCTTCTGCAGAGCAACTGGTGGTCTTGAACCACATGCCTTTGGGATTGTAGCACAGCTTCTTGCCACTAGGTCACCAGAGCTCAAAGAATTTAAAGAGCAGAAGTGAATTAAGGAACAAAATACTCGAGGTAGTGTCACATTTCTGTCTCCAGATTCCCTTGCTACTACCATATCAGATTTGTAGGTGACAAAAAGAATACCTTTCAGAGAGCATATCACCAACATCTGTAGATTATATATTCATAAATTGTAGCATGAAAATATAATATTGGAAACCTTTATGCCCAAAATGGCAACATTTGTAATTTAATGCAGTACTTAAAAGTTATGAAGACTAAGCAATAAAAATGTAATGTGTTCAGTAAGGTAGATTTGATGATAACTACCTAAAGTAGTTGCAAAGTCACAATGTGTGTCACAGCTTAAGGCTATAAATAATGAATATAAAGTGTAGTGAATATATTATCTAAATAATGATCAAAAATTTAAGTCCAATATTTACTAATGTGAAGGAATTTTATTAGCTTTAAGTGTTTATTTTGTTTGAGATTTTAAACTCCATTGTATATAATTGTTGGCCTTTTGTTAACCATTCAGAAATGTTAATGGTGAATGAATGCAGTGATCCTTTACTTGAAGGACTATGGCTGGCATATTTGATTTTATGACAACCTTATGAACTTTATGATGATTACTTGAAGTTTAATGAGTGTGTGTTTTTCCTAAAAGGAGAGGTGAGAAGTGGAGAATTGACTCTTATTACTTGAATGAAGTTGAATCAAAACAAAACTGAAAAATAGCAAAAGAGAAAACAGCAAAAATGTCTGACTAATTAATGTTCAGGGAGCTTGAGTATCATACTTTATAAAGAGATTTATAATAATGTAAAGAGATTTATAATAATATAAAGGCTATACTTCTTTCCTTGTTCAAATGCATGAGAGCTATGAGATACAAAGGCGAGTAGTCTTCTCAAGTTAAAATTTACAGACTCAGGTGAGTCAGAGATAGTAAGATTGTCTCAGGATAGGGAAAGGGTCAGGGCTATTGTTCATAGGGTCACTGAGTCATAGTCAACTTGTTGGCACATAACAATAAATACATATATTGCACTGGGATATATGTTGGGTGGCTAGTCACAAGTCAAACTTTGAATCTTTCAGTCATGTTGGAGGAAAAACTAGTGACTGTTTCTAGAAAGGCTTGCTGTTCTTAGAATTTTGTTAACCATTCAGAAGTACTAATGGTGAATAAATGTTGTTAGGTGCCTTTGAGTTGAGCACCACTCATAGGAATCTCATGAACAATAAATCTGAATCTTATCCTAACCTGTACCATCTTCTGATATACTTGACACCTCTGGTACCCTCTGGTACCTTTGATAGACTTTATCCCACTGCTGTGGTCACTGTATCTGTTCATCTCACTAGGAGTCTTCCTTTTCTTTCACTGACCCCCCCCCTACTTTCCAAGTATGACGTCTTTTTCCAAGGAATAACCTCTCCTAGTAACATGGTCAAGGAATGTAAGAGGAACTCTGTGATGCTTATCTACAAGAAACACTATGGCTGCATGTTTTACAAGACATAACTGTTCATTCTTTTGACAATCCACTGGATATTCAGTATGCTTCTCTAATACTACAACTCAAGATAATTCTTTTTCTGTTATCCTTATTACTGTCCAGCTCTCAGATGCATAGCAACTGATTGAAAAGACCATGGTTTGAATTAGGCATACTTTAGCCTTCAAACTGCTATCATTGCTCTTCAGTATTTAGGAGACATCCCTGACAGCAGACTTACCCAAAGCAATATGTCTACTTCTTCCCTGACTGCTGCTACCAAAGATGTTGGTTGTGGATCAAGGTAAAATTAAATCATTGACAGTTTCAACCCTTTCTACATCTTTTCTTGATGCTTCTTGGAACATTCAAGATCCTGCCATAACATCTCTGAATATTGCACTCAAATCTTAGGTTTGTTTTTTGGGTCTTTCAGCTTGAGAAATTGAGCCAGTTCTTCACATTTTATTCTCTGAGTCTAGGTCTTTTGGCATTTCATTAAAATGCTTTATCTTCTTGAGCTTCCCTCTTAAAGCTTCTATTCAAAGCTCTTACTTCAGCATCTCTTCTTTTAGTTCTGGCCTTTTGGCACTCTAATGCTGTTTTCATGGTTTCTTCTGACATCACTCTTGAATTTTTCTTTCTCCTCTGTCTTTGTGATGACTCTTCATGGGTGATATCCTTGGTTTCTTCCAAGGTCTCCTCTGGTCTCCAATCATTGGTGATCCATGCCTTAAAGCGGTTTCTAAGATGATTTTTTAATTCAGGTAGGAGAGACTCAAGTTAGTATTTTGGTTCTTGTGGATTTGTATATTCTTCAATTTTACTTTGAAATTTCACATGAGTAATTAACTCGTGGTATGTTTTATGGTCAGCACCTGGCTTGGTTCTGCCTCCTGATAATGAGCATCTCTGGCTATTCTTTCCACAGATGTAGTCAATCTGATTCCTGAGCCAGTCGCTCAAGAGAGGTCCATGTGTAAAGTCACATTTTGTGTTTCTTCAACACAAAATTTTCTATGGATAAATTAAACATATTTGATGTATTTTCTATGGATTAATACTTGAATGTACAAAACTCAATCATCTGATCTCCAGTTTCTAGGATAATAGGTGTTTTGGTAAGAAAAGTAGGGTCATTTGTCTAACTTGGTTGTTGATGAGTCTTTCTCCAATCCTGATGCCAAATTCCTCCTCATAAAATCCATGCTCCTGAATGATCTGTTCCTCACATGCATTTAAAAGGTACAGAGAAAGCACATATCCATGATTAGCTCCTTTCTTGATTTTGAACCTTTCAGTGTTCCCTTGCTCTGTTTGGACAACTGTTTCCTGATCTGATAATAAGTGGCATACGAGCACAATCAAGTTTTCTGATATTTTCATTCTTCTGAAAGTTATTCACAGTTTGTTGTGATCTACATAGTCAAAGGCCTTCACATAGTCAAAGAAACACAAATAGGTATTCTGCTGACATGCTTTGCTTTCAGGTAGAATCCATCTTGCATTGACAATGATGTCCTTAAGGCCATGGACTCTTCTAAACCCAGATTGTTTTTCTCTGACAGTTCTCAGATGATGTATTGTTCTAGCTGTTTTTTATAATCTTCGGCAGAATTTTGCTTATAAGTGATATTAGTGAGGTTGTTCAATAATTCCCTCACTCTGTTGGGTCACCTTTTTTGGAATGTGAATAGATATAGATTTCTTCCAATCAGTTGGCCAGGTAGCTATCCCCAGATTTCTTGGCACAACGTCTTGAGCTTGTAAAAATCCTCAATTTCCTTTTCTTTGCCATTATGTTTTGTTGTATATATTTGAATAATGTTGTGTTAACAGGTCTTCTTTGTATGCATATGGATATTATACTATCACTCACAGAATTGGACTTTAGGGTAGACTTTGGAAAGGCTTACAACTTTGGAAATTCTGTGAGGCATTTCTGTCTTATCATATAGTGTTGATGAGTAAGGTAGATTTGATAGCAATGGATTTGTTTTCTGCTTCAGGGTGGTTTTGGGGTTTTGGTTTTTTTTTGTAATCTCTTTTTCTCCCCTCACCCCTATTTTTGTTTATACAATTTACAGGACCACTTTAGGGGTAGTTTTAGTCTAAGTTGAACAAGTATTTACTGGTTTATAGACATACATAAATATGTGGAAATAACCTTCTGATAAGGCAGCATCTTTCTTCTTTTTAAATTTACCTTACATGTGAATTTTCCAGGTACTTTAATTCATGCAATTTTTCTTGCACTGTATATCAGAGTACTAAAAATGTCACTACTCCAGAAATTGATTGTGGAAATAATAGTGGGGAAAGCACTTTAGTTTAAGATGTAGGGAGTATGAGACCGAAGAGTGGCTTTTTGGATTCTGTCTACTTTCTATTTTCCTCTAAGGAATTGAAGTTAAATAAATCAATGGTAAGAAGCATAATTTAAAATCTACAATATAAACTCTGTTCTAAATCATAAACATTTTCTTCATCTAGACATGACCTTTCACTGGTTATATAAAAATCATATATTGAACTTCTAGGAAACTCTGGTGGCTTTCCCAAGCATGATGTGCTACTCGACTCAGCAGCACCTAGCAACAACAAACCTGTGGCCTAGTGGTAAGAAGCTGCACTGCAATGAAAGACATATAGTTAAAATCTACCAGCTTTTCCTTGGGAGAAGGATGGGAGATCCCATACTGTGTGATTAAACTGCCCCTGAAAACCCACTAGAGAGTCAGTTATGAGTCTATTTCAACTGTATAGCACACAACAACCTATAATTATAGACATAAATTATATTAATGGCTATCAATTACAGTATTATTTTTAAGCCCAAACCAATATACACAGTTTTCCTCTTTCTTTTTAATATATCAAGTGAAACCAGCTAAGTAGAATGCTTGAAACTATAAAACTTTATTCACAATTGTGTTAGGAAAGAAATAGTTTGCCTTAATTTTATTGTTTTCCAGCTTTGTGAATAGGAATAGGAGAGAGACAAAAAAAGGTTTGAGAGGGCCATGAAGTTTCATAGTTACATTATCTTATTTTATATTAAAAAATACAATGCTATTATTCTTTAAATATATAATTATCTAACTGTGTTTCATGGATTATGCAAAGGTGTTTGACAATGTGGATCACAACAAACTGTGGCTAACTCTGAGAAGAATGGGAATCCCCAAAGACTTGATCATGCTAATGAAAAATCTATACTTG
>NW_006399797.1:3894473-3905662 GCF_000299155.1 Elephantulus edwardii | reverse complement strand
CTTTTTCCAGGGAATAGCCTGTCCTACAAATATGTCCAAAGTATAATGAGGAAGCTTTGCCATCTTTATTACTAAGAAGTACTCTGATTGCTTTTCAAGGTATATCTGATATTTTTTTTTTTACATTTCATGGGATATTCCGTATTCTTTAGTGCCACAATTTAAAGGTATCAATTCTCCTTCTATTATTCTTATTCATTGTCCAGCATTCAGAAACATAACAAATAATTATAAAGCATGACCATAATCAGGTACATTTTAGTTTTCAAATTGACCTCATTGCTCTTCAGTATTTGGGAGAGGCTCCTGACAGTGGCCTTGCCCCAAACAATACACATCCTGGTATCACTGTTGGTATCAAGTATGCTGGTTGTGAATCCAAATAAAATGGAATCATTGACAGTTTCAGTCCTTTCTCCATCTATCGTAATATTGGCCATTGGGCCCGTGCAAAGAACCTTTGTTTCCTTGATTTTGACAAGTATTCCATACTGAATATTGTTGTCTTTGATCCTCTGCAGCAAGCATTTCATTTCAGTTATTCCTCTTCACTTTCAGCAAGCAAGGTTGTGCCAAGAAAGGTTGTTTATGAGTCTTCCTCTGATCATTATGTCACATTCTTCATAGAGTTTGACCTCACAAATTATAGCATACAAATTGAGTAGACATGGAGATTGAATATATCCCTGACATACATCCTTCCTGATCTTAAGCCACATAAGAGCCTTGCTCTTTTGGACAACTGCTTGATGTAGGTATAAACTTTGCATTTGCCCAGTTAAGTGTTCTGGAATTCTTATTTTTAATGTCAGACATAATTTGCTGTGATCTACAAAGTAAAATGCCTTTGCAAATCCACAAAACACATAGACACATTCTCCTGGTATTCTATACTTTCAGGTAGGATTCCTCTGCCGTCAGTCACAATATTCCTGGTGATATCACCTCTTCTTAACATCTTTTCTGACAGTTCCCAATCAATATACTCCTCCAAGCATTTTTCAATAATCTTCAGCAATATTTTGCTTGACTGTAATAATGAAATTGTTTAATAATTCCCACATTGTGTTGAGTCACCTTTCTTGAAAATGGGAACAAATTTAGATCTCTTGTAGTTGGCCAGACAACTGTCCTTCAAATTTCCTGGCACCTACCAAGCTGCTGAAACATATCCCCTTTATTCCTGAGACCTTATTTTCTGCCAATGTCTCCAAAACAGTTTGAACTTCTTTTGTTACTATTGGCACTGGTTTCTATGGTGCTTCCTGAAATATTTTTATGGTTTTGGTCCAGTGATTCTGTGTATTCCTTCCTTTATTTTCTTTCCCACACAAATGACAGCTATTAATGGGTGTTTTGGTGGATGGAATCCACAGGATTAAAGTTGATTGCATATACAGAAAGAGATGATGGAAAACCAAGTATTATCAGGTAGAACAAGGTCAAGTTCTGATAGTAGGCCAGACCATCAATTCATATGAATGTTAAGTAAAAGCTGAAGAAAAAGAAAATGAATTAACCACAGCCAAAGTACAATTTTTAGTGTATCGTATTTGAATTTAGAGACTGTCTCAAGAATAGATTTGACCTATGTAACACTAATGACTGAAAACCAGAAGAGCTATGGGATTAAATAAAGGACATCATACATCTGGAAAGCAAAAGATAATGAAAAGGCAAGGGGAAAAAAATATCAAAATGAATGTCAGAAGGGATTTTTAAAGAGGAGAGTTAGCCATGCCCAAATACAGGTTTAGAATAATTGTGGTACAACTTGACAATTCCTTGTTCTATGCAGTAATTATTTTAAGATAATAAATTTTTAGAACATAATATTTAGTGACTATTTGTCATCAAAATAACACTTGATAAAATGATATCTTTCCAAATGAGACTATAATTAGTAACATGAAAAATCAAAGACAAGATTATCTTAATTATTAAGTGGTTATTCATATGAGAGTAAAACAGCAGCTCTGATTTAATTTAATCATTTGTAGAAATGAAATTTAATATTACTAGTATGCAACATTGATTTATAAAGCCATTACTGTATATATTGTGTGGTATTGTTATGTGTCATTGAGTAGGAATCAACCCATAGCTGACCCTCTACCAGGTTTTTAGAGGGTAATCACACAGGAGGAGATCATTTAGGTTTCTCCTGCAGAACAGGTGGTGGCTATGAACAATGTGCCTTTGGTATTGCAGTGAACTTCTTACTACCAGGCTATGAGAGCTCCATATAATATATACACACTGTATCCAGTGGTTATAGTTTTGTATTTGTCACAGACTGTGCTGTCTCTGAAAACAACAGAAAGTACCAGTTTTATACTACCTTTTTTCAAAGTGTAGACTGATTAATGTGTGTATTTTCAGTTTAATTAAGTGACAAATGGCAATTTTCCCAATACAGTCATGTGCTGCACAATGGCCATCCAGACATGCCAACTTCATACACTTCCATGTTCCCAAATAAAGAAATAAAATAGGTGGTTATTAAAAATCTGAGATACATAAAATGTTTCCTAATATCTTGCCTCTGGAAACTCTATGAACTTGGACAAACGATGAAAACTATACAGTGTTCAGATCTTTCATTCATAGGATCTCTATGAGTCATCTATGACTTGACAGCATTTAACAACAACAACAACCATATCAAATTAATGTCAATTTAAAGTATACATATTTATATATAAAAGATTACTATATTGTGCTAAAAATGTCCTTGCATTTCTGGACATTTTTCTTTAATGTTTTAAGAACAGAATGATAAATAGTCTGGTTCATAATAAGAGAGACATTTCCCTAAATAAGGCTGCATATCCTAGCTATTCACTTGAGTACCAATTTGTTATTGTTGTTATGTGCCATCAAGTCACCTGCGACTCATAGCAACCCTTTGTACAACAGCCCTAACCCCTGCTCTATCCTGTGCCAATCTTATTGTCTCTGACACACCTACCCCCATTACCCCAGTAACTGAATCAATCCATCTCATCAAGGTTCTTCCTCTCTTTTACTGTCCCTCCACCCTCCCAAGCATGATGTCCCTCTCCAAGGACTAGTTCCTCTTTGCAACATGTCCATAGTATGTAAGATGAAGCTTCAGAATCCTTGCCTCCAAGGAGCAGCCTGGTTTTACCCTCTCTCGGATGAACCTGTTTGTTCTCCTAGCAGTCTATGGTAAAATCAGCACTCTTCTCCAGCACTACAGATAAAAGGCATCAATTCTTATTCTATTATCCCTAGTCATTGTTCAGAGTTCTGATACATAGCAAGTATTTACAAAGACTATGACCTGAGTCAGGTGCACCTTAGTCTCCAGTCTGACATCGTTGTTCTTCAGTACCTTGGAGAGTTCTCTGAAAGTAGACTTCTTCAATGCAATTTGTCTTTTAATTTCCTCGCTGTTGATACCAAGAGTGTTGATTGTGGCGCCAAGCAAACTGAAGCTGTTAACAATATCAATCTCTTCACTATCTGTCATGATGCTACCAGTCAGCTCAGTGGTGAATTGTATTCTTTATGTTGAGTTTTAGTAACAGAGTTAAAATGAAACGCACTTGTAATTTGAGAAATGACTATATATAACATGCAGTATGCACAACATCTATATCACAAATTTCTTCTTTCACAAAACACATCTTAGTAAGTAGTATATAACTTTATTTTCTTGGTAACTGGTAATTTTTAATTATTCTTACCATTTAGAACGTATTTTAATAATGGATACCACATTTAGATAGTTGTTTATCTGGTAGTTTGGTTAAAACATTCTGTGAATTGAGAAACATAGCTTCTTTTGATCTTACCTTGGAAATCATTATTTCTAGGAGCCCCAATGGCCATTTAGTTGCCAAACTTTTATCTGTTTCATATGACTATTGTAACAAATCACCGCAAACTTTTTGGCTTAAAATAACACACATTTATTCTCTTGCAGTTCTCTATGTTAGAAAATAAAATTCGTTTTACTGGCCTGTTTTCAAGGCCCTATTTGCTCCAGATAATATCAGAAAGAACTTTTTCTTCTATTTTATAGTTTTAGAAAAAACATTCCTTGCATTTCCCTGCTCAGCTATTCCTTCATCTTCAGAACCAACAGTGGATTGGTTCCTCACATTGCATTCTTTTCTGTAGTCAAATTTTCCTTTGCTGAGGAAAATTCTCAAGGAAAATTCTCTGTGTTTCCCCTCAGGAGATACTAGTGGATGGTGTTTAGACTGTGACAAACAAAAGGGTTAAAAACTACTCCTAGGTCTGGTGATTGCAATTAAGTAATTGGATGAGACTTCTGTCTATTATATTTCTGAGAACACTCTACCATTTGCTTCACTTAGAAGACACTTATTATAATAATGCACTAGGCTCCTTGGAATGCTCAAGTACTATTAGAATAAAAACATGTTAACTATCTTTATCTCTTTCTCTCATCCTTAATGTCCTCCTTGACTTTTCTGCTATTTTAAGTGAACTCAACATATTTTCAAGTTTTTCTCACTTGTATTTTGCTGTTGAGTGTTAATAAATTATTTATAAATTCACTTACATCTGTCTATGTTGTATTTGAGAATTTAGTAGTCAATGACTGTTCAGGGCAAAATGGCCTACCTGGCATTAAGTATTGGGATTCCTGTATAGACTTGTCAATAGCCATTTCATTCAACATTTTAAACATTTCCATCTAAATTTGTTTGATCTCTGTAATTTGCTATTATGCTAGCATGAGAGACTAGGCTTTCACTTGACTTTGAAACCTAGACACTGGTCATATCACAATAAGCTTAATGCTTAATAACGTACTGTAATGATATTTAAAATTTGTTATTTTCATTCTATTATCAATTAATTGATCCATCTCATCTTTGAACTAGCATCTCAGCTGAGCTTTTTGTTTCCTTTCTCTTCCTTCCAAATCCATCTTAAAGATTCAAATCAAAACCACAAAGAGATACCATCTCACATCAGTAGCAGTGGCAATGTTTAGCAGGTCAGCAAGAAATAAATGTTGAAGAGGATGTGGAGGGATAGGAACTCTCATACACTATCGGTGGGATTGTAAAATGGAACAACCACTCTGCAAGACCATTTGGCATTTCCTCAAAAAGCTAAACATAGAAACTCTGTATGACTCAGCTATTCCACTACTAGAAATACACTCCAAGGAAATTACAACAGAGAGACAAATGGAGATTTGTACACCAATGTTCATAACAGCGTTATTCCCTATCACAAAAACATAGAAGAACCTAAATATACAACCACAAATAAATGGATTGAAAAATTTTCGTAAATCCACACAATGGAATACTATGCAGTACTCAGGAGCAATGATATAAAAGATGCTACATAACTTGGGAAAGACTGGAGGACATTATGCTGAGTGAAGTAACTCAATCTCAAAAGGACAAATACTACATAAGATCATTATTGTAAAAATAGAAGGATAACTAACAAAACACATAGGGCCCAATGGAGAAATGGGTGGGGGCAGAGGAGTGAGGATGGGTAGAGGCAAAATCACAGTGTTGCCTTATATGGTGGGTAAAAGGAGGCAAGGAAGGAAATGGGAAAGATCCAGTGGGGACCTGAAAAGGCAGGGTAAATGGTAGGCATAGTCCAATGTTGATTGATTTTGTAAAACATCTGAAGGAAGAGTAGTATGAAACACAACGTGTATTAACTTTTTTTTTCAATTAATTTTAATCAAAGTTTACAGAGACTTAGGGCTTCTAGGCATTCATTGTTGCACTTTTCTCCCAACCCACCCCCTCCCCCAAATTCACTCTTGTCCTTGAAAAGGAAGAAAAACTCTTTCATTATTATGCAATCCCTCCCCCATAAGTCCACCCCACTATGCAGCCTTCACTCTGTACTTCCATAATGACAAGAATACCTATTCATATATCCCTTTTAAACAGTTCTCTCGCTCATCTGTTTCAATGCAATATACACCATTCCTCCCATCTTTTTCTTTCTTCCTGCAACCCTGATGTGACCCTATGCAATATTTTTCATTTTGTGACTGAGATACATATCATACAAGGGACTTATATATAGAATTTATAAAATACTCGAGCACCACAACAAGATAAAGGTAAATAACTCAATTAAAAAATGGGCACCGGATATGAACAGACACTTTACCAAAGAAGACATTCAGATCGCAAACAAACACATGAAGAAATGTTCAAAGTCCCTAGCTCTAAGAGAGATGCAAATAAAAATAATTATGATATATCATCTCACCACAGAAAGAATAGCAATATTTAGTAGAACAGCAAACATCAAATTCTGGTAAAGTTATGGAGAAACTGGAACTCTTATTCACTGTTGGTGGAGTTAAAATAGTGCAACCACTGTGGAAAGAGGTATGGTGCTTTCTCAAAAAGTTGCAAATAGAGATATCATTTGACCCATCAATTCTACTACTGGGAATTTACCCTAAAGATACCATAACTGCCACCCATCAGATGTATGCACACTCAAGTTTATTGTGGCTTTTTTCACAATAGCAAAGACCTGGAAATAACCAAAGTGCCCATCAACAAACAAATGAATAGAGAGGCTGTGGTATATTCACACAATGGAATAGTATGCAGCATTGAAAAAATAAGGAACTAATGAAATATTACAAAAAATGGATGACCCTGGAAGTCATAATATATACTAACTTTTAAAGTAAACCAATAGAAAATAAAAATTAAAAAATAACACACCAACTGTATTTTCATATCTTTTAATAAACTGTATTAATAATATAAGTTCCTCAGTATTACATAATATTTCCCTCCATGTCCTGAATTTTTATATCTTTCTAACTGCATGGTTCAGACTTGGGAAGGGTGTACGCCAGGGATGCATCCTGTCTCCATACCTTTTCAACATGTATGCAGAGCAGATTATCCAAGAGGCTGGGCTCTATGAGGAGAATTGTGGCATCAGGATTGGTGGAAGATCTATTAACAATCTGCGTTATGCAGATGACACAACCCTGCTTGCTGAAACTGAGGAGGACCTCATGCATTTGCTGCGAAGGGTCAAGGACTGCAGCCTTCAGTATGGACTAAGGCTCAATGTCAAGAAGACAAAGATTCTCGCCACTGGACCAATTGGCAGCGTCAGGATGGATGACGAAGAGATTGAGAGTATTCACAGCTTCAGTTTGCTTGGCTCCACAGTCAACACTCTTGGTACCAGAAGTCAGGAAATCAAAAAATGTATCGCAATGGGAAAGTCTGCTGTTAGGGACCTCTCAAAGGTACTCAGGAGCAACAGTGTCTCTCTGGAGCCTAAGGTGCGCCTGATACAGGTCATGGTTTTTGCAATCGCTTGTTATGCATCAGAGAGTTGGACAATGACTAGGGAGGACAGAAGTAGAGTGGATGCTTTTGAGCTGTGGTGCTGGAGAAGGGTACTGAATGTACCATGGACTGCCAGGAAAACAAACAGATTCATCTTGGAGAGGATTAAACCAAGCTACTCCTTGGAGGGAAGGATTCTGGGGCTTCGTCTGACATACTTTGGACATGTTGCCAGGAGGGACGGGTCCTTGGAGAGGGACATCATGCTTGGGAGGGTGGAGGGACAGCGCAGGAGGGGAAGAACCTCTATGAGATGGATTGATTCGGTGACTGGGGTAATCGGGATGGGTGTGTCAGAGGCGGTGCGGTTGGCACAGGATAGAGCAGGGTTTAGGGCTGTTGTGCATAGGGTTGCTATGAGTCAGAAACGACTCGACAGCACATAACAACAACAACAATAGCATTAGCCATGTTTTCCTAAAATTATAAATAAATTCCAAAATAACAAGCTATTCTTCAATATGGTAACATTTTCCCCCCGACCTTTTGTTTATGATGTTTTTTTCTCCCTGGATTGACTTTTCCATTTCAACTAATTCATTGACTCTGTTCAAAACTCCTTTTTATCTCTGTGTGTATGTGTATTTATCTACCATACTCTATTATATAACCCACTACTCATTTGTCAGTTTGTCAAACTGTACTATGGTGGCTTGCAAGTTGCAGTGATTCTCTAAAACACCAGTGTTTCAAATATAAGCTTGATCACCTTTGTTGAGCAGGTTTCAACAGGACAATTAAACTAAAAATAACTAAGAAATAGGACTGATTCTCTTCTTCTGAAATAACAGATCCTTGAAAACCTTATGAATAATGTCAGAACATTGTCTGACATAGTGCCAGAAAGGAGTAAAGCTTTCATCCATTGCGAAACTTTCATATGCTAATGTAAGATTCAGAATGAGAAACAACTGAAAATATCTATTAATAGATTTAATGCATCATAAATCTAGGAATTGTACGTTAAAAACAAAATGAAACACATAAAGCTTGACATCTTAAGCATTTTCTGTGAGAGCCAAATATAACTTTGAGTTTATCACACTTGAATTTGGAAACCATCTCAGGAATTGATTTGATGCATTGAAAATTAATGACTGAAGACCAGAGGAGTTGTGGGATGACCCATGGCTTGAAACAGATGCACCTTAGTGTTTAAACTGCCATATTTGTTCTTTTATTCTTTATACTCAACAACAGATGTGCCCAACATAAGACATCGTTTGCTTTCTTGACTGCTACTACTGTGATTATTGCTTATGGATCCATGTAAAATGAAATGACAGACAGCTTTAATAATTTCTCTACCTATGATATTACTTATTAATCTAGATGAGAGGAATTTTATTTCCTTATTGTTGAGATGCAATCAGTATGGAAAGTTGTCATCTTTGATTTTCTTCAGTAAGTGCTTCAAGTCTTCTTCACAAGTTTCTGACATTTACATACAGTGAACTGTCAATGAGTCTTCCTCCAATCCTGATGCTACATTCTTTTTCATGTAGTCTATCTCCTCAATTTAATTGCTCGATTAGTATATTGATGATGTATGGAGAAGGGATACAATGATGATATTAAAATTTCCTGATTTGAACCAATGCAATGTCCTCATGTGCTGCTCAAATGACTGCTATTTGTCTACATATAGTCTCTCATGAGTATAATTAAGAGTTCCAGATTTCATAGTCTTCTCAATATTCTCCTTAATTTATTATGTCCCATAGAGTCTAAATGCCTTTTCATAGACAATAGAAAGTAAATAAACATCTTCTGCCACATCTGCTTTCAGTCAAGATTTATCTGATTGATATCTGAAATTATATTCATTGTCCCATGACCTCTCCTGAATTAAACTTAAATTCTGACAATTTTTTAATGTACTTATTCAGTATTATTAAAAATAATTATCTGTAAGATTTTACTGTTATGTGATATTAATGATTGTTGTTGTTATGTGCCGTTGAGTCATCTGCAACTCATAGTGACCCTATGCATATACAACAGCCCTAAACTCTGCTCTATCCTGTGCCAATCTTAGTATTTCTGACACATCTATCCTTTTACCCCAGTCGCTGAATCAATCCATCTCATCAAGGTTCTTCCTCTCTTGCACTGTCCCTCTACTCTCCCAAGCATGATGTCCCTCTCCAAGAACCGATCCTTCTTACAACAAGTGCAAAGTATGTTAGATGAAGCCTCAGAATCCTTGCCTCCAAGGAGCAGCCTGATCTCATTCTCTCCAGGGTGAACCTGTTCACTCTCTTAGCAGTCCATGGTATATTCAGTATTCTTCTCCAGGACCACAGCCCAAAGACAACAATTTTCCTTCTGTCATCCCTAGTTACTGTCCAGCTTTCTGATATTGTTTGACAATTTCTGCACTCTGTTGTATCACTTCAATTTTGGGAAGAGAACAACTAAGAATCTCTTCCAGTCAATTAGCCAGGTAAGTATCTTCCAAATTTCTTAGCATGTACAAGTGAGCATGTCAGGGTTTCATTTGTTTGCGTAAATATTTCAATTAATATTCCACCAAATTTTGGAGCCATCTTTTTCCTAATGCCTTCAATGGAGCATGGACTTCTTCCTTCATTACCATTGGTCCTTCACCATATACTACTTTCAGAAATGGTTTAATGTGGATCAGTTATTTTTGGCAAAGTGGCTTCACGTGTTATTTTTTTCTTCTTTGATATTTCCTGTATCAATCATTATTTTACCTCCAGCATTGCAACTTGAGGTTTGAATTTGTTTTATAGCTCTTTCCAATTGAGAAGTGCTCATATCTTCTCCCCTTTTGTCTTTCACAACTTTTAACATTTTGTTATAATACTTTGTCTTCTCAAGCTGCCATTTGAAATATTCTGTAAAGTTCCTTTATTTAATAATTTATCCCCTCTGTTTTGAATTTTCTATATTGAAAAGCAATTTTGATAATCTATTCTAATATTCATTTTGATATCTTAGCCTATAAAAATAATACAAAAACAATGAGATAATATTTTACTATGACAAATTTACTATTGTCAGTACAATCATTTAGCATCAATATAATACCCTCCTTTCCAGCATATGTTTTAGAGGAAAATAATTCCATTAATAACATCATTAACATCTCTACTTTTCAGTTGTTCTTTTAATGTAAGTGTTGCTCTTGGTGGTGTTAGGTACCATCAAGTGGACTGTGACTTATAACAACCCTATGAACATCAGATTTGAAACTTGTCCTAACATGCTCCATCCTGACAGTCTCCATTATGCTCAAAACAAACGTTTTTTATATTTGTACATAAAATATTATCCAGATTATGTTTCTGTTGATCTTAGGTGCCCCTGACTCAACTACAACTCATCAAGAGACCTGAGCCATACCTTATTTTTCACTGTCCTCACTATACCTGATACTCTCAACCTCATCTTTACAGTCATAGCCTCATCTTTCTCAACCTGCTCTTTCTGTAATACTGGTTCTTCCTGATAATATGTCCAAAATAGTGAGACAGAGTTTCACCATCTTTGCCTTGAAGGAACACTCTGGTTGTACTTCCTTTAAAAAAAAACTGTTTTTTTGGCAGTCCAGGGAATATTCAATATTCTTCCCCAACATCACAGTTGTTGTTGTTATGTGCCGTCCAGTCGTTTCCGACTCATAGCAACCCTATGCACAACAGCCCTAAACCCTGCTCTATCCTGCGCCAACCACACTGCCTCTGACACACCAATCCCTTTTACCCCAGTCACCGAATCAATCCATCTCATAGAGGGTCTTCCCCTCCTGCGTTGTCCCTCAACCCTCCCAAGCATGATGTCCCTCTC
>NW_006399797.1:3891596-3892358 GCF_000299155.1 Elephantulus edwardii | reverse complement strand
ATTGAGCTTCTCCAGTGGTTCCTTCCACAGATGTAGTCGATCTGATTCCTATGCATACCATCAGGTGAAGTCCATGTGTATAACCTGCGTTTGTTATAACATCACAATTGTTATAACATCACAATTGTTATAACATCACAATTAAGTAGAATATATTTTTTTCAAAAATTTTTGCTAAAATTGCTTTTTAAAACTTCATTTTCTTGTAAATCGGATATAACATATTATGTGTACACTGTGATTAGTACTACTGATTGCAGTAATCAATTTCCATTTTAAGTTCATTCTGATTATTATAGAATATTTAATTTTAAAAAAGATTTTGTTTAATAATCACAATGGAATCTCACCATAACTGGAGTATACTGGCAGCATATTTTAAAGAGTTATATATTATTCAACCATTTAATTAAATTTACTCTTATTTTCTTCCTAATTCAGCCTACAAGTATAATTATTCACAGCCTTTAGTTCAATCAAAAAGATTTTTGTGATTATTCATAACAGTGTCATCTTAGATTCAAGTTATGACTTTCTGTCATATCATATTCTATTTTTATTATCTAACTTAATTGACAAAGTAACAGATATTTTATATCAATTTTCACAGTTTGTATACATTGTGTTTCACACTATCCTTCCTTCACATTGTGTTTCATACAATCATTCCCATTTATTATGTTTTATTAAATTAACCCATTGAACTATGCTCACCATTACCCTATCTTTCCAAATCCCTGCCAGATCTTTCCCATTTCTTTT
>NW_006399797.1:3867664-3878660 GCF_000299155.1 Elephantulus edwardii | reverse complement strand
TTTTTTTTCCTTTTGACCAGTGTCTCTTAAGTTTAGTTGTATTGTCTCCAAGGTAAGGTGACATGTCCTGTAGAATTCGGCCCTCAGGCCCGCTGGTTTTTCTGTGTACCTGAAAGATGCCTCTTTGCTATTGTCTGCGGTGACTTTCCCCGGTGTGCAGCTTCCCTTCTGCCCAGGAGCACGTTAGAGAAATAAAATTTTGATCCTATTAGATCTGAGAATGAAAACATGGATAATAACCAATAGAAGATTGAACTAAGTATGCACATAAGGGATAACGTGTCAGTGTACATGTGAAGACGGCACAATAGGACAGGGCAAGATTCTAATTCGTTGTTCACAAGATCAATAAGAGTAATGGTGAGCCCAACAGCTCCTATTAAGAATAAAACTAACTTGATGACTTCAGTTTCTTTAAAACATAGACCAAGATTCTGAAAATTTGTTAAAGGGACAAATTAAGGGAGTAGTGAGATGTTGCAAAACACATGGAGAAGGAAGAAAAAAAAAGAGGAGTTGTGTATTTTTCTGAATGCATCTATTGCAGTACATGAATTTATATGTAATGTTTCTAATGTTCAGGGATAAATCTCAAGCTCACTACTGTAGTGTATTTCATCTCAAAGTAACCCCCCACTAGCATATGAGGCTGTAAATTATAATGGGGAGACTGCTCATTTTTTTTCTCCACTGCAGTTGCTGATGGACATGAGTCTGGAGAGGAACACAGTATTTGGATTAACAGAGCAATTTACAATGGATTAAACCACTAGAATTCCTAAAGACAAAACAGATTAGATTTATAGATACTCATTTAATATTTAGAGAGTTCTGATGGATTGGTGAAAGGAAGTGCGCTACCATCACACAAGTACAAGGTTTGAATCTACCAACTTCACTGAGAAAGATGGGCAATTTCCTCCCATGTGCTTTACTGCCTCAAAAATCCATTAAAAGATCAACTATGAGTCAGTTTTGACTTAATGATGTTCAACAGCAACATAAATGTCAATAAATTTTAAAAAACCCTTTTTAATAAGGAGGGAATCAGTTTATGTTTGAACAGGCTTGTGATTTGCTGGTCATCAGAACAAGATCCTATCATAAGTAAGGGACCAGCTATAATTTATATTTAATATTATTTCAGAATGATAATCAGAGTTTTCTGTAAAAAATTGTGCATGTGATTCATGAGAATGTTTCCTTTTTCAATTTGCTTTGTAATAGAAAAATGGGTTTTATGTTTACTGCACATATTGAAAATTTATTAATAAAATAAGGAAATGACCATGAATTCTACATGGTGGCACTGCTCAAAGACAGACTACTGTGAGGAGAAACCAGCAATCACTGTGCAGGGAGCCACCACTTAATTCTGTGACATGACAATGACATCATGTTAAAATAGTGTACACTTATTCAAAAAGCACAGTAATAATCAGCCATTTCCAAGCCATTAATTCAAATAAAATTTAATTTTATTTAAATATTTCTATCAAGATAAGATCGGAAAAGAGTATCACTTGCTAATATAAATCCACCTACAAAACTGTTATTTTCGAGCTTTTGTTACTGAAGTCATCATCATCATCATTAAATACCAGCTTGCAATTTTATGTGGCAGCTATTAGGAAATGTTTACAAGAAGGCAATGCCAATTTCTGTCTAAGGTTATTTCATATTATACATCTTGAATTTTCTTACTGATTCTGTTGGTTTCTATGCAAGATGATTATATAAATACAGGGCTTAATGATGGCCCGTTCAAATTTTAATTAACACAGTCAATCAAATGGAAAAAAAAATCTGTGCATTTTGCCTGAATGTATGGTCTGAAACTCAGAAAAGATTGAGCAGGAGAAAAAGAACCAGCAGTCATTAGCATATTAATGAAATTGAAACGAAGAAAGTGCATGAGAGAAGAGTTATGAAATGGTTCAGAGATGTCAAGTAAGATAAGTGTCCACTGGACTTAACAACAACAATATTAAGAACAACACCACAAGTGCAGTTTCATAAAGTGGCAAGGGCAAAAGAATGTTAAAGTGAACAATGGAGCAGAGATCTCCAGTTAAAGGAAATACTAACAACACTACAATACCTTGCAATGACGTAAGTAACAAAGAGTAATAAAAGAGAATAGAGTTATCCTTCCCTTAAACATTATTAATTGTTTTTAACTTCCTATATTAGTCAATTTGGTTGCTTCAAGACTGCTACAAATCATTTAAGGTCTTCTATAACTATGAGATTTCTATCCATTTTCTTGATATTTTAAAAACATGATTTCAAAATACTTAAGGTCTTGTGATCTGGTTACTAAGTAGGGAGTTCTGTGGCTTAGTGGTAAGAACCTGCACAGCAATCCCAAAGGCATGTGGTTCGACTACACCAGCAACTCCACAAGAAAAGGATGGGCTGTTTCCTCCCCTGTAATCTTACTGCTTCTGAAAATCCTCTTAAGGGTTAGCTATGAGTTTGTTCTGACTCGATGGTACATAACAAGAAGTAGTTACAGCTGTTTTGCCTTTTCTTTTATTGAATGGTACTTCTTATAGTCATACATACAACTCTTAAGGCTTCTTTGGATTTTCTTAGGGACTTTCTTCTCCCCCCGCCCCCCCCCCCGTTTAATTAATTTATTTTCTTTATTCCTGTATTTACACATGCTTGTGTCTTTTTTGGCCTCAACAAAGCAAGTTAAAAGATAGTCATCATTACTGATCCCACATTCCATTTCTGCTATTAGGAAGCTCTCCTCTTTCCTTAATAGCCACATTTCAGAAGCATTAATTCTTCTCCTCTCTTCCTTAATCTTTTTCCATTTTCAAATGTATATGAAGGGCATGAATATATTTGAGAACATAGAATATGTTCAAGAATAATGCCCTGAAGGAAGCTATATTGAAAATGTTGGTGAAAAACAAGACTCCTGGATGTGATGGAATACCTATTAAAAAGTTTCAACAAGCAGATATAGCACTGAACTATTCTATGCAAAGAAATTTAGATTACAGCCACATGAACTGCTAGGAGAATAAACAAGTTCATCCTGGAGAGGTTGAAACAAGGCTGCTGCTTGGAAGCGGGGATTCTGAAGTTTAGTCTGACATACTTTGGGCCTATTGCAAGGAGGGGCCAAACCTTGGAGAGGACAGCATGTTTCGAAGGGTGGAGGGACAGCACAAGAGAGAAAGACTCTCAATGAGATGGACTGATTCAGTGGTATGGGGTAGATATGTTAGAGGAGATAAAGTTGGCTCAGGATAGGGCAGGGTTCAGAACTGTTGTGCTTAGGGTCACTATGAGTCGCAAATGACTCAACAGCACATACAACAACATCTGGCCAACGAATATGTGTATACCCATTCAGAAGAAGATGATATAATAGAATTCAGGAATTACAAAACAGTATTATTAATATCACAAGTAAAATCTTGCTAAAAATAAGTTAAAAACAGTCACTGCAGTATATCAGCAGAGAACTATTAGAAATTCGTGCTGGATTCACAACTAGTGGTAACTTGCTGAAGTGAGCAAACTTTTGGCTGTACAGAGACTGTCAGAAAAATAGAGTCAGTGAGAGAGGATGATCCTCATCAGTATGAACTGACACAGTAATACAACCATGGGCCTGAAGAAGAGAGCTATAGTGAAGTTGGTGCAGGAAAGGACAAGGTTCCTGTCTGTTGTTCATAGAGTGACTAAGAGTCACAGTTGACTGGAGAGCTTCAACAACAACCAGAAAGATGTTGGCTTGTGTTTTATTGATTATACAAATAAATTCTAGTGGATGAATCATAATAAATTATAGATAATATTGTAAAGAACAGCAAGTCCAGAACTCTTATATATGTTCATGTGAAACATGTACATAGAAGCAAACAAGAAACAATCATTCAAGAATAATTATGGGACATTTGATTGCTTAAAATCAGTAAATATATGTGTCAAGGCTGTGTTATTTCATAATACTTATTCAATGCTGAGTAAATAATCTGAAAAGTTGGATCATATGTAGAATTTGGTGTCAGAATTGAAAAAAGACTCATTATAACGTGCAGATAATATAACCCTTCTTGTAGAAAACAGAGAACATAAAGGCTTTATTGAAGATGAAATGAAACCCAGCATAAAGAAAAGGACTCCTAGTAGTCCAATAATAAGTAAAATAACAATAAACAGAGAAAGAAAATTAACGTTTGGATTAATTTCACCTGAATGATTTAATTTCACCTGAATATATAATTAATATCTGTTATTATTATTGTTGTGTGCTGTCTAATCAGAATCACTTAAGAAAAATGTTAGCATTATAACTGATAAATCATTGGTGGTTTTATTTGATGCTAAGTTCTCAATTACAGCTAACTTAATGGAAGACTTTATCCACTCAATAGACTAGCTTACTGAGTTTCAACAATGGGTTTACCCTAGGTTCACACATAGGTATCTACAATTTTATGACTCCAACTAGAAGCCAAGGAAATCAAGAGGTGTGTTTTATTTTGTAAAATTTTATTTTATATTGGTTTACATACAAAATTCATATACATTGTGTTTCAGACATTCCTTCTCTCTATGTTTCATATGATTGTTCCCATACATTGTGTTTTATAAAATTAATCACCATTTATCTATGAACACTAAATTGTGCTTATGTGAAACCTATACTTGGACCAGGAAACAGACCTCAGAATAGAGAAGGGAAACACTGCAAGTTTCAGAATCAGGAAGGGAATGTGTCAGGCATGCATCGTGTCTTCATATCTTTTCAATATATATGTGGAACAGATCATTTGGGATACTGGGCTTTATGAGGTGGAATGTAGCATCAGGACTGGAGGAAGACTCACTAACAATCTACGTTATGTAGATGACACAACCTTGTATGCTGAAATTGAGGAGGACCTGAAGAGCTTACTGCAGAAGGTCAAAGACTGTAGTCTTCAATATGGATTGAAACTTAACATCAAGAAGAAAAAGATTCTCGCCATTGGGCCAATTGGCATCACCATGATGAATGGAGAATAGGCTGAGGTTTGTTAACAGTTACATTTTGCTCTGTTCCACAGTCAACACTGTTGGCACCAGCAATCAGGAAATCAAAAGAATAATAGAATTATGTAAATCCATGGTCAGGGAGCTTTCCAGTTTACCAATAAGCAACAATGTCAGTCTAGATACTAAGGTCACCTTAGTATCTGATCCAGGCCATGGTCTTTGCAATTACTTGTTATGCAACAGAGAGCTGGACAATGACTTAGGATGACAGAAGAAGAATCGATGCCTTTGAGCTGTGGTGCTGGAGAAGAATCTTGAAAATACCATAGGCCACCAAGAAAACAAATAGGTCTTTCTTGGAGAGAGTGAAACCAAGTTTTCCTCGGAAGCTAGGACTCTGAAACTCCATCTCACATATTTAGGGCATGTGGCCAGGAGGGAATGATCCTTGGAGAAGGAATCATGCTTAGAAAGATGGAGGCACATGGCAGGAGAAGAAGACCCCAGATGAGATGAATTTATACAGTAACTTGGGCAATGGATGTGGGTAGTCTGAATCAGTGAGATTGGTTCAGGACAGGACAGGTTTCAGAGTTGTTGTACATTATGAATCACAGACGACTTGATGGCATATAACAACAAAAGCTATGTCCATAGTTATGTCATATTTTCAGATTCCCAATGAATCTTTCCTAATTCCTTTACCCCCTTCCTTCAGCTCATCATACTCTAAAACACAGTGATGTAGCCCCTACCCACCCAGAGCTCCCTGGCTTCCTTCTCCCTTTGGACTTTCATAAATACCTTACTAGTTACCCTTCTATGTTTACAAAAACAGCTTTATGGAATATTTGTACTTATGAGAATGAGTTTATATAGCATAATGCTCTGTAGTCTCTTCCATGTTAGCAATTTTCTAAATCACTGCTCTTGAGTGCTGCATAGTATTCCATCGTGTAAATCCACAAGTTTTCAACCCATTGATTTATTGATAGACATTTGGACTGTTTCCATGTTATTATAATTGTGAATTATGCTGCTATGAACAATGGTTTACAAATCACTGTGTCTCAGTTTCAAATTCCACAGGGTATATCCCTAGCAGTGCAATAGCTGCATCATATGGAATTTCTATGTTCAACTTCTAGAGGAAATGCCAAACTACCTTCCAGTGTGATTGTATCATTTTATAATTCCACCAACAGTGTATGAGACTTCCAATATTTCTACCTCATCTCCAATATTTATTGCTTGCTGGCCTTTTAAAGTTTGCCACTGCTACTGGGTGATATGCTGTTTTATTGTGGTTTTGATTTGGATCTCTGTGATTGCCAGTAATATTGAGTGTTTCTTCATGTATCTGTTGGCCATCCTAATTTCTTTCTCTGTGAAAAGTCTTTCCATGTCTTTTGTCCATTTTGTAACTGAGTTATCATTCTTGTGGAGGCCTTAAAGTATTCTGTAAATTTCTGTTAAGAGACTTTTGTGTGAGATTGGATCGCCAGATGATTTTTCTTAGTCAGTTTTGTTTTCATTCTACTGGAAAAAGTATTTAATATGCACAGGGACTTAATCTACAGAGGATCTCATTCATTGCTATTGTCTTCTTTTGCTTGTGCTCTTCTGACTGTATTTACCATTCTATTTATATTGTAGGCTAGGTGTTCTAAGTTTGGTTCCTTTTTGTCTCTTACAGTCTTTTATGTGTTTGGGCTTTACCTCTGGGTCTCTGGACCATCTTGAGTTGATTTTTGTATATGGCGTAAGGTGTGGTTCCTGCTTTAGCTTTCTGAAGGTAGCAATCCAGTTTTGCAAGTACCATTTGCTGAAGAGGTTATCATTTCCCCCATATAATAGGTTTTGTTTTCTTGTTGAATACCAGTTGTTCGTAGGTTGATGTTGTTGCTTTGTGTTGACCAAAGGTAGAAGGTTTAATTTCTGGGTTCTTGATTCTGTTCCATTGATTCTGTCATTGTACATGTACCATGTTGTTTTATTACAGCTGTGCAGTATATTTTTGTTTCTTAGAAGTGCTTTGTTTATTTGGGTTGTCTTTCTTCTCTAAATAAACTTGCCAATTGCTTTTTCTATTTCTTGGACAAATGAGTTTGTATTTGTATTGGAATTATACTAAATATGCAGATTGTTTTTGGTAGAATTCTAATTTTCACTATATTGAGTCTTCCTATCCACAAACAAGAAACACTTTTTCATTTATTTAAGTCTCTTATTGTTTCTTTCCATAGTGTTTTGTGGTTTCCTTTATTAAGGTCTTCTTTCATTTTCTTTATTAAGATCTTTTGTCAGATCTATTCCCGTGTATCTCAATTTATTGTTAGCTATTGTAAGTGATAGTGCTTTATTAGATTCCTTCTATATGCTTTCTTTTTTACTGTTGAGGAATTTCACTGATATTTTGTATCTTGGTTGATGTTATATTCTGTCACTCTACTAAATTGGGCCACTAGGTATATACTAAGTATATTTTTTTTAGTGAGTCCTTGGGGTTTTCTCTGTACACTATCATATTATCTACATATAAGGATAGTTTCTCCACCTCTTTGCTAATCTGAATGTCTCTTATTTCTTCCTCTTGTATTGCACTATCAAGTACTTCCAATATACTATTGAATAGGTATGGTGAAAAAGGGACTCCTTGTCTGCTCCCTTTTCACAAGGAGAATGCCTTTAGTCTTTCTCCATTGAGAATGATATTGACTCTCGATTTTTCATACATATTTTTCCCTATGTTGTGGAAATTCCCCTTTAATCCTATTTTGCTGAGTTAATCAGGAAAGGGTATTAATTTTGTCAAAGTCTTTCTTTCTCATCAATTGGTAAGATCATGTGCTTCTTGTTATTTGCTTTGTTAATAAGTATTGCATTAGTTTTTTTCTTATATTGAGACATTCTTGCATCCCTGTTATGAAACTCACCTGGTCATGACAAATTTTTTTGTATACTGTTGGATTCTATTGGCTAGGATTTTGTTAAGAATTTTTGCACATATATTCATCAGAGATATTTGTCTGTAGTTCCTTTTTTTGGTAGTATTTTTGCCTAGTTTTTTTATTAGGCGTATGCTAGTTTCACAGAATGACTCTGGGAGTGTCCTTTCTTTTTCTATTTTTTTTAATAATTGAAAAAGAATTGGTAAGAGTTCTTCTTTCAGTGTCTGATAGAATTCAGCTATGAAGCCATGTGAGCAGGACATTATTTTTTTTTTTTTTTGGTAGAAGGGTCTTTATGGCCTGTTCAATTTCTTTTTCTGTGATGGATCTGTTCAAGTGTTTTACACCTGTTTGTGTCAATTTGGAGAAGTTGTGAGTTTCAAGAAATTTGTCCATTTCCTTTGTTGTTGTTGTTATGTGCCGTTGAGTTGCTTGCAACTCATAGCACAACAGCCATAAACTCTGCTCTGTCTTGTGCCAATCGCACCGTCTCCGATACACCCATCCTGATTACCCCAGTAGCTGGATCAATCCACCTCATAGAGGGCCTTCCTCTCCTGCGCTGTCCCTCCACCCTACCAAGAATTATGTCCCTCCCCAAGGACCTGTCCCTCCTTACAACATTACCAAAGTATGTTAGACGGAGCCTCAGAATCCTTGCCTCCAAGGAGCTGCCCGGTTTAACTCTTTCTAGTTTGAATCTGTTTGTTTTCCTAGCAGTCCATGGTACCCTCAATACTCTTCTCCAGCACGACAGCTCAAAGGCATCAATTCTCCTATCCTCCTTGGTCATTGTCCAACTCTCTGATGCATAACAAGTGATCACAAAGACCATGGTCTGTATCAGATGCACCTTAGTCTCCAGAGTGATACCATTGGCCTTCAGTACTTTGGAGAGGTGCCTGACAGCAGACTTTCCCATGGCAATGTGCTTTTTAATTTCCTGGCTACTGGTGCCAAGAGTGGAGCCAAGCAAACTAAAGCTGTGAACAATCTCAGTCTCTTCACCATCTTCCTGATGCTGCCAATTGGTCCAGTGGTGAGAATCTTTATCTTCTTGACATTGAGCCTCAATCCATATTGTAGGTTGCAGTCTTTGACCCTCTGCAGCAGGTGCTTCAGGTCCTCTTCAGTTTCAGCAAGCAACGTTGTATATTCTGCGTATTGCAGATTGTTGATAGATCTTCCACCAATCTTGACCCCACATTTCTCCTCATAGAACCTAGCCTCCTGGATAATCTGTTCTGCATACTTTAGGTCTTCAAATTTCTCTGAGTATAGCCTGATAGAAGACAGGATCCCCAACTGGAAGAGGTTTTTGTCCAGGGGAGTTACAGGTCCCTCAGTTCTCAGCATCTGAATGTGCCGCTTCTGGGATTGAGTCTCTTGTCTGACTGCAGCCCCTAGAAATCAGAAATTTTTAGGTGATATGAAACCATGACCTGAACATATGCAATTTAAAGTGTTAAGTCCTGTAAGTCCACATTAGCACCAAGATTTTTCAATATGGTTCTGGCCTCCTTACTGTTCCCTGGTCCTGTTAAGCCTCCCACCCTGTTTGTTGTCTTTTTTTTATACACAAAGGAAATTCACAAATTGAATAATCACACATTAACCTACAAACAAATATAAACAAAAACAAAAGAAAAAAGAGATTTATTTAGGTTTTCTTAAGATTGGAGAGCAACTACTTGAATATCAGGGGATTTCTAGTTTGACTTTTACTTTTGGAGATACATTTACATTCCTTGGCAGAAAAGGACATGACTTCCAACCTATCAACCATATCAGCAGGAAATCCAAGCTAAATACAGTAAAGATCAAGAGGGGAAGGAGGAGCACAGATAAACCTTTAAGTTTCCAATGATGAATGATTAAAATTGACTATGTAATGTTAAGTTTCTCATTCTCTCTGTATTTCCCATTACAGGCATATGTAATTAGCCTATTTCTTCTTTGTTCATTTTAATAGAAAGCTGAGGTAAAAAGAAATTAAATATGTTAGCATTAATCAAAATTTTGATCCAAACACTGACACAATTGAAGGGAATTCAAGTAATATTACATTTTGTGCATTTTCCATACCATTAAATATTCCTCTAGGCATGGTTTTTAATGCTTTTATAATATTCCCTTACCCAAAAGTGCAATGATTTATTTAACCACCTTTATGTTGTTGGTTATTGCAAGTAGGTTACAATTTGGCATTTTATAAATAATTCTATCCATGAATATCATTGCACATATGTCTTTGTCTACATCTATATTTATTTCCTTAGGATATTATTTCTAAAATCAGAATTACTGTGTCAATGGCCTTCAATATATATTGCCAAATTGCTTTCAGAAAGCAGCTACCTTTAAAATCTAGTCAAGAGTGTGTGTCAACAAAGTTACCATATAATTGATGATAAAAATATACTTGCATTAGACTCAATTTAGTACATTACTTTAATTGGATATTTGCTTATTTGTCAACCAATTTTTATCATATCTTTATTGCTAGCTTTCTTTATACTTTGTATTTGTTAATTCATGTCCTTAAGCCACTGTTCCCATGAAAACAATATAACTTTTTCTTATTAACTTGTAGTTCTTAACAGTTCTTAATTACTTTTCTATTCTATTGGGTTTTCTAGTTTGTTCTTAGTTTTATGATGTTTGTAATGATTAGTTACATAAAGAATTTTTCTTTTATAAAATTAACCAAATGTATTAATCATTTTATTTTTGCCTTCTCAACTTACTAGAACTACAACAGGATTTATTGTATGTATTCTTTTTTTTTTAATTTCCATTCATTCATTGTTGCACTTTTCTCCCCTCCCAACTCTACCCCCCAGTACACTATCCTCCTGGAAAAGTAAAAGAAAACTTCTGTCATTGTTTTACAATTCCTCCCCCCTCCCACCAGTTCCACTCCACTATGCAGCCTTCGCTCTGAACTCCTGTCATGACAAAAATACCTAATTACATGTCCCTTTTAAACAGTTTTCTCCCTCATCTGTTTCAATACAGTACACATTATTTAACCCATCTTT
>NW_006399797.1:3841247-3867422 GCF_000299155.1 Elephantulus edwardii | reverse complement strand
TATATCTGCTTGGATGTCATTTATGGTCTCTTTGGGGTATATTCCCAGTAGTGGAATTGCTGTGTCAAATGGTATCTCTATTTGCAGCTTTTTGAGAAAGTGCCATACCACCTTCCACAGTGGTTGCACCATTTTACACCTAACAACAGTGAACAAGGGTTCCAGTTTATCCACAACCTCACCAGCATTTGTTGCTTGCTGTTCTGTTAAATTTTGTTATTCTGACTGGGGTGAGATATCTCAGTTGTTTTGATTTGCATCTCTTTTAGAGCTAGGGATTTTGAACATTTCTTCATGTGCTTGTTAACCATCTGAATTTCTTCTTCGGTGAAGTGTCTGTTCATATCTTGTGCCCATTTTTCAGTTGGATTATTTACCTTTATCTTGTTGTGGTGTATTGTATATATTATAATTAATGTCAGAAGAGTTTTGCAAGTTTGTATTATTACCTTTATGTCTGGAGTTTTCTAATTTGTGTGTAATATGGGGATCTGAATTTATATTGCATCTCCACTGAGATTTTTTTTTTATTTTTAAATAATCTCACCCTACTAATTTGCACCCACTAGTGTATGTGTTTATCTGTTCCCTATTAATTTCCATAGGATGTTGCACTGGTAGACAAATAACTATGCATCTCTGGAAGTTCAAATGTCCAAAACATTCCTCAGGAGAAAGATGAACAATCTCTTTGTGTTAAAATTTAAAGTCTCAGAAACCTGATGAAGCAATACTCTTAGAGTAAACTTGAAGGTAAACAGTGAGTCTTATTAATTTCTAGAATGTTCTAGTTTAGATATTTTTTTGATGATTTTGTTTTATCCACTTGCATCTTCATACTTCGTCCTATGGACATATTTATTTCTTATTGCAACTTTGCAGCATATTTAGATATCTGATTAATCAACACCCTGTAATTACTCATTTGTTTATAGTAAAAAGGTATCCTTGCCTCCCACCACTCATCTGTCAGTTTGTCCTATTGTGGAACTTGGTGCAACAAAATGTAGAAAGTTCTACATAATTTCATTGATGTTAAATACAAGTAAAATTTTCCTGAAAATAATGAAAAAAGAAACTGCTGTGGTAATATAGAGAACTCAGCTTGGAACTGTCAGAAAGTAACTTGACAGCAACTGGTTGCATGACATTGTTCTTGTTGGTAGGTTCAACTAAGTAAATTCTAATTCATAAAAATCCTGTATCAAGCCCTTCCTAATAACATGCCAAAGTATGTGACGTTTCATCACTTCAAAGGAGGGGTCTAGCTGCACTTTGTCCAAGAAAGATTTGTTTCTTTTTCTGGAAATCCATCCTATATTCAATATTTTTTTTGGTCACCATTAAAGTTCAAAGTTTTCAATCCTGTTTTGCTGTTCCTTACACAGTGTCCAACTTTAATATGCTTATGAGGTGCCTGAAAATATTTCAGAAGATAGCATGTGATAAAGAAATGCAATACTCCTAAAGGAAAGATTCTAAACTGTGCTGAAGGCATTGGTAAAAGTAAGTCTCTAGGACTTAATGGACTATTTCATAAAAAGTTTCAGGAAATAGACATGGCATTGGAAATATTTCTGGATTAACCCAATCACTTTTTAGATGACAGTTGTCTAGCCTACTTATTAAAAGATAACTATATTTTTACCCAATCTGAACAAAAGCATGCTGAAATTATCAGAAACAATAGCAGAATATGAAAATGATCAAAGAGTATTATCACACAGTATCATACAGGGAGCTCTGATGGCCTAGTGACCAGGAGTTGCATCATGTCAACATGATGGCATACAATTCTAATTCAGCAGATGTTTCACAGGAGAAAGAAGAGTCATCTCTTCCTGTGCAATTTGCTTCTTCTGAAAACATGCTGGAGGGTCAAGTATGAGTCTATTCTAATTCTAAGGTACACACCAACATTATGTGTAAGTAAAATTGTGAAAAACATAATTTAAAACTGATTAATTTTTTTATTGAAAGAAGACTGTCAGAAATTCAAGTTAGAATAAAAAGAGGATTTAGAATGAGTGACATCAATGTTGATGTCACATGGATCTTGGTTGATATCAGAATATATCAGAAAGATTTTTGTCCTGTGTTATAATGACTAAAAAAAATTTTAAAAAATAAAAAATCATCAAACTAATTGGAAATCAAAGCAAATAGTGGATAACACTGCAAAGAATGGGAATTCCAGAACACTTGATTGTTACTCATGTGAAACTTATATGTACAATGGCCCTAAAACCTGCTCTGTCCTGTGCCAATCTCACTGTCTCCAACACACCCACCCCAATTACCCAATCACTGAATCAATCTACCTCATAGAGGGTCTTCCCTTCCTGCACTGTCCCTCCACTTTCCCAATCCTGACATCCCTCTCCAAGGACCGGTCCCTCCTTGCAACATGTCCAAAGTATGTCAGACAAAGCCTCAGAATCCTTGCCTCCAAGGAACAGCCTGATTTAACCCTCTCTAGGATGAACCTTTTTATTTTCTTAGCAGTCCATGGTACATTCAATACTCTTCTCCAGCACCACAGCTCAAAGACATTGATGCTCCTTCTATCCTCCCTAGCCATTGTCCAGCTCTTTGATGTATAGCAAGTGATTGAAAAGATCATGGCCTCTACCAAGCACACATTAGTCTCCAGAGTGACACCATTGCTCTTCAGTACTTTGGAGAGTCTAACAGCAGACTTGCCCATTGCAATATGTCTTTTAATTTCCTGGCTACTGGTGCCAAGAGTGTTGACTGTGGAGTCAAGCAAACTAAAGCTGTTAACAGTCTCAATCTCTTCACTATCCATCCTGATGCTGCCATTGGCCCAGTGGTGAGAATCTTTGTCTTCTTGATATTGAGCCTCAATTCTTATTGAAGGCTGCAGTTCCTGACCTTCTACAGCAATAACTTCAGGTCCTCCTCAATTTCACGAAGCAGGGTTGTGTCATCCACATAATGCTGACTGTTGATGAATCTTCCACCAATCCTGGATTTCATGCCAAATGAATGATCTTTGCAGAAGCACTACTTCCTTAGAGTCTACTATAATGATGTGGATGGAGTAAAGTTTTCAGCCATTTAAAACCTTTGCTGATGTGGAATGACTCAAAGTGAGGAAAATAAACTGCAAATATCCATTAATAACTGGAAAGTGCAATGTACAAAGTGTTGTTGTTGTTGTTATGTGCCATTGAGTCGTTTGTGATGTATGCCTCTAAAAAAATTAAAAGTTGTCAACAATGAAGGAACACATAATGATATCTGAAGCATTAATGAGCTAAGATGGACTGACTGACCAAATTTATTCACACAATCTATTATGCTGACAAAGAAAAAGTAAAGAGGAAGATTTCATATTCATCATCACAAAGAACAACATAGGAAGATCTATTATTTTTTTAACTAAAAGTACATTTATTCAGATCCCATTAATATGTTATTTCCCTCGAAGTATGACTGTGGTTGAAGTATATTCTGAAAAAAAAAATACTATTCTAAGCAAATGAAGATAAAATGACAAGAGGTCTTCAGATGACATTCATCTTCAGTGTCTTCTAAGTACACTTCTGTCCATAATAGAATAATACTCATAGGTGTACAAAATATTTCTGTTAAAACAACTATTATTCAAATATATACAGCAAACACTAAAATCAAAGCTGAAGAAACTGAGGATTTGTACTAACTTTTGGAGTCTAAAATTGATTGGACCTGCAACAAAGATGCATTAATAATAATGAGTGACTGTACCTTTGATGGCCTCGTGTTAAGGAGTTGCACTGCTAGCCAACTTAAAGGCACAGAGTTCTAATTCATCAGCTGTCCCATAGGAAAAAGATGGTCAGTATCCTTTCATGCTCTGAAAACCTTTCATCCTTTGAAACCCTTTCATCCTTTGAAAACCTGCTGGATGTGTCCGTTCTGAGTTATTCTGACTCGATAGTATATAACGACAAGAACTACAAAGTTGGGCTTGAGTAAAAAGAACATCATTCTATGTTCACTTTTCAGTTGTTGTTTTGCTTTTTTTTTAATTATTAGTCTTGATCTTTAGCCCTGTAAATTTGTCTGTAGCTCATAGTGACCCTATGAATAACAGATCCAAACTCACTTTATTCTACACCATTCTAAGAATCTCCACTATCCTCAAGCCCATTGCTACCATCTAGTCACAATGAATCATTTTGATGGTAATCTTCTTTTTCATTGACTCTTTCGCAGCCTGATTCTTCCCACCCCCCCCTCGCTGCGATCAAGTACTGATCTGTCCTGAAGACATGTCCAAGGCATGTAGAAAATCCATGAGATATTTAGTATTCTTCTCTCAAAGCACAATTCAAAGACATTGATTCTTCTTTGGCCATATTTTGTCACTGTCCAACTTTCAAATGCATACAAAACAGCTGACAATGGCATCATTTGAATTAGGCACCTGTTAGTCTTTAAAGTTACACTTTGCTCTTTAGCACTTTGGGCAGGTCGTTGATTGCTCATTTCCCCCTTGCAGCAAGTCTTTTTTTGATCCAGACTGCTTCACCTCAGTGTTCATTTTGAATTCAAGTAAAAAGGAATAGTTGACAATTTCAGTTTTTTCCTCATTTATTATGATACAACCTTTTGGCCCAATAGTAAACATTTTTTGCTTTTTTTGATGTTGGAGGTTATACATATTGAAACCTGTAGTCTTTAATTGACTTCAGTAGCTGAGTATTCTTCACTTTCTGCAAGCAAAATTTTGTGATCTGCATAATGTTATTGAGTCTTCTTCAAATGCTGACATCACTTTCTTTTTTATTTAGTTGAATGAATTTCTCAAACTATTTGCTCAGCATATAAAGTTAACAAATATGGTAAGAAGATAAAACTCTGATTTTTTTTCAAGCAGGGTATATGTACCTAAAATGATAAAGAAGACTCAAAATACTGATGTAGAAAATAATATTGGAAGAATATATACTTACTTTAAATTTCCCTTTTGTATAATTTTCTTTCAGTTTGTTTTTTTTTTACAAATAAAATACCATAGAATTCCTGCTTATATTTAAAAATTAAAAATCTAATTATCCTAGAAGTGGTCACTTAATATTTTGAATGATGCAGACTCATGGTGAAAAAATGAGTATTCACTGCCCTAGAAGTGAAATTAGTTCAAGTTAAACTAAATAGAGAAAAAATAGGCATGTAGATGAATTTGAAAGACCTTCACAAAGTACAATTACAATGATATAGTCAATTTTTCTATGTGTAATTTAAGAAAAGAAGACTGAACATAGATTATTATGGATATTTGCTTTATACAGTGAATGTATTTTGAAACATGATACTTTTTCATTATTGTAAAATATATAGCACACATTTTCAAATTTGTTTTACACATGAACAATTTCGTGGCATCAATTATATCAATTATATTATGCAACCATCATCAATATCCATTGCCAAATTTTCATCACTATAAACACAAATTCAATGATTCTAAAAACCCAAAGACAAATGATTTGACTCCACCAGACACTCTACAGGAAAACAATGGGTAATCTCCTCCAATGTGATTTACAGTCTCTGAAAACACTCTGGAGGGTTAGTTATGATTTAGTTCTGACTCAATGGCACCATATTGTAAGAATATATCGTGTATCTGTTCCTTTTTATCTATTCATCTCTTGATAGACTTTGTTGTTGTGATTTCAATGAAAATTTTCAAAGTAAATTGGTTTTTCATTCAAACATTTACACACATTTTTTATTTTGTGTTGATTAGTCTACCTGAAATAAAAATATAGTGTTTGTTCTTCGACACCGTGATTTTTGTTTCCATTAAATTTTTTACTCTATCATTTCTTTGGAAGCAGAAGTGGCTTCCACTTTCTAAACCACATGCCTCTGAAACTCTTTGAACTTTGAGAAACAATCATAATTATAGAAAGGCTCTAGGCCTTTTTTTCATAGAGTGGCTATGAGTCATGATCAACTCAAAAGCTGTCATCAACAACAACAACAACAACCCTCTCTTACCTTCTGGACTTTCTCCTTGGGCAAATGCTGCCCTTTTGATATATGTTTAGTTATTCTAATGAATGGGTGCCTCTCTGTTGTTATTGTTCAATTTATAGGCTAATCTACTGTTTTAAAGTTTAACCACAGGGATGAGTTTTGTCCCAAGTTCAAAAAGTGACTGAGTGCTGTCACTATCAGGGATGCCACCAGACTTCATCAGATCAACAAGCCTGTTTTGTTTAGGGGTTTCCTTAAAGGTTTTGAATTTTATTCCACATTTTTTATATATATGTGTATCTTCTTTTGTGATACCTTTTTGAGAAGTCAACTGTTGGTCAACATTTAGATTGTTTCTACTTTTTAGTAAGTGTGAATGAACATTAGTGTACATGTGACTATGTTACGTCGTTCACGTTTCATGGGTGTATACAAGTAGTAGTGAATTCCATGGGTGAAAAGTAGCTCTGTGTTTAACTTTGGATAAACTACCAAACTATATTTCCTAGTGGCTACCACTTTGGACACCAATCAACAATAGATAAAGGTTTCAATTTGTCTATATTTCTACTAACATTTGTTGTTTTGAATTTATTTCTGCTTATCACAGATATTCTCGAAATTCAAACACAAATTCACTCTCAGAGCAACTCACACTTTACAGCAACCTTCACAAATGTGCTCTTTATAGCAACCTTCTAGACTTTCTGAGGCTGTAAATCTTAGTAGGAGTAGACTTCCCTTGGAGAAGTTGACACATTCAAATTGCTGGAGAAACAGCCTTTTGTTTACATGGAAGTTAAGTGCTATGTCACTTTAGTTTTGATTTGTATCTCTTAATTACTTTAGTGTTTTTTGTTTTTGTTTTTTCTTTCACATTACACAAGGTTTGAGCTCCACTTTTAACCTAGGAAGTTGGGAGTCCAAATCTATAAAATAGGACTCAAAAAGAAAGATACAGTATTCTACTTACAGTCAAGAAAATACTATCCATGAGCTGTGCTGTGTTAATGGATGGGGTCACTGTTAATTGAAATCAAAGGGTTTCATTTCAGAGTAATGGCAAATGATTCCTTTTAATATCTTTTCACATGTTTGTTGATTATTTCCATTTCTACTTTTTCATAGTGAAATACTGATTAAAATCCTTTGTCTTTTTAAATTTGGATTAATCTTTTGTTCTTAAGTAAAAGCACTAATTTTGAGATGGAGAAATCCAAATCAGAAGTAGAAGAAATATTCCATATACATGTTTCTACAGGGAAATGTAGGAAAACAGAAGAGCAGCTGAAAAAAGATGGTGAAGCTTAACAATCTTTGTATTCTTTTATTTTAACATACTGAGAAGAAATGTTTCCAGGGTCTTCACAAGAAACTCAAGGCAGCTTCATTACCAAGGAACTTGTATTTTGATTGGAGATGAATTAAAATCTTATTGGATTAGAATAACAACAGCTTACCCCCTAACTAAATATTTCTTGTGACTATAATAAAACTAAATTTCAGGTGAAATGACAAATGTCAATGATTTGTTACTGTGAATGTAAAAACTAGGACCAAAGCTGTTTGTTTTATTATTTATAAAAACATTAAGTGAACAAGGATAAATTAAGTGAAAAATGATAAATGGGAAAAAATGGATAAAATGGAATCTGTGTATAGTATAGTATAGTGTGTGTATGTGTGTATAATTTTTTTAACCTAACTTCTCTTCAATTAATAGAGATTAGGCCGTTAATATAAGAGAAAATTCTTTTTTTCAAACCAACACATTGTAGAGTTGTGGATCATCTTTTCAATTTTCTTTACCTGCCCACAGCATGATTTCTTTCAGGCTTTGGGCAGCGCTAATTTGCATGCTGAATTAAACTACTTTATCACTTTGACTTTCTGTCTATAGGAGCATAACTGGAGAGGGCTGAGAAAAGTGGACGGTGCAGTCAGGAGCTGGAGGCATGTCTTGCTGCTTGCGTTGAGTTATGATAGTCTCTAGTGAGTCGTGAAATTATAGAATGTTAGAGCTAAGAACACCGTAGAGATAATCTAGGCTAAGTTTTTTCCTTTGTAGGAAAACAACACACATTAAGAAAGAATAAGTTACTTATTCAGGCTCACATAATTTCCAGTATCTGAGTTTTCTTTCTCTTTTCCCCTTACAGGACCATTTTGATTGTTTGTTTTGGGTTATGTGAGTTTTTTTGTTTTGTTTTGTTTTTTGTATTATGATCTATGTTTTAAAGTTGTTGTTGTTGTTGTTGTTGTTTGGTGCCGTCAAGTCATAGACGACTAATAGCGACCCTATGAACTAACGGCCTGAGCACTGTTGTATGTAGAGTTTCCGGAGGCAAGCCATTTCAGAAGTGGCCTAATTTAGTCGGGAAGCTCCAGCCAACACTGCCAACCATGGGTACCCATTACCACAATTGGCACACCACTGTCACAGTCTTCAGCATCACAGCAACTACAAGTTACTGCTGTACAGCAACACATAAAATAAAATCATTTAAAAAATACTCCTTGAAAAGCTCTCAATGAAAACTACATCACTTATCGCAAGTTGCTAGGATCCCAACATATAGAAAGTTTGTCATATAATCTCTAACCTTGGTTCTTTTTCCATTGCTCTAGGATGTACTGTATATAAAGACAGGAATATGTGTGCACGTATATGGATGTGTGCAATAACTTTATCAGTTTTAAAGAACTTAAGTAAACTTATACTAATCGGTAGTAAGGAATTGCTCTGCATTCGCAGATATCCATCAACTGCTTTGCAAAAGAAAGATGGGTAATTTCCTCCCTTGATATTAACTGCCTTTGAAAACCCACTGGAGCATCAACTATGGGTCGGTTCTGACTCAGTATAACACCAATTATTTATTAGGGGAGCTCTCTTAGCTTAGTGGTAAAGAGTTGCACTACTAATTCAGAAGCAGGAGATTGCAATCCGCCAGTTGCTCTTCAGGAGAAAGATGGTTAATCTCATCCTGTGCAGTTTACTGCCTCTGAAAACCCACTAGAAGACCTAGCTATGAACTGATTTCTATTCAATGATACCTAACGACTAACAACAATCACTTATTTCTTTAAGAGTTATACATTGATGTCTTATCATATACAATGAATTCTGGGAAAATTGTGATGTGCAATAGGCCATATTGGATAGCTTACATTCCTCTAGAAGAGTTAAGATACATACAGAAAAACAGCATCTATTAAAAGCATATGTGGAATGTACTGTAAGGCTGTTATTGTCTATGAGGATGACAACTTTAGAGAATACTGTAATTATGACAGTGGAGAAAGAAAATTACATATTTGTGCATAGTTGCAGACTGAATATTTTCTGGGTCATAGAGAGCTAGGGGTACTCTGGTTTTTTGTTGTTATGTGCCATCAAGTCACTTGCGACTCACAGAGACCTTAAGTACAATAGCTCTGAATCATGCTCTATCTTAAGCCGACCTCACTGTCTCTGAAACACGTATCCCTACTAGCCCAGTCAGAGAGTCAATACAACTTATATAGCGTCTTCTTCTCTTGCACTGTCTCTCCACCCTTCCAAGGAGGATGACCTTCTCCAAGGACTGTTCCCTCCTTGCAATATAACCAAAGTATGTCAGTCAGAGCTTCAAAATCCTTACCTCCAAGGAAAAGCCTAGCTTTACCTTCTCCAGTACAAACTTGTCTGTTCTCCTAGCAGTCCATGGTATGGACAATAATATTCTCAAGGACAACAACTAAAAGGCATTGATTCTTCTAACATCCTTAGTCATTGTCCAGCTTTCTGATGCATAGCAAGTAATTGCAAAGGCTATGGCCTGGATCAGACACACCTTAGTCTTTAGACTGCCATTGCTTTTCTTCATTACTCTGGAGAGGTCTCTAAGAGCAGATTTTCCCAATGTAGTTAATCTTTTTATATCCCAGTTGCTGGTACTAAGAGTGTTGGTATGGAGCCAAGCAATGAAGCTGTTAAAATCTGTCTCTTCACCATCTATCATGATACTTCCAATTGGCCCAGCATCATGTTTTCTTGATGTTGAGCTTCAATCCATATTGAAGACTGCAGTCCTTGACCATCTGCAGCAAATGCCTTAGGTCCTCCTCAGTTTCAGCAAGCAAGGTTGTGTCATCTGCATAACGCAGGTTGCCAGTGAGTCTTTCTCCAATCCTGACGCCACATTCCTCCTCATAAAGTCTAGCCTCTCAGATGATCTGTTTTGCATATAAATTGAAAAGGTATGGAGATAGGAGGCATCACAGGTGTACATCTTTTTTTTAGTTTGAACCATGTGGTATTTCCTTGCTCTGTTCTAATGACTGCCTCCTGTTCCAGGTATAAGTTTTGCATAAGCCAAATCAAGTGTTCTGGGTTTCCCATTCTTCTTAGAGTTAGCCACGGTTTGCTATGACACACACAGTTAAATATCCTTGAATAGTCAATAAAACACAGATAGACTCCTCTGGTACTCTGTAGTGTAGTCCATAGCAAATTCCACTGCTACCCTAAAGACCTAATAAATCCAGTGGTTCAAATCCAAAAGCAACTCCAAAGGAAAAATTTACTCCAAAGAAGTAAATCTCCTTTTGTTTTGTTTTGCATCCATGGAAACCTAATGAAGGATCTCTATCAGTAAGAACCAGTTTGAAAATAATGAGTGAAAGAAAGAGGTAAGACTTGCCTTTCAGTCTGAGAGAGACATGCTTTTTCAATGATCCTCATACATGAACATGAAAAAGATATTTTAATTTGAAATATAGTGAGATGTTACATAAATGTGAATTAACAAACTCTTAAAAGTTAACATTTACATTTATTGGCAGAACTACAGATACTGCATTAAGCAGATGACACAATCTTGCTTGCTGAAAGTGAAAAGGACTTGAGCAGAAGATCAAGGATGACAACCTTAAATATGGATTACATCTCAGCATCAATAATATAAAAAATCCTCAGCACTGTGAAAATAGGCAACATTGTGATAGATGGAGAAAGAATTGGAGTTGTCAACAATTTCATCCTGCTTCGATCAACAATCAACACTTTTGATACCAGCATTCATATCAACAGACATAATACATTGGGCAAGTCTGCTGTTAGGGATCTCTCTCCATAATAATGAAGAGAAATTTCTGTCTGAACTCAATTGTGGCTGAAACAGGCCATGGTCTTTTCAATCACTTGCTATTCATCTGAGAGCTGGACAATACATGAGGATGATAGAAAAAGAATTGATCCCTTTGGTTGTGGTGTTGGAGAAATCTACTTACTATCCCATAGACAGCCAAAAGGACAAATAGATACATCTTGGGGGAAAGTGCAGCCAGAGTGTTCCATGGTGGCAAAGAGAGTTAAGATAGCATCTTATACTTTGGGAATGTTGCTAGGAAATGCTTTTCCTTGGAAAGGGATATCATACTTGGCAAGGTGGAGGGTCAATGAAAGGGAGGAAGATCCCCAACGTGATGGAGATACACAACAACTACAGCAAGAACTTGAGTGCATGAGGGATGGTGATGATGGCATAGGACAGGACAGAGTTCAGGTCTATTGTGCATAGAGTTGCTATTGGTTGTACTCAACTCTATGACACTTAACAACAACAAGGGAACTTCTAATACTTGCTCAAGCAGGGTAGAGGTCATGTGAATTTCTTGTTGCCACTGCTTTGAATTATTAAGCTCATGAGAGAAGTAGAGTTATGTAGGATAATTATTACTGGTATAATTGTTGAAAATGTTTGAGGATATTGTATACTTGATGTCTTTATCATGAGTGTCAATGCTGGAATAAAGACAATGGTGATTCTCTAGGGAATGTCAGATTCCCCATCTACAGCATTTTCACTCAGGATGTTTTCATGTTAGTGAAAGACTGCATTTCAATATACACTTATCTTCACCGAGCACGGCCCACTGTCGGTGCCACGGGAGTAATAAATTGGCATGGTGGTGACCAAAAAAAAAAATATATACACTTATCTAACTTTCAATTGATTTGGGGTAACTTAAATATATTAAAATTTACAAATTTAGCAGTAATGTTAGAGACTGCAATCTTTTATTTACCTGAGAAATCATTGAAGACCAAAACTTTCTAATTAAACTGTTGAGGTGACTGTTTATATTTACTCTTAACTTGAAAAATTAGTAATAATTTAACTACATTTCAAGTAAAATTTGAATATTCTAGAATTATACTTTGTAACAAACATCATAATTTATTTATAACCTTTCTCTATAAATAACATGCTCAAGGATTCCAAGAAAGTGATTTATTTTGGTAATAGTGGTGTATCAAGTGCCTCTAATCTCCAATATACTATTTATTTTATTTCCTAGGTTGTCTTTTGTGTGTTTGTGTGTGTGCATGCTAAATACTTAATGAGGCTCTATATTTGTAAAAAAATGGGAGTATCTTTTCCTTTCTAAAGACTAAATACATACATTTCATAAATATGTACACTTTGAACATTTGGCATATACAAGTTGGTTAGATCATCATAATAATTCAATAGCAATGCTGAATCTTTTATTGTGAACACTATCACTCTAATATTTATACACATATGTAATTTTTTCCACTGTAAAAATGTTTTTGTAGTGAGATGAGTAGCTTATCATGGAATTGTGTTAAAATGCAGGCATTTATTTCATGGACAAACACGTTCAAAACAAAGCATTTGATTGATAAAACAATGTTTTATTCAAAACTCAGAAGATATGTGTATTTTTAATAAATAACTCCTATATAAGACTGAACAGAGGAGTGTTTATCTCTGTTTCATTGACCATGGAAAGGCATTTGACTGTGTGGGTCCCAACAAACTGTGGCTAATTCTGAGAAGAATTGGAATTCCAGATCACTTGATTATGCTTATGTGAAACCTATACTTGGACCAAGGGGCAGTTGTCAGAACAAAGCCAGAAAACACTGCATGGTTCAAAATCAGGAAGGATGTAGGCCAAGGATCATTCTATCTCTGTACCTTTTCAATCTATCTGCAGAACATATCATCTAGGAGGCTGGGTTCTGTGAAGAGGAGTGTGGCATCAAATGGGAAGGAGATTTAGCAACAACCTATGTTACACAGATGACACAACCCTGCTTGCTGCAACTGAGGAGGACCTGAAACTCTTGCAGCAGGAGGTCAAGAACAGCAACTTTCAATGTGGATTGAAGACCAACATAAAGAAAAAAAAGATTCTCAACATTGTGCTGATTGGTAGCATCATGATAGATGGTGAAGATACTGAGATTGTTAAGAGTTTAAGTTTACTTGGCTCCACAATCAACACTCTCAGCACCAGTAGCCAAGAGTTAAAAGGGGAATCAGATTGGGAAAATATACTGTCAGAGACATCTCCAGAATACTGAAGAACAACTATGTCAATCTGGAGACTAAGGTATGCCTGACCTAGGCCATGGTCTTTGCAATTATTTGGTATGTATCAGAAACCTGGACAATGATGAGAAATGATAAAAGAAGAATCGATTCTTTTGATCTGTGGTCCTGGAAAAGAGTATTGAATATTCCATGGACTGCTGGAAGAACAAACAGTTTTATTCTGTAGAGTGTGAAACCAGGTGTACTTGGAACAAGGATTCTGAAGCTCCATCTGACATACTTTGTGCATGTCCTTGGAATGGATGCTTGGGAGGATGGAGCGACAACACAAGAAAAGGAGATCCTCGATGAGATGAATTGGTTATGAGAGTAGGTGTGTCAGAGATAATAATGTCAGCTCAGGATAAAGCCGGTTTCACAACTGCTGTGCATAGGATTGCTATGTGTTGCAGGCAACCTGACAGTCCATAACAACAGCATAAAAGGATGGACTTTATAAGATGGAAACTTGTATCTTGATTTATTAGAAATATAATAAAATAGAAAAAGGAACACAATATATCTAGTGACCAAAACTTAAGCTTTTTATTTTCCAAAACTTAAGCTTTACATACATAACACAATTTTAACTATTCCATGAAGTTCTGTCCATACTTAACAGCTACCTGTGGATGGTCTTATCTGATCTTTATCTACTTCACAAAAGGGAACTGTCCCCATCAACAGCATTAATAATACAAAACCAATTCCTATGGGGTTAGACATGTCCCCATGCTATTGTACCTTCTTACTACTTCTCTGGGTACCAATTTTACTGCTTTGCAGGGTCCAGTTTTCTGTGTGATGGTTCACAGACCACACAGAACCATATTGGGGAAGTCAAAAGGTTATAATCAGATTAACAATACAGAATTAAGAATAAAGTCTAGATAGTTCATAGTATGTGCACGCTGGCACCTCAGCCTCTAACCTCATGGCTTGGTGTTCGTGTTCTCAGTCCTGCCAATATGAATTCTCCAACTACTGCCTCTTCCCCCCACCTGCCCCGCAAGAACTGTCCAACAAAGTTCTCAGCCAAGCTCTTATCTAACATCAAGTCTTTCATTCAGCCATAGCTGCTCTTCTCCTGGTGGTTATGTTTCTTCACTGTTGGTGGCAAAAAGGGTCTTTCCTCTTCATTGATGAGAGACTATCTGTCTCTCTCACTGTCTCACTTGCTCAATTCATTGGTGAGACTAGCCAATCCCCTTGTAGAATATTGAAACTGGCCAGTCTCCAGTGTGGAATGTTTGATGGTAAATTCTATTGTGGGTAGGTGACATACCCCATTCACATATTCCCACCCATCCACATGGATAGGTTAGATTCAGATGGCTAGTGAGGCATATTGAAAGAGAAACTCCACACTACTTAAAATTTTTATTTGTTGTTTTTCAATATTCTATATCATAATATAAACAAAAATCTGTCTTGAGGAAATGCAGTCAGAGTGCTCCTTACAGGTAAGGATGGTGAAACTTCATCTCATATACTTTGATGATGTTGTCAGAAGGAGCATGTTTTTGGAAAAACGTCTACTGGAAAAGGTTAGAGAAAGAGAAGATGGCCTGCAATGAGATAGATGACATACCAGAATCGATTGAGCATAGTGGCTATATTGGCACAGGATAGAAAAAGATTCATCTCTATTGTTCATAGCATTGACTCAATGGCCCTTATTAACATATAAAGATCAATATTATAGAGACATCAACATAAATTTTCCATTCCTGTTCTGTGCTCTGTTGATCAGATATGTTGTTGTGGAATTGGAACTGACTCAGGCCTGACTCTCCAGTGGATTTTCAAAGACAGTAAACTGCACAGGAGGAGATTACTTATCTTTCTCCCATGGAACAGTTAGTGAATTTGAAATGTGGACCTTTGGGTTAGCAGCACAATTCCTTATCTCTAAGCCACCAGAGTTCTTATTGGTTAGATATAGTTACATTTTTTTTCCTGGAAGAATATCTTTTTAGTGATTGCATAAAGCAATTTCAAATTATCCTTAGCTTTTATTGTATGGCTAGAAATCAGTATGCCAAAGAGTAAAATAACTATTTTAAATAAAGATGCTTGTGCACTAATGATGTGATGTAGAAAATTACACCTACCACTTGCATATCTATTATCTAATTATCCAACATTTCATGCTCATAGATATAGTAAAATTCCATATTACTTTGTAAATTACAACATAAAAACACAAGAGGCTTGAGGCAAAAATAATACTGACTATGATGGGTAAGGTTATTCACGATTCTTAGAGATAGGACAACTATAAATTATTTCCTGGGAGCACAGCCCATAGGGAATTGTGCCGCTTATCTAAAGCCTGCTTTTCTCTAATGGTCTGGATCCACCAGCTGCTCCAAGGAAGCCCACTCCTTCTGTGTGATTTAGAGTCTCAGAAATCCACCGAAAGGTCAACTATGAGATGATTATAACTACATGGCAATGAGTATAAACTGAATAATTTGACAATTAGGTAATGTTATAATTCAGTAGTAATGTAAGGATTCAGTTATCCTCCATATTTATGGTCTAATGTACTCAGTTTCCATTTTTGCATAATGATCTGGTCTTTGGAACCTAACCAAGTTGATAAGTGAAGAAGTAGTATATTATATGATCTTGCATTTTTACAATAAGTGTGTCTAGAAATTATTTTTGTATTATTATTATTTCATTGCATGCTGTTGTCATTATTGTTGTTATGTGCCATCAAGTCGTCTGTGACTCATAGTAACCCTCTGTACAACAGCTCTGAAACCTGCTCGGTCCTGAGCCTACCTCACTGTCTCCAACACACTCACCTCCCTTTCCCCAATCACTGAGTCAATCCATCTCATCCAGAGTCTTCCTCTCCTGCACTGTCCCTCCACCCTTCCAAACATAATGTCCCTCTCCAAAGACTGGTCCCTCCTTGCAGCATGCACAAAATTTTGTCAGACAGAGCTTCAGAATCCTTACCTCCAAGGAGAAGCCTATTTTCATCCTCTCCAGAATGAACCTGTTTGTTCTCCCAGCAGTCCATGGTATATTAAATACTCTTCTCCAGCACCACAAACTTAAAGTATTGCATACTTTAAAAAAAAAAAAAATTACCTTGGTGTTAATTAGAAATGTGACCTTTCTCCAGAGTAACTTGCTGATTTTTATGGAATTGTGAATCTTATATTATTTTTTTGATCCAAGTACCACAGCAGTAAATAGGCTGAGTCTGAAATAACATGAGGTGAATATTAGTTTCTTTTCTATGATGGATAATAATATCAAGCTTGTAATATCTTTACAAAATGTTGTATATTTCATGAGAAAAAAAGATTAGTAGGAATATCCAAGATAAACATGAGACCTAAAAAAAAAAAAAGACGTTTGCTTCGCTTAACTATACTGGTTACTCCTTGGGGTAATTGTTAAAAATAGTGTCGCACATTCTGTGGTTTGATTTGAACTGAATAATAATAATAAAATAGAGCAAAAGACAAATTCAATATGTGAAAAGTATCTGGCATAAATTTTAAGTGTTAAACTTTGACCTTTGTTTTCTTTTTAATTTTATATTTATTTTCCTCTTTCTTCATAATTCTTGAAGATCCCAATGACAGGGACAGACACAGTGATTATAGCAATGGACTTAAGCAAATTAGAGATAATGAAGTAAGTGCAAGTTAGAGTAAGGTTTAGATCTGTTGTTCATAAAGTCACTTAGAATCATAGGAGACTCAATGGTACCTAACAAATACAAAAACACTACTACTTCAATTCTAACAATTATCTTACAATGTTGTTGTTAGATGTTGTTAAGTTGAGTACTACTCATAGAGACCCTATGAACAAAATATCTGAACCCTCTTCTATCCTGTGCCACCCTGACACTTCCTGACACACAAGGGTCCATTGCAGCAGTCACCATGTCAGTCACATGGTTGAGGGACTTTCTCTCCTTTAGTGACCGTCCACCCTTCCCAGGATCATGTCCTTCTCCAAAGAATATCCCCTTCTAGCAACATGCATAAAGCATGTGAAGCAAAGCTTCATCTGTCCTCCAACTGCACTTTCAGAACAGATGTATCTATTTGTTCTCCTGATTGTCCATGTATGGATGTTCAGTACTCTACCCAAACACCACAGCTCAAAGGCATCAATTCTTCTGTCATCCATACTCATTGTCCAGCTTTCTAATGCATAACAAGTAACAGAAAGACTATACCCTGCATCAGATGCAACTTAGTCCTCACACTGACATCATTTGTTGTTTGTTGTTATGTGCCGTCGAGTCGCCTGTGACTCATAGCGACCCTATGTACAACAGCCCTAAACTCCTCTCTGTCCTGCGCCAATTGCACTGTCTCTGATACTCCCATCCCAATTATCCCAGTTACTGAATCAATCCACCTCATAGAGGGCCTTCCTCTCCTGCGCCGTCCCTCCACCCTCCCAAGCATGATGTCTCTCTCCAAGGACCGGTCTCTCCTCACTACATGTCCGAAGTAAGTTAGACGGAGCCTCAGAATCCTTGCCTCCAAGGAGCCACCTGGTTTAACCCTCTCCAGGACAAATCTATTTGTTTTCCTAGCAGTCCATGGTATTCTCAGTACTCTTCTCCAGCACCACAGCTCAAAGGCATCAGTTCTCCTTCTATCCTCCTTGGTCATTGTCCAACCCTCTGATGCATAACAGGTGATTGCGAAGACTATGGCCTGTATCAGACGCACCTTAGTCTCCAGAGAGACACCACTGCTCTTCAGAACTTTGGAGAGGTCCCTAACAGCAGACTTTCCCATGGCAATGCGCCTTTTAATTTCCTGGCTGCTGGTGCCAAGACTGTTGACTATGGAGCCAAGCAGACTAAAGCTGTGTACAATCTCAATCTCTTCACCATCCATCCTGATGCTGCCGATTGGTCCAGTGGTGAGAATCTTTGTCTTCTTGACATTGAGCCTCAATCCATATTGCAGGCTGCAGTCCTTGACACTCTGCAGCAGGTGCTTCAGGTCCTCCTCAGTTTCAGCAAGCAGGGTTGTGTCATCCGCATAATGCATATTGTTGATAAATCGTCCACCAATCCTGACCCCACATTTAAAAAAAAAGTACTGACATCATTACTCCTCAATAATGTGGAGGGGTTCCTAACTGCTGATTTTCCCGGTGCAATGTATCTCCATATTTCTTGAATGTTGTTGATACCTTACAATAGTCTGTATCTAGTAAGCCTTTATAATAACCTTTATTTTAAATGTGTATTTTAAGAAATAAGATGCAAGAAAACTAAGTATTTAATTCCATTTGTTGAGAAGTAGTCATATATACATATACATATATACATGCATACATACATATTCATACACACATATACATGCATATATATATATATAATTTGTTTACTGTCAGGTTGGAACCAAGCCATAGATGACCTTTGAAGGCAGTTAACTGCACGGGAGGAGACGGCCCATCCTTCTCCCACAGAGTGGCTGGTGGCCTCAAATTGTGTGCCTTTGGGATTGCAGCACGATCTTGCCACTAGGCCACTAGAGCTCCCTTATATACACTTTATATATGTACACTTTATATTTATATACTTTATACATATACTTTAAGAGAAAGAGATTGGAAGAGTCAGAAAGAGTTAAAGAATTATTTTCTAATGATTCTAGCTGATAGCCGCATAGTATATGAGAAGCTGGTGTTCACTTGGATAATATACTTTCATTACTAATGCAATTACTGTAGTTCTTAAACGTAATGCCGTGCTCTGGGGATTGCAGTTACATGGGTGTTGGCAAAAAGAATGCAGTTACCCTTTCACCCTCACATTGTTAAATTCAATAAAATGAAATTAAAGTTGAGGGAGGATAATAGGATTATTGTAGAGTCATCACTTCTTGCAGTCTTTCTTTTATAAATTCGACCTTTGCTACACTTCATTATCCTAAAATTGATAGATCATGTTCATAGAACAAAATAATCTTGAATATCTAGACTACTCTGTTGCTTAAACAAGTAACTGGCTATTTTCACTTCTAAAATGTTTTCTTTAGTGCCAGTATCTCAGGAACTTCTGTCCTACTCATTAATTCCACTCTCTGCAATTGGAAAAGTAAACTCTTTAGAGCAGATTTAAGTGAACAAATTCTAAATTTGTAACTCAATTTACATAGGAATTTACTTCACAGTATGGTTTCAGAATCTCAATAGGACACATTCTCAGGAGTAATGTTTGGGGTTATTAATGTATATAATTTTAAATGGTTAAGCAACAACAACACAGTGAAACTATTGATTTTATATTATTGTTGTTGCTGTACTGTGCCTTCGAGTCCTTTGTGACTCATAGTGACCCTATTTTCAACAGCTCTGAAAAACCTGCTTTATCCTGAACCAACCTTACTGTCTCTAACACACCTACCCCCATTACTGCATTTACTGAGTCAATCCATCTCAATGAGTGTCTTCCCCTCCTGCACTGTTCCTCTACCCTCCCAAGAATAATGTTCCCCTCCAAGGACTCGTCTCTTCTTGCAACATGCCCAAAGTATGTCAGATGGAACCTCAGAATCCTTGACTCCAAGGAGCAGTCTGATTTCACCCTCTCTAGGATGAACCTGTTTGTTTTCTTAGCAGTCCGTGGTATAGTCCATACACTTCTCCAACATCACAGCTCAAAGGCATCAATTCTCCTTCAATCATCCCTAGTCACTGTCCAGCTCCCTGACACATAGCAAGTGATTACAAAGACAATGGACCTTAGTTTCCAGAGTGACATCATTGCTCTTCAGTACTTTGGAGAGGTCTCTAGCAGCAGACTTTCCCATCGCAATACATCTTTTGATTTCCTTGCTGCCGGTACCAAGAGTGTTGACTGTGGAGCCAAACAAACTAAAGCTGTGAAAAGTCTCAATCTCTTCACCATCCCTCATAATGCTGCTAATTGTCCTAGTGGTGAGAGTCTTTGTCTTCTTCATATTGAGCCTCAATCCATATTGAAGGCTGCCGTTCTTGACCTTTTGCAGCAAGCGCTTCAGGTCCTCCTCAGTTTCAGCAAGCAAGGTTGTATCTTCATAATGTAGTTTGTTGATGAATCTTCCTCCAATCCTGATGCCACACTTCTCATAGAGCCTCCCAGATAATTTGTCCTGCATGGGAATAGGACACATACACCCTTGGCATACACCCTTCCCAATTTTGAACCATGCAGTGTTTTCCTACTCTTTTCTGACGGTTGCCTCCTCCTGGTCCAAGTCTAGGTTTCGCTTTAGCACGATCAAGTGTTCTGGGATTCCCATTCCTCTTAGAGTTAGCCACAATTTCTTGTGATCCACACAGTCAAATGCCTTGGCATAATCAATGAAACACAGATAGACATTCCTCTGTACTCCCTGCTTTCAGCCAAGCTCCATCTAACATTATCTACAATATCCCTAGTACCATGACCCTTCTAAACTCAGCCTGCACTTTTGGCAGTTCTCTATTGATGTGCTGTTGTAGTCATTTTTTAATTATCTCCAGCAGAATCTTGCTTGCTTATGAAATTAATGACTATGTTTGATGGTTTCCACATTCTGTTGGATCACTTTTCTTTGGAATGGGAACAAATGGTGGTAGCCATCCCCAAAATATCTCCATCACATGTCAAGTCTCTTGTTTCTCTGTTGTGGCTAATAAGACTATTGCTCCCATAGGCCTAGCTAGCACAAGAAATCTGGGTCCAAAGGACTAGATGTCTATGCCTCCTTCACTGTTGTAGGCGGCCAGATTCTTTCTTTCTGTTCAATATAATAGAGAAATTAACCAATCCCCTTGTGGGTTGGCTAACATGTACTAAATACATATTCATACCCATCCACATGGAAAAATAAAATTGAATAGCTAGGAAAATAAGTTTGAATGATAAACTCCACAGACCACTCTCCAGGTTTTCTAGTGATTAAACTTTCATATTTGAAGAATTAATTTTCCTCTTATAACATATATTAGTGGAAGCATGTCACTCTGCTAATCAAGAACCTGAGAAAATTCATGACTCCTGCATTAATATCACTAATTTTAAACAGACAGTTTCTAATTTTCTTTCATTCAGCTCCCAGATGACGTAGAAACATACTGGAGAAATCAGAGGCTACAATTCAATTTAGTAGTAGAATAAAATAAAGACAGCTTCCAAAATATGTTCTCTCAAACTAGTACTCTGAAGAAACAAACTTGTTCCTTTCTCTGAAGAATCTTCTGTGTCATTTAGAATATTTAGCATATGCATACAAAAGCCAAGACCAAGAACAAGCCATCGTATTGCAACAATCAACAACAGCTCCAAGCTCGGAACATCTTCTTGGGTTCTGATCAACTCATCTCCACTGGCTAGGTCCAAATGGGCACCACTGCGAACTCAGGAGTCCACATTTCTTCCTGTGTCCAGACCAACCAATCCCTTCACTCAGCCTTAGGCCCTATATGGGGCCAAGTCTAAAAATGAGGGGTTCTCTTGACTCCTTGCTCTATAACCCAGCAACCCTATTGTGCTTATCCATACATCTGCGCATTCTAGGTCAACAGTGTTGATTGATCATGTCCAAGCTCAGCCTGTCTCTTCATTACTGCATGCCTGCTCCTTCCACTCCAGTGGATCCAAGTGATCACCATGAATGAGCATACTTCCCAGTTCTCTTTTCTTCAGGCCATGCCTCAGAAGCCAAACTGCTTGTTCCAGTTTTAAAAGGTCAAAGTCTCTACCTACCCCCACCATTTCTTTCACCCAAATGTACATTCTTTTATCCACAGTCCAGGGAAAGTCTATAAAACCATTCAAATGCAAATCTCAGAAGGTGGGGATTAATTCTCCCTAAACTAAGCTCCATACCCTCTAGCTCTACTACTTTCAACAAATGCTTCATGACAAATCTTCCTCTTTGTTTTCTTGTTGTTATATGCCATCAAGGCACTTGTGACTCATAGTGACCCTATGTACACCAGGTGTAAAACCTGCTCTATCCTGAGCAAACCTTATCTCTGACACACTTATCCCTATTATCCCAGTCACTGAGTCAATCCATCTAATTGAGAGTCTTCCTCTTTTGTGCTGTTCCTCAACCCTCCCAAACATAATGTCCCTCTCCAAGGACTGGCCCCCTCTTGCAACATGCCTAAAGTATGTCAGGCAAAGCTTAAGAATCCTTGCCTCCAAGGAGCAGCCTGTTTTCACCCTCTCCAGGCCAAATCTGTTTGTGCTTTTAACAGTACTGGCCTCAGGGCTTTCTTGCACACTTTGAGATTTATAATATCTGTTGTTGTTATGTGCCATTGTATCACTTGCATAGCGACCTTAGGTACAAGAGCCCTGAAAGCCGTTCTATCCTGTGCCAACCTCCCTGTCTCAACACTCATTTCCCACCACTCTACTCACAGAATCAATCCATCTCATGGAGGGTCTTCCTCTCCTGCGCCGTCCCTCCACTCTCCCAAACATGATGTCCCTCTCCAAGGATCAGTCCCTCCTTGCAACATGCCCAAATTATGTCAGATGAAGCTTCAGAATCCTTGATTCCAAGGAACATTCTGGCTTCACCCTCTCCAGGACAAACCTGTTTATTCTCCTAGCAGTCCATGATATATTCAACACTCTTCTCCAGCACCACAGCTCAAAGGCATCAGTTTTCTTTCTATCATCCCTATTCACTGTCCAGCTCTCCAATGCATAGCACACAATTAAAAAGACCAAAGCCTGGATCAGGTGCACCTTAGTCTCCAGCCTGACGTTGTTGCTCTTCAGTACTCTTGAGAGGTCCCTCACAGGTGATTTTCCCAATGCAATTTGTCTCCTGGTTTTCTGGCCGCTGTTACCGAGAGTGTTGACTGTGGACCCAAGTAAACTAAAACTGTTAACTATCTCAATCTCTTCACCATACATACTGATGCTGCCAATTGACCTAGTGGTAAGAATCTTTGTTTTCTTGATGTTGAGCTTCAATCCATACTGAAGACTGCAGTTCTTGACCTTCTGCAGCAAGCGCTTCGGGTCCTGTCAGTTTCAACGAACAGGATTGTGTCAGGTCCACCTCAGTTTCAACAAGCAGGGTTGTGTCATCCGTCTAAAGCAGGTTGTTGATGATTCTACCACCAATCCTGATACCACATTCCTCCTCATACAGCCCAGTGTCTCGGATGATCTGTTCCACATACAGATTGAAAAGCTATGGAGACAAAATACATCCCTAATGTACCCTCTTCTTGATGTTGAACCATCCAGTGTCTCCCTGCTCTGTTCTGATGACTGCCTCTCTGTCCAAGTACAGGTTTCACACATCTAGTAATCATTCATATCACACATGTTATATCAACATTAAATCAACCAAAACTTTAATTATTTATATATCTTAATATTACTATATGAGAAAATAAAACAGCAATATTTGTAAAGTCAAGTCAACAAAAAACCTTTATACATAATACTTTCAAGGAATTTCCAATTTCACTTCATTCACCCTTAACTTACTTATGTGATATATATATAGATAGATGATATAGATAGAGATAGAGATAGAGATAGAAATAGAAATAGATAGATATAGATGATATAGACATAGATGATATAGAGATAGAGACAGAGACAGAGACAGAGACAGAGATAGAGATAGAGATAGAGATAGATGATAGAGCTAGAGCTAGAGCTAGAGCTAGAGAGAGATATATATGGCCTGGAATCTCTTCCGTTAAGTCAGGTCAAAGACTGATTTTCCATTTAAGAAGCAACAAAAGCAGCCCTTTTTATTATACTTCCCAAGCCCTTAAATTTTCACTTTTACAAAATCCTACACTTTTATGAATCTGAGCCATCACAAGACATCTCAATTCTGACACCCATTTTAAAAATATCAAGAGCCACATAGGGACCAAAATATATTACTTTTATCTACTTCACAAAGGGCAATTGTCCCATTAACAGCATTGACAGCACAAAACCAATTCTCATGAGGTCAGATATGTTTCCCATAGTCCTTTATCTTTCTACTCAACACCAATCTTACTGCTTTATGGGGGTCCAAATTCCAATGCAATAGCTCACAGACCACTAAGAACCATAATAAATAAATCAAAAGGCTGTAATTCAGGTTAGAAGTTGAATAGAGTCAGGACAAATTCCAAAATGTGTTCACAGTGCCTCAGCCTTAAGCCTCATGGCTTTAGGTCAGTGTTACAGAGTTCTCAGTCCTGCCCATATTGGCTTTTTCTGACCTCAACCTTGGTTTTCCAACAAACTTGGTCAAAATGCTCTTAGCACTGATTTCCTGGGGGTAGAAGTCCCAAGGTCAGTTCTGTCACATGTCGGATCTCTGGGTACAAGAAACTCTGAGCCGATAAGACACACTTTACATGGGTGCAGGTTGCATCCTTGGTATGTTACATCCTTGGCAGGTTGCTGGGTTCTCTCTTTCTGCTCCTAGATCCATTGAATTTTATGTAGAGATGAGCCATTCATTTGTAGCTAAATTAACACACCCTATACACTTATTCACCAATCCTAACTCCACGCCTCTCCTCATAGAGCCCAGCCTCTCGGATAATCTGCTCTGCATACAGGTTGAAAAGGAATGGAGATAGGACACATCGCTGGTGCACACACTTCACAATTTTGAACCATTCCGTGTTGTCCTGCTCTGTTCTGACTACTGCCTCTTGGTCCAAGTATAGGTTTCGCATTAGCACGATTAAATGTTCTGGGATTCCCATTCTTCTCAGAGTCAGCCACAGTTTGTTATGATCCACACAGTCAAATGCCTTTGCATAATCAATGAAACACAGATAGACATTCTTCTGGTATTCTCTGGTTTCAGCTAAAATCCATCTAACATCGGCTACAATATCCCTAGTACCACGACCCCTTCTAAACCCAGACTGGACTTCTGGAAGTTCTCTACTGATGTACTGTTCCAGTTGTTTTTTGATAATGTTCAGTAGAATCTTGCTTGCATGTGAAATCGATGCTATTGTTCTGTAGTTTTCACACTCAGTTGGGTCACCCTTCTTTGGAATGGGAACAAATATAGATCTCTTCCAGTTCATTGGCCAAGTGGTTGTTCTCCAGATTTCTTGGCACAGTTTGGTGAGCACATCCAGGGCAGCATCTGTTAGCTGAAATATGTCAATTGGTATATCGTCTATTCCGGGGGTCTTATTTTTTGCTATTTCCTACAATCTGTGTTGTGCAGATGACACAACCTTGCTCGCTGAAACTGAGGAGGACCTCATGCACTTACTGCAGAGGGTCAAGGACTGCAGCCTTCAGTATGGACTGAGACTCAATTTCAAGAAGACAAAGATTCTCACCACTGGACCAACTGGTAGCATCAGGATGGATGGCAAAGAGATTGAGATTGTCCACAGCTTCAGTTTTCTCAGCTCCACAGTCAACACTCTTGGCACCAGCAGTCAGGAAATCAAAAAACGTACTGCAATGGGAAAGTTTGCTATTAGGGACCTCTCTAAAGTACTCAAGAGCAACGGTGTCTCTTTGGAGACAAAGGTGCACCTGATACAGGTCTTTGGGGACGAAGGTGCGCATGATACAGGCTATGGTCTTTACAATCACTTGTTATGCATCAGAGAGCTGGACAATGACTAGAGAGGACAGAAGGAGAATTGACAACTTTGAGCTGTGGTGCTGGAGAAGAGTACTGAATGTACCATGGACTACCAAGAAAACAAACAGATTCATCCTAGAGAGGGTTAAACCAGGCTGCTCCTTGGAGGCAAAGATCCTGTGGCTTCGTCTGACATACTCTGGACATGT
>NW_006399797.1:3812259-3840312 GCF_000299155.1 Elephantulus edwardii | reverse complement strand
AATCGGGATGGGTGTGTCAGAGGTGGTGTGGTTGGCGCAGGATAGAGCAGGGTTTAGGGCTGTTGTGCATAGGGTCGCTATGAGTCGGAAACGACTCGAAGGCACATAACAACAACAACAACAACATGTATATATATGCATTGTTGTTGTTGTTGATTTCCTTCGAGTTGAGCATGACTCATAGTGACCCTGTGAACAAAAGGCCTGAAGCCCCTCTACAACTATCGACATTTATCAAAGTTCAGAAAGTTTCAGGAGGCATGTTGTTTAGGAAGTGAATGCTACTCCTACTTCCAAATCTGTCATAGAATGTTATTGTTGTTATGTACCATTGAGTTGACTGCGATGTATAGTGACCCTACACATAGAAGCTCTGAACCCTTTCCTGTTCTGAGCCAGTCTCATTAATTCCGACACACCCAACCACATTGACTGAGTTACTGTATCAATCCATTTCATCTAAGCAATCCCTCTCTCACGCTGTCCATCCACCTTTCCAAGAATAATATCCTTCTTCAAGGACCAATCGCTCTTGGCCACATGCTGAAAGTATGTGAGGTGGAACTTCAAAAGCCTACCTACCAAGGAGAGACTTGGTTTCACCCTCTCCAAAGAGATCTATTTGTTTTCTTGGCAGTCCATGGTATGTTTAAGACTCTACTCCAATGCTACAACTCAAAGGCATCTATTCTTTTCTGTCATGTTTAGCATTGTCCAGCTCTCTGATGCACAACAAGTAATTGAGAAGATCATGGACTAGATTAGGCACACCTTTGTATCTAGACTGACATTGTTGCTCTTCAGCATTCATGTGAGGTCCATGACAATAGATTTTATTATATGTGTGTATCTATGCATATGTTGTTGTTGCTGTTGTTGTGTACTACAGAGTTGGACCAACCCATAGCTGACCTCCCAGAGGATTTTCCAAAGCAGTTACTAGCACAGGAGGAGATTGCCAATCCTTCTGCTGTGGAGCAGCGTTTGGTCTCCAACTGTGTGCCTTCGGGATTGTAATTCAACTTCTTACTAGTAGGCCACCAGAGCATGTATGTGTGTATATGTATATGCATGTACTTATATATGTATCTACATGTATGTATGTATGTATATACACACATATATATTTGTGTATATATATCTATCTATCATTTTTATCGATATCTAGTCTTTCTCTTCTATCTCTATCTCTGTCTCAGCCTCTGTCTCTATCTCTATATCTATCTATATCTATCTATCTATCTATCTATCTATCTATCTATCTATCTATCTATCTTATTATTGTTGTTGTTATGTACCACCTGAGACTCATAGAGACCCTATGCACAATAGCCCTAAATCCTGCTCTATTCTGTGACAATCTTACTGTCTGTGACACAGTTGCCTTCATTGTCCCAGTCACTGAATCAATCCATCTCATCCATTTTCTTCCTCTCTTGTCCTGTCCCTCCACCCTTCTAAGCATGACATTCCTCTTCAAGGACTGGTCCCTCCTTGTCCAAAGTATGTCAGATGAAGCTTCAGAACCATTGTCTCTAAGGAACAGCTTGGTCTCACCCTTTCTGGGCTAAAGCTGTTTGTTCTCCTAGCAGTCTATGGCATATTCAATACTGTTATCCAGCACCACAGCTCAAAGGCATCAATTCTCCTTCTATCATCCCTAGTCATTGTCCAGCTTTTTAATGCATAGCAAGTAATTGTAAACATTATGACCTGGATCAAGCACATATTCGTCTACAGAGTTCTTCAGTACTTTGGAGACTATATAATTTCCAGGCTGGGAAGATGAGCAGAACAACCATATTCTGGTTTGGGGTTGAGAGTAAGGTGTAGCTCTTGCTCTCAATAGGGTGTGAGCTGATGGGATTTTGCCTCATCCTTAAAAAGGCTTTTGGCTGCCAATCTGGGTCTATTTCTAGGTTAGGAAGATGAACAGAACAGCCAGATTCAGCAAAGGTGTGCTTTCTGGTTGGGGTTGAGACTAGAGTAAGCCCTCAGTCTACAGTCCTCGGGCCCTGGTTTCTGTGGATCTCCTGAATAAACAGGCTTGGAAGCAGGAGTGGCATCCACTTCCAAGAAAAAGCTTACCTTTAGAAACTCTATAATCTTGGAGAAAGAGGAAAGTTTTGCATTCAAGACTTTCATTCATAGGGTTGTTATGTGTCATCTACAACTCAATGGCACTGAACAATACACACACACACACATATATATATACACATACACACGCACACATATATATACACACATACACACACACACACACACACACACACACACACACACACACACACATGTTTACATATTAGGGAATTCTGGTAGCCTACTGTAAAAAGCTGTGCTGCAAACCCAAAGACATTCGGTTTTAATCCAAGAGCTGCTCTGTAGAACAATCTTCTCCCATGTAATTAACTGCATCTGAAAACCTGCCGATGAGTCATTTCCAACTTCATGACACTCAACAACAAAAACAATGTATATATTGTATATATTTACATATACACATATAAACATACATATATTAATTCATGTGCTCTCTTTCAGTTAGGGTGCCATCATTAAAATGAGACTACCTTAGGTTTTCAACAGAGAAACTTTACTGTAGGGAGCTGAGATATCTCTGTTCGATGGTTTAAAATGAGATACAGAAAACCTAAGTTGGAAGAGAAGTAACAGTGAGAGGCAATTACAACACCTGAGGCCAAGAGAATAAAAGAGACAGTTTGTGAGGCCCTGTGACACTGAAACTATGATTTTCAAGGAATGAATATAGCCTCGTTTCTTTCTGATATCATGAAGAAGTGGACCTAATGGACTGTTGACTCATATTTGGACACAGAGGACATGACTTGGCACCTTGATATCTCTGAAAAATTGAATTAGCATTTTACCTGAAAAAAAAAGCTTAAGTCTATTAACAATTATTAACTGGGGAAAGGACAAAGTTAGTGTCACTCTTTTTCTGTTATTTTCGTAGAGTTGGAATGAACTTACAGATGACCCTCCAATGAGACTCTGATGCTGCAAATTTCAAGAGGATATCCATTTTTCTTCTCCAAAGAAGCTGGTGACTTGAGACCTCTAGAGAGGAGTTGCTGGTTAGGTTTGGAGAACAATCCCTTTGGACTCAGCCACCGATCTCCGTATTCAAATATGACTTATAGATATTCTATGAACAACAGACATGAGCCCTGTTCTATCCTGTGCCACGGTTAATATCTCTGACATGCTAAACTCCTCTGCTATAGGACTTCCATCTTACTAGGTGTCTTCCTCTCTTTCACTGACCCTTTACTCTTCCAAGTATGACGTCTCTCTGCAAGGAGCAAGGAGTTGCCACTCCTAACAATATGCCCAAAGTATGAAGGACAAAACTTTGCCATCTTTGCCTCCAAGGACCACTTTGGCTGCACTTTTTGAAAGACATATCTGTTTATTCTTCTGGTCGTCCATGAGATATTCAGTTCTCTAATATCATAGGTCAAAGACATCAATTCTGTTACTGTCATGCTTATTCATTGCTGAGTTCTCAGAGGTGTAGCAAGTTTTTTGACAACACCATGTCTGAATCACATGCCTGATTCACATTTAGACTAATTTAGACCTACATCATTGCTCTTCAGTATTTTGAAAAGATCCCTGGCAGTAGACTTGTCCAGTAAAAAGTATCTCCTTATCTCCCAATTTCTGTTACCTAAGATGTTGATACAAGTAAAATTAAATCATGGTATAACCTATCAAAGAGATAACCGAAAAAGAAATGTAACTTGTAGAGAACCATCTGTAGTAACATGATGTCTAAAAAGATAGGTAAAATTTCAACACTCCATTGGATTTCTGAGTTTGTAAATTTTAATGAGAGGACTCTATCCATCTTTTACCCTTGGAGTGACTGCTAAGTTCATAGAGAGAGTAGATTTGGAGTGCCAACATTTCAGTTAAGAGCACAATATTTAATGCAGTACACAATGAGAGCTCTTTCAGGTAAGAAGGGCAAAGTTTACTAATTGCTACTTATCCTATAATAAAATTGTTTACAATTTAAAAATAAAATTAGGATATAATTGCAGGCATTGAATTCTTATTCAGAATGCGATGTTATCCAAAATTAGTAAGGAGTAAAATTGACTATTTGACTTTAATAATTTGGGCACAATGAAATGTCTTTCTATAATTGCTACATATTATTTGGCCATTTAAAAATATTTAAATATGTAAGATACAAGATATAGATACATTAGTAAATTTGGTTGTACGGTTGGGACTACACTTTAAATTAATTTAACTTTTCTCAGTCATAAGTAAAATTCAATAAGCAATTTAAAGGGCTCAATAATTTAAATTTTTGTAAAATTCTAATGAAGCCCTAGTGACCTAATAATTAACGCACTTGACAACAAACTGAAAGTTGTTGCTTTAAGCCTACCAGCTTCTCAGAGAAACATTTACAATATTGGGAACCTGAGGCGTCTCTGTATGGCAATGTAGCAGAACCTACATGATGGCAGTGAGTTTGGGTTTTGGCCTAAAAGTCTGATAATTTAACAGTTCTGATATTTAAAAGTTAGTTTTATCTTAAAACTTGCTGTTAATTATTAATCACTTTAATATCAATCTCCTTAAATTGTCTACAAATAACTACTGCTTAATATTTTCACAAACTATTGAGAATAAACTGGAAATCAGAAATGGAAGTAATTTTTTTACACAAAATATATTAGCTCTTAATTTTACAAATATTGATTCAGTTTTCAAATGATAGTAATTTAATAAATATTATTTTAGTATTCCTCTCCTAGGAAGTCTCTGGGGTAGAAAGAATATTTATTACTTTAATTGATTAATCACTCATTTAGCTAGAAAAAGGTCTAATCAATTAAGTGCCAAGATACTCTAATTTGAAGACTTAAACCTCAGTTGATTTCTACATACCAGGCTAGAAGATTTGCCTGATACAAGATTAATTCTAAAATGACAGATCTTGGTAATTTTTACAAGGTGATAGTTTACAGCATCCATGGAAGCATCATTTTGAGCTGAGTCTAGATATCATTCATAGTCTAACAAACTAGGAGAATAAATCTGTGACTCTTAGTGGCTATGGAAACCTTAGTGGGAGTAAGGGATCTGCCTCTTGTCTGTTTTTATATTCTGTCCCCAAAATAATATATGCCTGATTCTAGTCAGTCTCAAACAATAAATATCCAATTTAATCACTGAATACTCTTCTTTCATACCTTTTTAAGTCTTTTTTTTCTGTAGCCAAATAGTGCCCAAGTTCATTTTACTTAAATTTTATCTACATTCCATAAAGTTACTAAAAAAGTTACTAAAATTTTCTCTTTGAAATGCTGCTTTGCATGTTTCTGTGGAACCATACTATATAGGTGTACAGTTGTTATACTGTAGCCTCACACCAGATTATCCTCCTCAATCACATTTCTAAATGTTGACATTTCCCAGATTTGTCTAAACTATATATCTTCTTTCTTTAATGTCTCTTTGTAAAGGCTATGTCAGCCTCTCCAACTTTGAAATGCCATATAAATGATAAGGACCCCTGCATTTTTAATTAAAATTGAATATTTAACCTTCAGACGTATTTTTCAACTGTCTGTAGATCTTCTTAAATACTCATAGGATTATAAAACTCTATTGTGTCTAAAGCTAAATTCATCACTTTCTTTCACAACCTTACTTTTGCCTTATTGTTTCCTCAGCACATTGTACCACAATTTATTTAACCCAAAACCTCCTGACTCTGACCCTGAAACCAGAAGAAGTAGATGGTACCAGTTGTGACTTTGCTGAAAGAAATCACAGTAGGTGTTCCTAATTAGAGTAGTGGGAAATATTCAAGAACACAGAAAAGCATTAAAAAAAATATCCAGGTGTACTGATATGATAGATACTGGTGGAACAGTAGAGACTGTGGGTTTTAGTCACTCTTTAAACTTAGGACAAAACTAATCTCTGTGGCTCATCTTTCAACCAAACAAAAGATAAACCTATGGTAAATAAAGTAAATAATAATAGAGAGACATTCCCTCCTTAGAATAACCAACCAAATAATTTAAAAAGGCACCATTTGCTCTAAGATAAATCCAAGAAGGCAGAAAGGAATAGAATAGAGAGATACTAACTATGAGAATCAAAAGGTGGAAGTGGAAAAAGTGTAATTACACTGTGGGTTTTGCAAATAATGTTATAAGGACATTATAGTGAGTGAAATATCTCAGTCACAAAAGAACAAATACTGCATAGTGCCACTGTTGTAGAAGGGGACAGTCATCAGGGTTGGGGTAAGACTGAGACAAACAGGATAAATTATGTATACTGTATTAAAACAGATGAGGGAGAAAACAGATTAAAAGCGATATATGATAGGGTATTATGGTTATGACAAGAGTCCAGAATGAAGGTTATTTTAAGGGGCAGAGGAGGAGGGAACGGAGATTGTATACCAATGAAGGAAATTTTCTTTTTTCTTTTCAAAGAGAAGAGCGAACTGGAAGGGAGGGATGGGCAGGGAGAAAAGTGCAACAATGAATGAAAGAAAATCCAAAATCTCTGTAAATGTTCATTAAAATTAATAATTTTTTTAAAAAAGAATGAATGTAAAATTAAGTGGCTTTGTAAGTTTTTACTCAAATCACAATTTAAAAAAAAAATTCAAGTCATCAGATCCTTTGTGCAAAATTCACATTATTCATCTTTGGCTACTAGGTTGAAATTTACTAAACAAAGATGAAATTATTAGAAAGAAATTTAGACTCCTATAAATCAACTGAATGTTAGAAAATAAAGTTTTGTTTCATCCAATGAATAATCATGCTCCTAAAGTATAGAAAACGAGAGCCATAGCAATAGTCTTAAGGCAGGGACTGTCTTTTCAGGGTCCAGTGAATGTACTATTCTTTTTATCCTTTACCACGTCCTCAATTTGTAAAAATCTGGGAGAATATGTGAAATTTACTGTGTTTTAATCATTGATAAATTAGGCAAATAATGATATAGAGAGAATAGAACTTAAAATATACCTTACAGAGATATTTTCCATCTTCATATGAAGGTATCAATAATATTGTTCAATAATTTGCACATTCAGTAGGATCACCTTTCTTGGAAAAAGGATATGGACCTCTTCCAATACATAAGCCAGAAAATCTGCCTTCAAATTTCCTGGCATAGACTGGTGAGTGTATTTAAGGCTGCATCTGTTAATTGAAACAAGTCAATTGGTATCCCATTGATTTCTGGGGCCTTACTTTTTGCAATGCCTTCAACGCAGCTTCTACTTCATTTTTCATTACCGTTAGCCCTGGTTCGTATGGTAATTCCTGAAACTTTTCAGTATCAATCAATTCTGGTACAGTGACTTTGTTTATTCTCTCCATCTTCTTTTGATATTATCTGGGTCATTCAATATATTGCCCATAGCATCTTTCAATATTGCAACAAGAGGCTTAAATTTGTTTTCAGTTATTTCATCTTGAGAAATGCAGGTGAGTTCTCTCCTTTTCCCCTCTCTATTTCCAACTCTCTGCACATTATAATATCTTGTTTTGTCCTCCTGAGCTGCCTTTTGAAATCATCTGTTCAGTTCTTTCTCTTTGACTTGTTTTCCTTTAGTTTGGGCTTCCTGATCTTACAGCGCCATCTTTAGAGTCTCCTCTGACATCTGTTTTGAATTTTTCTTTGTCTTCTGTTTTTGTTATGACCTTTTGATTTCTTCATGGATGATATCTTTTATGTCATCTCACAACTCATCTGGTCTTAGATCATTGGTGTTCAATGTCTCAAACCTATTATTAATGTAATCATGAAATTCATATGGAATTGATTCAAGATCATATCTTAGTTCCTGTGAATTTATTTTAGTTTTCTTTGGCCTCAATTTGAACTTACATATTGAGTAATTGATGATTTGACCCCAGTCTGTGCCTCGTCTAGTTTTGACTATAAATATTGAGCTTCTCCAATTATTTCTTCCACAAATGTAGTAAATCTGATTCCTACTCAGCACATCAGGTGAGATCCATGTGTAAAGCTGTCTTTTGTGTCTTCAGAAAAACTATTTGCAATTAATACAAAATTCAACATACATTCAAAATACATACAATATTTAATCATTCTATTTCCAGCTTCATTTCTAGCCCATTTTTTCCAACTACTGTTCCTTCACTGCTTCCTACTTTTGTATTGCAGTCACCAATTATCATTAACACATTCTTACTGCCTGTTTAGTCAATTTCAGACTGAAAGTTTGGTAAAATTCTCAATTTCTTCCTCTTTGACTAAAGATATAGGAACACATATTTTTATAATAGTGTTAATAGGTCTTCCTTGTATTCATATGGATATTATCCTTTCACTCACATTCCATGGATGGCCAAGAGAACAAACAGGTATGTCTTGAAGAGGACACACTTGGAGTGCTATTTTGAGGAAAGAATGATGAGGCATCGCCTCACATACCTTGGGCATGCTGTTGTTGTTGTTATGTGCCATCGAGTCACCTGCTACTCATAGCAAACTTATGTACAACAGTCCTAAACCCTGCTCTAACCCTTGCCAAATTTATTATCTCTGACACACCTATCCCTAGTATCCTAGTGACTGAATCAATCCATCTCATTGAGAATTTTCCTCTCTTGTGCTGTCCCTCCACTCTCCCAAGCATGACATCCCTCTCCAAGATTGATCTCACCTTGCAACATGTCCAAAGTATGTCAGACGAAGCTTCAAAATCCTTGCCTCCAAGGAGCAGCCTGCCTTCACCCTCTCCAGGACAAACTTGTTTGTTCTCCTAGCAGTCCATGGTATATCCAATACTCTTCTCCAGCACCACTACTCAAACACAATATTCTCCTATCATCCCTAACTCTCTGATGCATAGCAAATCATTTCAAAGACCATGGCCTGTCTCAAGCCCATTTTAGTCTCCAGACTGGCATAGTTGCTCTTCAGTACTTTGGAGAAGTCTCTGTCAGCAGACTTTTACAATGCAATTAGTCTTTTAATTTCCTGGCTGCAGGTACCAGAAATGTTGATTGTAGAGACAAGCAAACTAAAGTTGCCAACAATCTCAATCTTTTCACCATCATGATGCTGCCAATTGGCCCATTGGTGTTAGGAGGTATTATTCTTTGGAGAAGGACATGATGCTGGGAAGGATTTGAGGGTCAGCAAAGGAAAGGATGACCCTCAACAAGGTAGACTTATCCAGTGATTTCTGCAATGGGCTCTTATGTGTCAGGAAGTGTGTGGATGGCACAGGATAGAACCAGGTTCAGATCTTTTGTTCATAGGGTTGCTATGAGTTGTGCTCAACTTGATGACACCTAACAACTACAACAATAATAAATGAATATAGAATGCATGACTTCATTATTCTATGAGTTTTATAAGAAAAAGAGTTAGAGAAAAAGAATACTAAAAGAAATTTGGATGTAGAATAAAAGGTGGGATGGCTTTTCATGAGACTATGGTATAGTTAATTAACAATACAAAAACCCCTTTGTAGATCAAAATATGTTGTTAAAAACCTGAATGTCCTATGCTTATGTATTTGCTATACTAGTCTCTATATACTCCACCACATTGATTTTTTTAAATCATATGTGTCTCAAGCATAGATAAGGTATATGTTTAGGGTTTAGTAGAAGCAATGGAATAAAGTGTCTAAAGAAGAACTGAGTGAGGTTAAAAAAATCTTCAAATTCAAGACACTGACATAAATATTTGATAGACATAAATAGTTATATAATCCAATCTGTTAAAAGTTTAAATAGCAGGACTCAGTGTTCCTCAATCAAAAAAATCTACTTTCTGATATCAAATACTAACACTGAATCTATGAACTATGCTGAATTTTCCCAGTTTCCCAGTTTATATAGTTTATATACTTGGAGATTTTTTTTTCTGACAGTGCCACTCTTTAAAGGAACAAGCATGCACTTATATATTATATCAATTATCAATATTTACTTAAAGATAACCATGCCATACTCCACTGTAATTATTTTGGTCAAGATTATCACAAATCTTTTAATGTGTACTTGGGTCAGTAGAGATAAATCAATATTTCACTTTATTTGTCTTCTTTCAAACAGAATTATTTCCTATACCTTACATTTTGGAACTTTTTATGAAGTATATTTTAATCACCAAGCTTCTTTTGTAACTCAAATTTTTTCACTATAAATTCAATTTTCTTCACTGTAACTTCAACTTTCTTCTCTTCATCTACAAGTGCTTGGTGGGGAAAAATTAACACATTAGGCTTCCAGTCTTGCCTATACGCTGCTGATTTCTAAATTTCTATTTATACTCCCGATAAGTACCATGTAGCCAGTGTTTCACTAGATTTGCTCTTATTGTCAGCAGATATTTACAGTTCACCTAAGATGTAAATTATCTATCAACCAAACTAAAAAAATGTCAAACTCACTGTCATCAAGTTAGTCCCATCTCATATCGACTCTCCACTGGGTTGCTATTTTTTACAGGAGGAAATTTCCCATCTTTTTCCTTTTCAGCAGCTGCTGGATTTGAATAGCTTATGACACACAGACTTTTGGTTAGCAGTGCAATGCTAATGTGGACTGATTATTTTCATTGTGACCATCTTCATTTTGTAATATATTCCATTTCAAGGAACAGTACAATGAAATAAAAAGAAAATAAAGAATAACTTCTACATTATTTTCTCCAAAAAATTTTTCATAAACTTTCATTAATTTTGCCTTTTAAGCATCTTTTTTTTATTATTTCTTTGTGTTACCATTGAGAATATACACAATGATCATATACCTATACTACAATTTATACACATACAAATGATTGGCAATTATTACATTTTCCTAGTTGTGTCATCCTTCTTATCCTTCATGTCTGAATTGTTCCTCCTCAATTAATATAAAATTTCTACTCATAAACAATCTGTGTTAATCAGATGATACAACCTTGCTTGGTAAAAGTGCGGAAATCTTGAAGTGCTTGCTGCAAAAGACCAAAGAAATCCATATTGAAAGACAGTTTCCAATATGAAATACTACATCTTGATTTTAAGAAAACAAAAACCCTCACCACTAGGCCAATAGTCAACATCATGATAAATGGAGAAAAGGTTGACAGTGCCAATGATTTCATCTTATTTAGATGCACATTCTTGTACCAGCAATCAGGATATCAGGAGGCGTATTGCATTGGGAATTCTGCATTCAGGGACTTTACAAAATTACTGTGAAGCAATAATACTAGTTAAAAGATTAATGTGTGCCTAATTCAGGCATTGGTCTTTTTAGTCACAAGCTATGCATCTGAGAGTTGGACAATGAATAAGGATGACGGGAGATGAAGTGGTGCCTTTGAGCAGGAATGCTGGAGAAGAGTACTGAATATCCCTTGGACTTCGAAAAGAACAAACATATGTTTTTTTATTCTTTTTTAGTTAATTTTAATGAACATTTACATAGACTTTGGATTTTCATTCATTTGAAGACAATGAAGTGAGAGTATTCCTTGAAGGCAAGGATGGTGAAACGTCATCTCACAAATGTGTTGTTGAGAGACTTGATGTTAGGAGGTACTTCCCTTGGAAAGGTTTATCTTGCTTGGAAGGGTGAAAGGCCTGTGAAAGAGAAGAAGACCTTTAAAGAGGTTGATTGACACAATGACTGCAGTAATGGGCTCCCGTATTTCAGAGATGATGAGGATGGTGCAGGATAGAACAGGGTTCAGATCTATTGTTCATAGGGTCACTATGAGTCATAGTCTCAACAGCACCTAACAGTTCCTTAAATTTTTTATCTCACCTTTGTGGTTGCTATTGACAATCTGATCCTACACAGATAGATCTTTAAAAAGCACCCTGCTGAAGACAGACATACTTTACTACTTGAGGACAACTATTGTTTGGTTTTAAGAAGACATCATAATATTTGTTTGTTTAAACTTTCAAGTCTAAACATTATTTCAGTGTAGTAGTTCAAAAGGCTAATCCAAGCTCTGGGGACAGTGGATTTCAAGAGAATTTTAAATTGTATTCTGTGTTTTCCCTCTTCTGTCAGTACTTTTTTATAGTAGAATCTTGCAAAAATTTTAAAGTGCGGTAGTTAGACACTGTACAGTTCTGGTTTTAAGACAATAGAAGTAGTGCATATGATAGCATCTACAGAGTCCATTCCATCATTCTTTTCTTTTTGCTCCATTATTCTAAACAAATAGGAACCAATTTCTATAATTTTTAATGGAGGCCTGCAGGCTTTGAAAATGTCAAGCACTACACAATGACCCCCTGGGATGTAAAATGGACACTAAACATGATTTTAGATAGATTACCTAGGATGCTAGAATCTTTTAAAAAACCCAACACTGTAAATCTCTAAAACAAGGAACCAAATACCATGCATTGTTTGGTTGTACAGAAGTATTTCTGGCAGCTTTTCTATCTCTGTTATTGTTATAAATATAGTTTTATCACATAACTTTGACAATGCTGTTTTTAACGTAAATATCTCTTGAATAGCTCTGTTCTTGATTTCTGTAGTATTAGCTTTGCTTTGATTATAGTTTCATTATTTGTTGTTGTTATTGTCATTATGTGCTGTTGAGTTACTTGTGACTCATAGCGACCCTGTGTATTACAACAGTGCTGCACCCTGCTCTATCCGAAGCCAACCTTATCATCTCTGACACACCTACACCTATTACCTCATCACTGAGTCAATATATCTTATGGAGGGTCTTCCTCTTTTGTGCTGTCCCTCCACCCTACCAAGCATGATGTCCCTCTCTAAGGACTGGTTCCTCCTCGCAACATGCCCAGTATAAGTCAGGTGAAGCTTCAGAATCCTTGCCTCCAAGGAGCAGCTTGATATCACCCTCTCCAGGACAACTTGTTTGTTCTCCCAGCAGTCCATGATATATTCAATCCTCTTCTCCAACACCACTGCTCAAAAGCATCAATACTCTTTCTTTCATCCCTAGTCATTGTCCAGCTCTCTGATGCATAGCATATAATTGTTAAGACTATGGTCTGTGTCAGGTGTACCCTAGTTTCCAGAATGACAGCTTTTTATAGATATCTTGATATAATTGCTTTTTATATGGATTGAAAATTCATTACCTTCACTTAATTGTTCGTTTTCTAAAAACTATTTTCAACTTGTAACCTTTATTTTGTTTACAACTGGGATATAATTGTGTCCACTCTTGACTTATTAACATGTTTAGGTTCCAAACAGCAGATCATTTGAAAAAAATGGATAGTATTCTGTGAGAATTTGGGAATATATTAATTAAACACCAATGTCTCTCCCTCACGAGTGTCTATTCCTCATGGTCCGTCAGGCACCCTGATACAACTCAGAATACCTATAGATGAATAAGTCCCATTCTCTTTCACACTTTCTTCATTGGTGTGTAGTGCATGAGGTTTGAGGGGTCCAAAGCAGGGGAGGTCTACCATCATCTGACCAGGTCTCCATGGTAAACCTCAAACCTTTCCTCTCTACTTTCTCATTCCTCTTTCCTTGGGAACAACCCTCTTGATGTACAATAGCTAAATACATGGAAAAGTGAAGCCTTGGGTCCAGCAGAAGAGGGCACTAAGGGGACAAAGAGACAAATTTGTACTAAGAAATTTCTGTCTCCTAAGTATCTCCCATTACCCAGTCACCACCACATTCTATAGCCATCTGAGTAATACAGACTACTGGTAATCTGATCAGCCTCATTCTATCTCAAAGATCTTTCCTTCTCCACCACCTAGGATCTTCATTAATGTACAAAAGGATATGATAAAATAGTAATAGTGGTAGAACTGGTTGTTTTCACTGTTGTTTTAAATGAAAAGTTCTAGATAATGAGATAATTGCTAAGTGAGGAATCAGTGTTATGTTCTGATTCTGAAATCACCATGTTTATCTAATAATGAATAATGTTGCTGTTGTTTGTTGTTGCTGAGTATGACTCATAGTGAATTTATCAACAAGAGATCTGTTCTGTCCTATCCTGTGCCATCCTCATCATTTCTGACATATTTATGTACTTTGCTGCAGTCACTGTGTCAATCAATCTTATTGAATGTCATCCTCTTTTCCACTGACACTCCACCTTTACAAACATGATACCCTTTTCCAAGGCAAAGCCTGTCCTAATAATGTGCCCACCGTATATGAGATTAAGCTTCTCCATCCTTGCCTCCAAGGAGCACACTGTACCCAATTTCTTCAAGCCATTTATCTATTTGTTATTTTGGCAGTTCACAAGATGTTTAATAATCTTCTCCAACAGCTCAAAGGCATTACTATTTTTATTTCCGTCATCTTTATTCATTGTCCAGCTGCCAGATGCATACCAGGTTATTTGAAATACCATGACCTGAATCAGGTACACTTTAGTCTTCAAACTAACACTATTGTGCTTCCATAATTTGGAGCACTGGGAAATTATGCTGCCAAGAATATCTCCAGAGTGTTGAAGAACAAGGATGACAGTGTAGAGACTAAGGTGCATTTGATCCAGGTTATGATCTTTGAAATTAATGTTATACATCAGAGAACTGGACAGAGAGCTAATAGGTATGTCCTGTAGAGTGTGAAACCAAGTTGCTCTTTAAAAGCAAGGATTTTGAGACTATCTCACATACCTTGGGCATGTAGCCAGTAGGGACCGATCTTTATAGAAGGATACCATGCTTGGAAGAGTTAAGTGACAGCACAGGAGAGCAAGACCCCAGATGAGATGTATTAATTCAGTAATTGGGGTAGTAAGGGTAGGTATGTCAGAAATGGTGTTATTGGCCTAGAATAGAGCATGGTTCCAAGCTTGTTATAGGGTTGCTATGAGTCATAGTCAAGTTAACAGCACATGACAACAAAACTCGGAGAGATCATTTAGAGTAGAATTTTTTTAATGCTATATATCTCCTGATCTCCTGACTGCTGATAACAAGGATACTGGTTTTTTTAATTTAAATAAAATTAAATTATTGAGAATTTAAATCTTTTCTCCATATCATGTTTTTACTATAGGCTCAATGATACATATTTTTGTGTCCTTGATATTAAATTGTAATTAATGTTGAAGACTGTAGTCATTGATATTCTGTGGCAAGTGCTTCAAATCCACCTCATTTTCAGCAAACAAAATTGTATAATCTGCCAAACTCAGGTTACTGATGAGTCTCCTCTAATCCTGATGCTTGTTCTTCATAGAGTCCAGCTTTTTTAATGATTTGCTCAACATACAGATTGAGCAGGTATGGAGAAAGGATACAACCATGATGCACACTTTTCTTCATTTTAAACACTACAGTGTTCTCTTATTCTGTCCTAAAAACAGCTCCTAAGTTTAGATATAGATTTTGTATGAGCATGCTTAAGATATGTTCTGGGATTCCTGTTCTTCTTAAAGTTAACTTGTAATGTGCCTTCGAGTCACTTGTGACTCATAGTGACCATATGTACAATAGCCCTAAACCCTGATCCATCTATCTCTTGCCATTCTTATTGTATTTGACATACCTATCCTCATCACCCCAGTGATGGAATCAATCCATCTCATCAAGAGTCTTCCTCTCCTGTACTGTCCCTCGACCATCCCAAGCATGATATCTCTCTCCAAGGACTGATCCCACCTTGCAACATGTCCAAAGTATGTCAGACAAAGCTTCAGAATCTTTGCCTCTAGGGAGCAGCCTGGATTCACCCTCTTCAGGAAGAACTTGTTTGTTCTTCTAGCAGTACATGGTATATTCAATACTCTTCTCCAGCACCAAAGCTCAAAGACATCAACTCTCCTTCTATCATCCCTAGTCATTGTCCAGCTCTCTGATACATATCAAGTAATGGCAAAGACCATGACCTGTATCCAGCTCACCTTAGTTTCCAGACTGACATAGTTGCTCCTTAGTACCTTGGAGCTGTCTCTGACAGTAGACTTTGCCAATGCAATTCATCTTTTAATTTCCTGGCTGCTGGTGTCAAGAGTGTTGATTGTAGAGCCAAACAAACTAAAGGTATCAGCAGTCTCAATCTCTTCACCATCTATCATGATACTGCCAATCGGCCCAGTGGTGAGAATCTTTGATTTCTTGATGTTGAGCTTCAATCCATACTGAAGATGCAGTCTTTAACCTTCTGCAGCAAGCACTTCAGGTTCTTTTCAGTTTCAGCAAACAAGGTTGTGTCATCTGCATAACACAGATTGTTGATGAGTCTACCTCCAATCCTGATATCACACTTCTCCTCATACAGCCCAGTCTCCCAGATAATCTGTACCACATATAGATTGAAAAGATATGGAGACAGGACATATCCTTGGCCCACACCCTTCTGAGAATTTTGAACAATACAGTGTTTCCTTTCTCTGTTCTGATGACTGCCTTCCTTATCCAGGTATAAGTACCATCAATTGTTTTGGGATTCCCATTCTTCTCAGTCACAGTTTGTTGTGATCCACACAGTAAAATGCTTTTGCATAGTCAATGAAACAAGATAGACATTCCTCTGGTACTCTCCGCTTTCAGCCAAGATCCATCTGACATTAACTATAATATCCCTAGTGCCATGACCTCTTCTAAATCCAGCCTGCACTTCTGGTAGTTCTCTGTTGATGTTCTGTTCCAGTCATTTTTGGATGATCTTCAGCAGAATCTTGCTTGCATTTCAATGATATTGTTTGATAATTTCCACACTCTTTTGGATCACACTTCTTTGGAATGGGAACAAATATAGATATCTTCTAGTCAGTAGGCCAGGTGGTTGTCCTCCAGTTTTCTTGGCACAACTTGGTAAGCACATCCAGGGCAGCATCTGTTTGTTGAAATATGTCAATCAGTATGCCATCAATTCCTGGGAATTACAGTTTGTTATGATCTACACAGTCAACTATCATTACATAGTCAATAAACACTAATAGACATTCTTCTGGTATTTGCTTTCAGTCAGGATCCATCTGATATCAGCAATATCTCTGGTACTACTATGTCTTCTAAATACAGCTTGTAGTCTAGTAGTTCTCTGCCATTGTACTGTCTTAGGTGTTTTTGTATGATCTTTGGCAATATTTTGCTTTCATGTGATATTAATGCTATTATTTGATTGTTTCTACGTTCTGTTTGTTTCTTGGATATGGGAACAAAGTTGAACATCTTCCAGTCAGTTGGCCAGACAGAAGTTTTTAGAATTTCCTAGCACAGTAAGCACATCCAGGGCTGCTTCTGTTAGTTGAAATAAGTCATATATTATCCCATCGATGCCTGAAGCCTTATTTTTGCCTGTGCCTTCAGTGCATCTTAAACTTCTTCCTTCACTGCTATTTGACTCCTAATGGTATTTTCTGAAATATTTCCAAGTCCACAGACTCTTTTTAGTACAGTGACTCTATGTATTCTTTCCATTTCCTGAAGTTTCCTAGATCATTCAAGATTTTGTCCATAGCATCTCCAGTTGCAGCATTACAACTGGAGGTTTAAATTTGTTCTCTCAGCTTGCAAAATGTGGAGCAAATTATTCTATTTTTATTCCCCAACTCCAGTTCTTTGCACATTCTAGTATAGCACTTAGTTCTTCTTCATAGAGTTGCCTTTTGTAATCTTCTGTTCAGCTCTTTCACTTTGGTATCTCTTCCCTCTGTTTTGATTTCTCCCTGTTCTAGTTTCATTTTCAGAATGTTATTGTGCACCATCGAGTTGCAACTGACCCATAACTGACTGTCTAGAGGGTTTTCAGAGGCAGTTAATCACTTGGGAGGAGATTGTTCATCCTTCTCCAGTGGTGTGGCTGATGGCCTTGAACTGCATGCCTTTAGTATTACAGCAGAGCTTCTTACCACTTTTAGTTTGTTTTCTTTAGCCTCTCTTTGTAATGACTTTTTCTCGCTTCACTGATTATATAATTTCTCATCCCACAACTCATCTGGTCTTCAATCATTGGTAGTCAATGTCTGGAACCTATCTTAAGATTATTTAAGTTTAGGTGGGATAGAATCAAGTTTATATACTGCTTCTTATGGTCTTATTTTAATTTTCTATTAAAATAGAAATAGAATGTAATGTATTTCAAATAAATACATTTCTAAGTTTACTCTTGTTGTTGTTGTTGTTATGTGTTGTCGAGTTGCTTGTGACTCATAACGACCCTATGTACAAGAGCCCTAAATGCTGCTCTATCCTGTGCCAACCTCATTGTCTTTGACACACCTACTCCCACTACCCCAATCACTGAATCGATCCATCTCATCAAGGGTCTTCCTCCCTTGTGCTGTCTCCCCGCACTCCCAAATATGATGACCCTCTCCAATGACTGGTCCCTCCTTGCAACAGGCCCAAAACATGCCAGATGAAACTTCAGAATCTTTTCCTCCAAGGAGCAGCCCGACTTCACTCTCTCCAGGAAAAACCTGTTTGTTCTCTTAGCAATCCATGGTTTATTCAACATTTTTCTCTAGCACCACAACACAAAGGCATCAATTCTCTTTCTATCATCCCTAGTCTCTGTCCACCTCTCTGAAACATAACACGCAATTGCGAAGTTTATGTCCCAGATCAGACTGTAGTCTCCAGTCTGATGTCGTTACTCTTCAGTACTCTAGAGAAGTCCCTGACAGCAGACTTTCCCAGTGCAATTTGTCTCTTGATTTCCTGACTGCTGGTAACAAGAGTGTTGACTGTGGAGCTAAGCAAACTAAAACTGTTAACTATCTCAATCTCTTCATCATCCATAATAATGCTGACAACTGGCCCAGAGTAGTTGTTGTTGTTGTTGTTGCTGTTATGTGCCATCGAGTCACCTGCAACTCATAACGACCCTATGTACAACAGCCCTAAACTCTGCCCCGTCCTGTGCCAATCTCACCATCTCCGACACATCTACCCCCATTACCCCACTCATTGAATCAATCCATCTCATTGAGGGTCTCCCTCTCCTGCACTGTCCTTCTACCCTCCCAAGCATGATGTCCATCTCCAAGGACTGGTCCTTCCTTGCAACATTTCCGAAGTATGTCAGACAAACCTTCAGAATCCTTGCCTCTAAGGAGCAGCCCAACTTCACCCTATCCAGGACAAGCATGTTCATTTTCTCAGCAGTCCATGATATATTCAATACTCTTCTCCAACACACAGTTCAAAGGCATCAATTCTCCTTCTATTATCCCTAGTCATTGTCCAGCTCTCTGATGCATAGTAAGTAAGTGATTGCAAAGACCATGGCATCTATCAGGCACACCTTAGTCTCCCGACTGACATTGTTGCACATCAGTACTTTAGAGAGGTATCTAACCACAGACTTTCACATTGCAATACATCTTTTAATTTCCTGGCTGCTGGTGCCAAGAGTGTTGACTGTGGAGCCAAGCAAACCAAAACTGTGAGCAATCTCAATCTCTTCACCATCCATACTGATTCTGCCAATTGGCCCAGTGGTGAGAATCTTTATTTTCTTGATGTTGAGCTTCAGTCCATATTGAAGGCTTCAATCCTTGTCTTTCTGCAGCAAGCATTTCAGGTTCTCCTCAGTTTCAGCAAGCAGGGTTGTGTCCTCTGCATAATGCAGGTTGTTGATGAATCTTCCAATCTTGATACCACATTCCTCCTCGTACAGCCCAGAATCCTGAATGATCTTTTCTGCATACAGATTGAAAACGTATGGAGACAGAATACATCCCTGACAGATGCCCTTCCCAATTTTGAACCATGCAGTGTCTCCTTGCTCTGTTCTGATGACTGTCTCTTGGTCCAAATTGAATACCAGTGATTCCAATGAAAATAGCTCATTGTTTCCCTTTAGAGAAGCTTCCATTAAAGATGCATAATTTTTAATTCCTATAGTTCGAGTCATTTGGCCTTTTTCTCAAGCATTTCCTTAGGAAAACTTTATCTTATTTCACCCTTGATATTTTCCTCTTTAAATAACTTTTTTATACATTGTTTCTCACTGTATAAGGAAATTTTCTGTCTGCTAAAGATTCAGAGTCTGTATGTACAATTTTTATATTATGTGTTATTGATAATAACTTTTATGTGTTATTGATCATCACTTTTATATTTGTTTTATTAATAATAACTATGTGTTTTTCACTCATTTCATAAGTTTACATTAACAGCACTTATTTTCTACTTTTTTTATCTTCATCTTTTTATGTATAACTCTTATCTCTGAATAATTGTATGTGACACACATGTACATCTTGACATAGGAAGAGTAACTATGTTAGTCTAGAAACTAAAGTGTGCCTGATCAAGGCCATGTATGGTCTTTGTGATTACTTGCTATGCATCAGTGAGCTGGATAATAACTAAGGGTTGTAGAACAAGAATTGATGGTGTTGAGTTGGGGTTCTAGAGAAGAGTATTGCATATACCATAGACTGCTAGGAGAACAAATAGGCTCATCCTGGAGAGGATGAAACCAGGCTGCTCCTTGGAGGAAAGGATTTTGAAGCTTGATCTGACATACTTTGGGTATGTTGCAAGGAAGGATTTGTCCATGGAGAGGGATATCATTCTTGGGAGGGTGGAGGGACAGCACAAGAAACGAAGACCCTGCATAAGATGGATTGACTCAGTGACTGTGGTAATGGGGGTAAGTGTGTCAGAGACAATGAGGTTGACTCAAGATAGAGCTTAGTTCAGGCCCGTTGTACATGGGGTTACTAGGAGTCGCAGGCAACTCGATGACACATAACAATGACAACAACAGGGAGCTCTAATGGCTTGGTGATGAATAGTGCTGCCAATCTAAAGGCATGTGGTTAAAATCCAACAGCTACTCTATAAAAGAAATATTAGTAATCTCTTCCCATGTGATTTACAGCCTCTGAAAACACACTGTGGGTCAGTTCAGACTCATTGCACATAACAACAGGAACAACCAAATGAAGCACTAGCTGAAGGTTGATGCAGCTTGTCTCAATAACAAAACCATGTCTTTCCTATACATCTTAAGAAAATTTGAGTAAAAAGTTATTTTGCTGGGAATATTTCTGACATAGTTAAAAAAATGTGAAGTCTTGAAGATAATGGGAATTTTTCATGAAATTCACACTGTTGTTACGTGTTGTCGAGTTGCTTGCAACTCACTATATAATATTTTTCTTTAAGTTATTTGTTCTTCAGAGAGAGTGATTCAGTACTTATACAAGACACATTCTTTAATTTAAATAAACATTGCTAACCTAAAGGTCACACCTATTTGGAGTTTCTTAAACCACCAGTGACTCAGAGAAAGATGGACAATTTCCTCCCCTGCAATTTACAATCTCAGTAACTCTCTGGAGGGTCAGTTTTTATTTAGTTCTGACTTAACAATGAGAGAAAGAGATTAATATAAATGGAAATACATCTACTTGTTAAACTAAATCATGAAAAAATATAGCAAATCTCACTGACTTGAACATGTTGATTCCTTCTGCCCCTATTTAATGATATCCTTAATCAGAAAAACTATTACAGTTTCTGTCCCCTGACTATGCAAATATTCCTTGCATAAATCTTGCTTTAAGAAGATGCATTGAAAAACATTCTCTCATGGTGTTTAATCCAGATTTTGGTGTTTATATTCATATTTACTGGCTTTACAATTATAAGAAAACTTTATTTTCAATGTGTATTAATTTTTAAACTTCAATTAGATATTCTACTTTATAAACTTTAATTTTATTTGATTGGATTGTAGAGTGGATGGAGAGCTATACTTTGTGTTATATAATTGAAGAGGTGTTATTCAGTTGAGACTGTTCTGATTTCTCTCCTTTATTGAGGTAAATAGGTAGAGCAGGTTGAAGAATAGCATCTTTCCTAATTTTAACTGCATTAAAAAAGAATATAAACAGAGGTCTGTTAGCATTATCAAATTCTTGGGAGGAGACCAAATCATTGTTTCCAGAATCATATTTCTGGATTCATTTTTTTTCCTTGAAAAATTGCAAGCTACAAAATTAATGGCAACTAACTGATATTTATTGTGCTAATGAAATAAATTTAATTGTATAAACCCCTTGGAAAGAGTCTGCCATAACATAAGGACTCAAAATTATTAGCTCCGTATTATTCAAATAATTTATTTTTTATGTAGATATATTATCTTATTATCTGATTTTAATGCACTAATCAAAATATAAGGAGCTCCTTAGGCTAGTAGGCAATGAGTTGCACTGCCAAACCAAAGACAAGCTGTTTGAATACAACAGCTATTCCAAGAGAGAAAAATAGGCACTCTTCAATCGTGCAATTTACATCCTCTAAAAATCTAGTGAGTCAGTTATGAGTTGTACATACTCAATGGTAATGATTCAGTCAGTCAATCAAATATACACCTAGAACCTGTGAACTGTGCAAGAATGGCATAGTCTCCTTATTACTCTCACAGAGAAAATGGACCATAGAGAGAAAGCTTAGGGACACAAAAGAGTATCTGTACAAAAATCAATGAGAATGATGATGATGGGTGAATTGACGGATCACTTGGCTTTATTTTATGTCTCCATTATTTAAAAATGCCATAGATATTTTAAGAAAGTACGTAATGACTATACTTGATATTCCTGAGAATTTAGGAGGAAAGATCAGAATTCTGAAGATTAGTGTCACCAGTTAGAACCAAATTTTACCTCTAATGATAACCCACCTATTACTGATTTATACTTCTAAAATGGTAAATAATCCAATAGAAAAATGGGCACAGGATATGAACAGGCATTTCACCGAAGACGACATTCAGATGGCTAACAAACACATGAAGAAATGCTCAAAATCCCTAGCCCTAAGAGAGATGAAATTAAAACAACTATGAGATATCATTTCACCCCAGTCAAAATAGCAAAATTTAACAGAACAGCAAGCAACAAATGCTGGCGAGGTTGTGGAGAAACTGGAACCCTGATTCACTGTTGGTGGGAGTGTAAAATGGTGCAACCCCTGTGGAAAGCAGTATGGCGCTTTCTCAAAAGTTGCAAATAGAGATACCATTTGACCCAGCAATTCCACTACTGGGAATATACCCTGAAGAGACCATAGCTGACATCCAAGCAGATATATGCACACCCATGTTTATTGCAGCTTTGTTCACAATAGCAAGGAGTTAGAAACAACCTAAATGCCCATCAACAAATGAATGGCTAGAGAAGCTGTGGTATATTCGCACAATGGAATACTATGCTGCATTAAAAAACAAGGAACTCATGCAATATTATTCAAAATGGTTGACTCTGGAGAACATTATGCTGAGTGAAATATCCCAGTCACAAAAGGACAAATATTACATGATGCCACTGTTGTAGAATGGGACTGTCCTTGGGGTTGGGGAGAGACTGAGTAGGATGGGTTCAATAATGTATACTGCACTGAAACAGAGGAGGGAGAAAACTGTTTAAAAGAGATATATAACTAGGTATTTCTGTCATCACAGGAGACTAGAGCGAGGGCTACATGGTGGAGGGGACCTAGGGGAGGGTTTGTAAAACAATGAAAGAATCTTTTCTTTTACTTTTCCATAATTTTTGGACTCATGTACTTATAACTTGTTAGTCAAATTTGTGTCTTCTAGGTTGCAACACCCCCATGATGCATCTTCAAGGATATGAACATGTACGGCCAAGCACAATCAATAAGAGTGCATCTAAATTCCAAAATCAATCTCCATAATATTCTATGTGTTTCCTACTGCCAAAGGGGCCCTTTAGAGTAGTGAGAGAAGATCTTCACCCTGAAACCCACAGCGTCCCTTTTCAGCAGGAAGTAGCTAAGAGAATACACCATCCCCTTTTCCTTATGACTCAGGGTGAAGTCTCTCTCAGGGAGGAGTGATAGGGAATGGCAAAGGACACACTGACAAAGAAGATTAATCAGAACTGGCTTTGACAAGCACTGTGGCATTTGGACAAGAACAAACTGGGAGGAGGGTAGAGAGAATAGTGCAACAATGAATGAATGGAAACCCAAAATCTCTGTAAATGTTTATGAAAATTAATATAGAAAAAAAATAAAATGAAACCAAACAAAAAGGTGAGTCAGCACACCCATAGCTACATATGCTTGCTGAAATATCTCATTAAGTATTCTGTAATTTCAGAAGGCTTATTTTTTGCCAATGCCTTCAGTGCAGTTTAGACTTCTTCCTTCATTATCACTGGTTTTGATCGTATGTTTTTGTTGTTGTTATGTGCCATTAAGGTGCTTGAAACTCATGGTAATTTTATGCTCTACACCTTGTTCTATCCTGAGCCAATCTCACTGTCCCTATTATCCCTGCATCACTGTCTGATGTCACTGTGTCACTGACTATTATCCCCATGTTCATTGTATCAATTCATCTCATCCAGTGTCTTCCTCTCCTGTGTTGTCCCTCGACTCTTCCAAGCATGATATACTTCTCCAAGGACTGATCCCTTATGGCAACATGTTCAAAGTATGTGAGTCAGGGCTTAAAAATCTTTGTCTTCAGAGAACAATCTGGTTTCACCCTCTCCAAGACAGATCTGTTTGTTCTCTTGGCAGTCCATGGTATATTCTTCTCTAGCACCCCAAATCAAAGACATGAAATCTTCTTCTGTCATTTTTAGTTATTGTCCAGTTCTTTGATTCATAGCAAGTAACTATGAAAACCATGCCTTGAATCAGGTGCACTTTAGTCTCTAAACTGATATCTTTGCTCTTCAGCATTCTGTAGATGGACCTGATAGCAGACTTTCCTGATCCAATTCATCTTTTGATATACTGGCAACTGGTGCCAAGAGTGCTGGTTGTAGACACAATCAAGATAAAAGTTTTAACAATCTCTATCTCTTCTCCATCTAGCATAGTGTAGCTAATTGGTCCAATAGTGATAATCTTTGTTTTCTTGACATTGAGCTTCAATCCATATTGAAGACTTAAGATCTTGACTTTCTGCAACAGATGATGGAGGTCCTTCCGAGTTTCAACAAATAAGGTTGTATCACTTGTGTAAAGGAAGTTGTTGATGAATCTTCCTCCAATCCTGAGGCCACATTTCTCCTTGTGAATACTAGCATCTCAGATAATCTGTTTCACATACATATTGAAAAGGTATGGAGACAAGATATATTCCTGGCACTCTACTTTCCTGGTTTTGATCCATGCAATGTTTCCTTGTTCTGTTCTAATGTCTGCTTCTTGGTCTAAGTATATAGGTTTCACATGAGCACAATCAAGTATTCTGGAATTCCCATTCTTCTTAAGGTTAGCCATTGTTAGTTTTTATCCACTCAGTTAAATGCCTTCATATAGTCAACAAAACACAGATAGACATTCTTCAGGTAGTCTCTACTTGGTGCCACTCCTGCTTCCAAATCTGTTTTAATACTGGTAGCTCTACCAAACACTGTCCACAATGGGAAACCTTTATGGTATTTGATATCCCCATGGCACAAGGTTCAGCATTATAGCAAACCCAGGTTGCTTCATACAGCACATTGACAAAGACTGATGTGTGTAAAGTGGAAGAGTATTCCTCCAGATATAACAGCACTAGTCTCTTTTAGTAGTGGTTAAGTGTTGTTGAGTCAAATATGTCTCAGAGTAAGCTTTGCACAAAAGACCTAAACTCTGTTCTATACTTAACATCATTTCTGTACATTTATAAGAGAGACATTAGTAATATTGTTTGATAATTTCCACATTCTGTTGGATCACCCTGTTTTTGAAGTGGGAATAAATGTGGATGTTTTTCTGTCAATTGGTCAGCCAGTTTTCCTCCAGATTTCTTGGCAAGACCTGGTAAGACTGTCCAGGGCATAATCTGCTGAAGTATGTCAATTGGCATTCCATCAATTCCTGGAGACTTGTTTTTTTGCTAATTCCTTCAGAGCAGCTTCAACATCCTGTTTCATCACCATTGCTTCCTGGTCATATGTTGTTTCAAGAAATTCTTCTCTGTCATCCAATTCTTTTTGGTACTGTGACTCTGCGTACTACTCCTTTCTTCTTTAGATGCCTTCTGGATCATCAATATTTTGCCCATAGCATTTTTAAGTATTACAGCTCAAGGCCGGAATTTGTTCTTCAGTTCCTTCAGCGTAAGACATACGAATCGAGTTTGTCCCTTTTGTTTCTCTGACTCTAGCTCTTTGCATACTTCACTTTTGTCTTCATGACTTGTCTTATGAAATCTTCTGTTTACCACCTTAATTTCCTGATATCTTCTTCCCTTTTGAATTCTCAGCACTCCAGTACTTTATTCTGAGTCTCTTCTGATATCCATCTTTGTTTTTTCTTTGTCCTGTTTTTCCTTAAATGGTACATTGTCAGTCATTTGTTTTGAGTACAATGACTATGTGTATTTCTTCTATCTTCTTTTGATTCTTACTGTATTTGTCAATATTTGCCCATGGGATTACAACTTGATACTCTTTTTTTTTTTCCTCCTTCAGTTCTTTCAACTTGAGAAAGAATAATAGGCAGGCCCAAAAGTTGAGTAATACTATCAATGAGATATATGTTCCTTATATCAACCCTTAGAGGCCAAAAGGGCAGCATTTCTCCAAGGATAACTCTCAGAAGGCAGGAACTGATAGGGAAGAAGAATAACTGGAAATGTTAAGCAAGAAGAAAATGGTAAACAAGAAGAAAGTGAAATAATGCCATTACACTGTGAGAACTGCAAGCAACATCACAAAATAAAATGTGTATAATATATTGAATGGAAATCCCATATCCTTTGTAAACTTCAACTCAAATCACAATAAAAATTTGGTAATTGTAATGTAAAAAAGAAATAGTCAATCCTAAAGTATTTTTCATTTACATCTTAAAACCAAGACAATTTTTTTTAAAAAGAGAGTATTACAGTTAAGAATAAAGGAAACAATATAAGAATATTTTGCGTAACTATATTTTATAAGGAATATTTTAAAATATATTGTTAAAGTTCTTTATTGAATAAATTATTGCTTTCATTTCTTGCCTATTAAGTTAATAATTGTGATATTTGTTTCACGTGCATCTTTCTGGGCTTGTGTTTCTCCCTCTGGCAAACATCATGCGACTAAGAAACAAGTCATAAAAGAAAAGAAATAAAAATTAACTTTAGTTAGAATGAACTTCAAAGTCTGTACCTAACATAAGAATGTGTTTTAAATTGTACATCTCCAAACTACTAATGGAAATGATAGTCATTATACCCTATCAATTTATATAACAAAAGCAAGTCAAAATGCAAAGAAAAGTAACGTATTTTGTGTTATAAAAATAGAAAAGGCCTTGGCTTTAGAAAGTGGGTTTTGATTTCAAGCTGAATGTAACATATAGAACAAAAGTGCATGCATTTAGTCAATACATCCCATTTTAGAAAAGAATAATTGCATTTTAATTATAGCATTTAAAGTAAGATCACATTTTAAAAACTAAGGTTCCACAAGCAAAGGTTTCAGCAAATGTCTCTGTTTAGAAAGAGATAAATGGAGGTTATTCTTAGGCAGAAAAAGGGTCCCAGATGGTCAACTTTGAAATAAATACAAAATAATGTGGACGTAAATTTTTAACTGTTTATTGTGGTTCAAATTTTATAAGGTATAACATTGAAATTAAGTCTTTTAAATATGTTAAATTATACATTAAACTCTATAATACTTTTATCGTAATGAGACTTGTTAACTATAACAATCAAATTGGTACTATCTAATGTTTCTGTCAGGTGTATCCTGGCTGAATGCAAATAACATTAGATTTGAGTTTCTAGAGTTATTGCTGTTTTTTTTCTCTGATTAAGTTTGTAGTCTTTGGTTTTATTTCTGTGTCTCTGATCCACTTTGAGTTAGTTTTTGTGTATGGTGTGAGGTGTGGGTCTTGCTTTGGTTTACTGCATATGGTTTTTCAATTTTGTCAGCACTATTTGTTAAAGAGGCTGTCATTTCCCCACAAGTGATTCTGTCTCTTTGTCAAATATCAGGTGACTACTGGTAGATGGGCCGATTCTATTTAATTCTTGATTCTATTTCACAGATCTACTAGGGATATTGTAGCTGATGTTAGATACATCTTAGCTGAAAGCAGGGAATGCCAGAGGAATGTCTATCTGTGTTTCATTG
>NW_006399797.1:3810218-3811874 GCF_000299155.1 Elephantulus edwardii | reverse complement strand
GTGTGATTGGCACAGGACAGAGCAGAGTTTAGGGCTGTTGTACATAGGGTCGCTATGAGTCTCAAGCAACTCGGCGGCACACAACAACAACAACATGTGTTACTGTACCAATGTGATGCTGTCCTTACTATGGCTGTGAAGTAGGATTTGCAAAAGGGAGTGTTATTCTTCCAAGTTTGTTTTTATTTTTCAGTAATTCTTTGCTTATTTGGAGTTCTTTCCATTACAGACAAAGCTTGCTTTTCCATTTCGTTGAAGAATAGAGTTGGTATCTACATTGAGTTAACACTGAGCTTGTAAATTGTTTCTGGTAGAACTTTAATTTTCATGATACTGAGTTTATCTACCCATGAACATGGTATATGCTTCCATTTCTCTAGGTCCCTTTTTATTTCTTGCAGTAATGTTCTGTAATTTTCTTTCTGTAGATCATCTATGTCTACAGTTAGATTTATTACTTTTTGTCCAGACTTCCAAGCATAGCTGAGAAAATTACTTGAGAAGTTGGACTCTGTGGAGTAGAATGTGGCATCAGGAACAGAGGATTCCTCATTAATCTATATTATGTAGATGGCATACTTTACTTGCTGAAAATGAAAAGGACTTGAAGCACTTATTGCAGAAGATATTCGAATACAGCCTCCAATATGAATTGTATCTCAGTGTCAAAACAACAAAATTCAAATAACTTAGTCAACATCAATATAAAAGGAGCCATATTGAGCTGAGAAAGTATGTAGTCAGGTACCTCTCCAAATTATTGAGAAACAATAACATTAGGTTGAAGAATTAGGTATGCTTAATCTAGACAACAATCTTTTTAGTAATTTGATTTGCATCATAGTGCCAGACAATTAATTAGGATAATAGAATAAAAATTGATGTATTTGGCTATGATATTAGGAGAGAGAACTGAATAGCTACTGTACTGCTCCCCCCCCCAAAAAAAAAGAAGAAGTCCAAACAAATATGTCTTGAAGTAGGTGCAGTCAGTGTACTCTTTGGAGACAAAGATTAGAAAGGTTCATTTCACATAAGTTGAGCATCTTTCTAGGATAGTCTATTTCTTTGGAGAGGAACATCAAATTTGGAAAGATGGATGGTCAGCAAAACAGAAGAAGACTGTCAACCAAGTGGACTGAACAGTGACTGCACCAAAGAGCTCAAATATGTCAGAGATTATGAGAATGGAACAGGATAGGGCAAGATTCAAATCTGCTGTTCATAGGGTGCTATGGATCATACTTGACCTGCTGATGCTTAACAACCACAGCAATGTTTGTGAGTAAGTAAGTGTTCATATTCACCAAAGAGAAAAGCCCTAGATAGGCTGTAATTATATGGATTCCCCAAATAATTTTAATTTTAAATTCTTGAGAGATTAAAGGAAATGCACTATAAAGCTTCATGGGGAAGGGGTGATAATAACCACCAAAAAAAAAAAAATGTTTACCTAGCAATGGGAATACTGTGATCACAAAGAGGATTTCCCCAGGGTCAGGCTTTTCTATCCATTGTTCTCTTGATGTGCTGACCCATTCAGTTTCCCCAAATGTGGTAAATTTGACAGCATAATTTGTGGTAGTGCTTTTCTTTGTTTAAAATAAAGGATGAGGAGGAAGAGAAATAGGAGGAGGAGGAGGAGGAGGAGGAGGA
>NW_006399797.1:3805542-3810118 GCF_000299155.1 Elephantulus edwardii | reverse complement strand
GAAGAAGAAGAAGAAGAAGAAGAAGAAGAAGAAGAAGAAGAAGAAGAAGAAGAAGAAGAAGAAGCTGATTAACCCTGATAAACATAGGAAAAGCACATCAAATCTTAAGAATAGTGTTAAGAGCTGTATTAATTGAGCGCAATTCTAGCTACTATGTAAGGCATAGCTTCATTTGGGATAACAGAATTAATAATAACAAGATTACTATAAAAGCAGTAACTTAGATGGAACTTTTCATTTGCTAGGGAATATTGTAATTGCTTTCTGGTTTCTATGCACAAAACTTAGAATATGTAAATTATTCTTGCTTTACATACGAACACAGCTAAGAAAGTTAATATACTCAAAAACACTAGGGGTGTATCAGAACTAGAATATGTACCCAGGCTGTCTGAATCCCCAAAATGATAATCAACTCTGGTTTGTTGTGCTCTGAGAATAGTAATTTTAAAGGAATCACGTTTTTATTTGCATTGATAAAGTTTGCATCAGAGTTTTCTGAAGAACAAAAGAAGGCACATTTCTAAATGAGATAAATTTATGTTAGTCTTTCAGCAAAAGTCCTAGGGTCACAAATTGGAGAGAATGAAGTTGTGCCAAGTGTGATATATGTCCTCTTATAGCCAGGGATGTGTCCTAGCTCCATACCTTTTCAACCTATATGCAGAACAGATTATCTGGGAGGCTAGGCTGCATGAAAAGAAGTGTGGCATCAGCATTGGTGGAAGATTCATCAACAATCTGCATTATGCAGATGACACAACCCTGCTTACTGAAACTGAAGAGGTCCTGAAGCATTTGCTGTAGAAGTTCAAGGACTGCAGCCTTCAATATGGATGGAGGCTCAATATAAAGAAGACAAGGATTCTCACCACTAGACAAATTGGCATCATCAGGATGGATGGTAAAGAAATTGAGGTTGCTAACAGCTTTAGTTTGCTTGGCTCCACAGTCAACACTCTGGCACCAGCAGCCAGGAAAGTAAAAGATGTATTGCAATGGGAAAGTCTCCAAAGTACTGAAGAGCATTGGTGTCACTATGGAGACTAAGGTGTGCCTGATATAGGCCACAGTCTTTGCAATCACTTGCTATGTGTCAGAGAGTTGGGCAATGACTAAGGATGATAGAAGGATAATTGATGCCTTTGAGCTGTGGTGTTGGAGAAGAGTATTGAATATACCATGGACTGCTAAGAAAATGAATATGTTCATCTTTGAGAAGGTTAAACCAGGCTGTTCCTTGGAGGAAAAGACTTTGAAGCTTTGCCTGACATACTTTGGACACTTTGCAAGGAGAGACCAGTCCTTGGAGAAGGATGTCATGCTTGGGATGGTGGAGGGACAGCACAGGAGAGGAAGACCCTTTATGAGGTAGATTAATTCAGTGACTGGGGTAATGGGGGTAGGTGTGTCAGAGACAGTGAGTTTACACAGGATAGAGCAGGGTTTAGAATTGTTGTACATAGGGTCTCTATGAGTTTCAGGCGACTCGATAGCACATAACAACAACAACATAGTCCTAATGGGATATCTGGTGGCATTTTTGGTAGGATGGTGCATTGCTAACAAAGGTAGTGAGTGGCTCAATGAGAAAAAGAAAAGCTATCTTCTACTTTGTCATTTACAGCCTCAGAATCCTCTTGAAACATCAGCAATGAGTTAGTTCTAGTCAGAACACGGTAATGAGTTGAGTTCAAGTATTTTGTAATCTTAACGCAACTTCCCAATGTGGGAGCTCTGTGGCTTAGCGGTAAGGAATTGTGCTTCCAATGCAAAGATAAACTATTCAAATTCACCAACTACTCTGAGTGAGAAAAATGAGCAAGCTCCTCACTTTGGAAGAGACAGTAGTTTACTGTCTCTGAAAGCTTACTGGAAGATTAGCTATTAGTTGCTTCTAGCTTCATAGTATGTAACAACAACATAAACAATGTAAACTCCTTGATGTTGGTACTTACTGTTATATTGATTGAAATGCAAAACATATACTTGGAACATACAAAAAGAATTATGTACCATAAATTGCTATCATTTTATCAAATTTTGTTGAGTTTATGTTACTATCTGTTTTTACAAAACACAAACAACTATCTTGCTATTTATGAAATTTATAACATTTATTTGAGATGGCAGATATAATATATTAGGTACATATACTGTATGTTTTCAGTTTTGGAATCCCAAGAACCACTTAAAGCATTGCTGTTAAGTATCGTCAAGTTGAGTGTGACCCATAGAAACTCTATGAACAACAGATCTAAACCCTGTCCTATGCTAATCCTCAGACATCCAAACACATTATTGCTATTGTGGCAGTCACTGTGTCAATCCACCTGTTTGAGTCTTCTCTTTGTTGGCCCGTTACCTTTCCTAGCATCATGTCTCACTCCATGAAATAGCCCCTTTTAGCAACATCTCCAGAGTATGTGAGGTAAAGCCTCATCCTTTCTTCTAAAAAGTATTCTGGATTCACCCTCTCCAAGGCATATTTGTTTGTTCTTTACTACTCTTTTCCAACATTTCAGCTCAAAGGCAACAATTTTTCTTTTGTTATCCTTATTCACTGACCAGATCTCAAACGCATAGCAAGTGATTGGAAAGACCATGACCTGAATCACATGCACTTAGCTATAGTAGTGTAGTGGTAGAGCCCAAATTAGAAGTCAGTTGAAATGAGGAAAAATTAGGCAGACACAATTTAATAATTGGAACATGGTACATATGCAGCTTGAATATTGGAAAACTAGAAATTTTTAAAAATGAAATGGAACATACAAAGATCAATATGCTAGGCATTAGAGAGATGAGATGGACTAGCTTTGGCCATTTTGAATCAGATAACCATATGTTATACTACCCTTGGAATGAAAAACAGAAGAATGGTGTTAGGTTCATAGTAAAAAAGCCAATTTTAAGTTCTATCTTGAAATTATAATGTTGTGTGTGATAGCATATTATCTATACATGTGCAAGGACTATTATGACTACTTTCAAATATATGCCCCTACATTTAGGGCCAAAGAGGAAGAAAATGAGAATTTTTACCATATCTTGCAGTGCAAAATTGACCCTTCAATCAAGTTGCATTAGTGATAATTGGTGATGAGAAGGCATAAGTTGGAAACAGTGAGGAAGAAATATTACTTGACAAATAGGAGCCTGGTAATAGAAATGAGTTTGGAAATAGAAGGAACAAATTTTGTATTTTAATTGCAAATACCTTTGTTTAAAAGACACAAACAAGAACTTTATACATGGACCTCACCTGATGGGCTGCATAGGAATCAGATTGAGTACACCTGTGGAAGATATTGCTGGAGAAGCTCAATATTGGCAGTTAAACTAGGTCTGGGCAGACTGTGGGTCACACCCTCTTAGTGTCAGTGATAAAGCAGAACAGAATTTGTTATCATTGATACGATCAATGTTTTGGACTGGATAAGTATTTGCTGTAATAGACTTTCCTCTGAATTGTAAAATATTTAACACCAACTATCTACAGCCTGTACCACCTAGGTGCCAATAGCAACCATCTTTTTTTTCTCTCGTTTCATATATTTTCTACACATTAAGTTGTAATGACAAGTTGTTTCAAATGTGGTAAAAAAGTGCTACTATTTCTTTTATAATAAATAACTCAAGAGTCATTTTAGCACAATTTGTTAAAATTATTTTCTTTGCCAGTTGTATTTTCTCATTTCACCATGGTGATGATATGATAGTATACACAGAAACCCAAAACATTCAAGAAAACAAACAAATTAAAAATACAACAACAAAAAACTGTTAGACCTAGTAGATTAATAGAGTGGCAGGATACAAGATCAATATACGTAAGTCTATGAAATACCTCTACAGTAACATAAAAAATGTGAAGGAAAATAAGAAAGCAATACCATTTATAATGTTGTTGTTGTGTGCCGTTGAGTCGCCTGCGACTCATAGAGACCCTATGTATAACATCCCTAAACTGTGCTCTGTCCTGTGTCAATCGCACCACCTCTGATACACCCATCATGATTACCCCGGTCACTGAATCAATCCACCTCTTAGGGGGCTTTCCCCTTCTGTGCTGTCCCTCCAACTTCCCAAGAATGATGTCCCTCTCCAAGGACCTCTCCCTCCTTACAACATGTCCAAAGTATGTTAGACGGAGCCTTAGAATCCTTGCCTCCATGGAGCAGCCTGGTTTAACCCTTTCCAGGATGAATCTGTTTGTTTATAATAGTAAAATACAAATTGAGATGGTTGTTGTCATTGTTAATTGCCATCAAGGCGTTGTTGTTGCTGTTGTTGTTATGTGCCGTCACGTCGCCTGCGACTCATAGTGACCCTATGTACAACAGCCCGAAACTCCGCTCTGTCCTGTGCCAATCGCACTGTCTCCGACATTCCCATCCCAATTATCCCAGTCACTGAATGAATCCACCTCATAGAGGGCCTTCCTCTCCTGCGTCGTCCCTCCACCCTCCCAAGCATGATGTCCCTCTCTAAGGACCAGTCTCTCCTCACAACATGTCCAAAGTATGTTAGACAAAGCCTCAGAATCCTTGCCTCCAAGGAGCCACTCGGTTTA
>NW_006399797.1:3802565-3804372 GCF_000299155.1 Elephantulus edwardii | reverse complement strand
GTGGTACTAGAGATATTGTATCTGATGTTAGACAGATCTTGGCTGAAAGCAGGGAATACCAGAGGAATGTCTATCTGTATTTCATTGACTATGCAAAAGCATTTGACTGTGTAGATCATAACAAACTATGGTTGACCCTGAGAAGAATGGGAATCCCAGAACTCTTGATTGTTGTAATGCGAAACTTATACTTGGACCAGGAGGCAGTCATCAGAACAGAACTAGGGAACACTTCATGGTTCAAAATTGAGAAGGGCGTACACCAGGGATGCATCCTATCTCCATACCTTTTCAACCTATATGCAGAACAGATTATTCGGGAGGCTGGGCTCTATGAGGAGAAATATGGGGTCAAGTTTGGTGGATGATTTATCAACAATCTGCTTTATGCGGATGACAAAACCCTGCTTGCTGAAACTGAAGGGGACCTGAAGCACCTGCTGCAGAGCGTCAAGGACTGCAGCCTACAATATGGAGTGAGGCTCAATGTCAAGAAGACAAAGATTCTCACCATCAAGTCGAGCAAAACGAATAATGACCCTATAAACAAAAGATCTATAACTAGTCTATAACTTTTATAGTTCCCCTGATGTTCATATGAAGGATTAAAATTAAAATGGCTCCTATAGTTCTCAGCTAAGTTAAACTCAGGAATTTTCCACTGCCCCGGGTGTAACCCCATCTGTGTGCCCAAAAGACTGCCCCACACCCAGTGTTCCAGGAAATAGCCTAACTGCAGGGTACCTGTATTCTGAGAACTGGCCGACCACAAGGGTTGGGCAAACAAGCTGATGTTTTAAGATTTGCTTGACTGTTAACTGTGCAAAATTATGATAATGTGTAAGTGTGCTGTGTAATCCATGTATGAAGCCAAACCAATGAATTCAAACTGTGCTTTTATTACCCAGTGAGAAGCTGACACCCTGTTGTATCCCCCTAGAGTGTATAAAAAGAGCCAAAATTGTCTGCTCGGGGTCGACTCCTCTGTCTCCTGTGAGAGATTCGTGTCAGCCCGGAGCTCTGCAATAAACCTCCTGCTTTTGCATCAAGCCGGTGTCTTGGAGTCTTGGGTCTTCGCCGTCCACTCGGAACAGGACCACCAGTTCGGGGGTCTTTCATATGGGGGCTCGTCCGGGATAGGACGCGACCACCCACCACTCCCGAGACTAACCCTTGGAGGTAAGAGGATCCTCAAAAGTGAATGAAGTGTGTGTGTGGCGCCACAAAGTGAAAGTAAATTGAGAACGAAACTGAGTGCATGATTGTCTGTGAAATTTCTGGTGATTCTGGTGATTCTGGTGGCTGCAGCCAAGCACCGTAAGGAGCTGGTTGCCGGTGGCGGGTAGACGTGCCCGGAGCCCACAAGTCGCAACTCCTGGGGGACGCCCTGAGAGTGAAGTCTGTAACCCTGGCGGTCTTTTATTTGGAAGGGAGAGAGAATGTCTCCCTAATTGAGGATCGGAGAAAAGACCGTTCTGTTAGCCCAGTTGAAGTTGCTCTCGGATGGTTGTGGAACCAGCCAGGTCGCAAGGACACTGGGTTATTTGTGTTTCAGTTACTGTTTCTGTCAGTCTGTGTGTGTGTTCCTCTGTGTCTTTATTTCTTGACGGACATGGGACAGACAGTGACGACTCCTCTCTCTCTCACTCTGAGTCATTTCTCTGAAGTAAAGTCTAGGGCCAATAACCTATCAGTAGAAGTAAAAAAGGGACCTTGGCAAATTTTTTGCTCCTCTGAGTGGCCAACCTTCGGGGTAGGATGGCCTCCTCAAGGAACTTTCGATCTAACCATTATATTCGCAGTAAAA
>NW_006399797.1:3800263-3801621 GCF_000299155.1 Elephantulus edwardii | reverse complement strand
AGGAGGTACACTCCCTTTGACCCCGCATCAGAGGGACAGAAAGCAGCAGTAGTTATGGCTTTCATTGGATAGTCTGCTCCAGACATCAGAAAAAAATTACAGCGCATAGAGGGGTTGCAAGATTTTACATTAAGGGATGTAGTGAAAGAAGCTGAGAAAGTGTACCACAAGAGGGAGACAGAGGAAGAAAAAGCAGAAAGAGAGAAAAGGGAAAAAGAGGAAAGGGAAGACCGGCGAGATCGCCGGCAAGAGAGGAACTTAACTAAAATCTTGGCCACTGTAGTAAGTGAAAAAGAGAGAGGTCAGAGAGAGGATAGGCAGAACAGATACCTGGGTAACAGGAAACCACGAGACCCAGAAGATAAAGAAATGAAAAGGAGGCCACTACTGAAAAAGAATCAATGTGCTCTCTGTAGAGAGGAAGGACACTGGAAGCGAGAATGCCCCTGAAAATCGAAGATGTCAGAGAAATCAGTGAAAGGGATCTTCTTCCACAAGCACAGCAGTGCCAGTGATAGCGAATAGGGGTGTCAGGGCTTGTCTCCCCTCCCTGAGCCTAAGATAACTCTATCCGTGGAGGGGAAGCTCCTCAAGTTCCTGGTAGATACAGGAGCCCAGCATTCAGTTTTAAAGCAACCCCTGGGTGAAGTAAGTGGAAAGAAGTCTATGGTAATAGGAGCTACAGGACACAAGCTCTACCCTTGGACTACTAGTCGAACCGTAGACTTAGGAAAAAGACAAGTCACCCATTCATTCCTCGTAATACCAGAGTGCCCGGTACCCCTGCTGGGAAGAGACTTATTAACAAAATTGAAAGCTCAAATTCATTTCACTGCAAGAGGGCCTGAAGTATTTTGGGAAAACTCTCCTGTCAGTACAGCCCTTACCTTACAATTGGAAGAAGAATATAGGTTATTGGAAACTGAACAAAAGTCAACAGTTGATGTTACTGAATGGCTTAATAAGTTCTCCGAGGCCTGGGCAGAAACAGGGGGGCTAGGTATGGCAAAAAATGTTTCGCCAATAGTAGTAGAACTAAAAGCAGATGCCTCCCCCATAAGAGTTAAACAATATCCCATGAGTAAAGAAGCCAAAGAGGGAATCAGACCACAGATCCTCAAATTCATAGAACAAGGAGTTCTAGTACCATGCCAATCCCCCTGGAATACTCCTCTCCTCCTAGTAAAAAAGCCAGGAACAAATGACTACCGGCTAGTACAAGATCTAAGAGGAGTAAATCGAAGGGTACAAGACATACACCCCACAGTTCCTAACCCTTACAATCTCCTCAGCATGCTACCACCTGAGAAGATATGGTATTCCGTCTTAGACTTGAAAGATGCTTTTTTCTGTTTGAG
>NW_006399797.1:3797472-3798489 GCF_000299155.1 Elephantulus edwardii | reverse complement strand
ATACACTATCTGACTCACTTAGGAGAGAAAAAATTAAAAGCCCTCATCAACACTTCTGAATTCCGGATACTAAACTTAAATAAAATCATTCTAGAAGTCATAAAGAACTGCAAAGCTTGTGCATTAATTAATGCCAAAACTACTACCGGGACAGCCGGTAAAAGACTGAGAGGAGACAGACTGGGGGCATACTGGGAAGTGGACTTTACTGAAGTAAAAACTACCGTTTATAAGTATCTGCTAGTTTTTGTAGATACCTTTTCAGGATGGGTTGAAGTGTTCCCCACCAAGAAAGAGACTGCCAATGTAGTCGCCAAGAAGATCCTAGAAGAAATTTTTCCACAGTATGGAATACCCAAGGTAATAGGGTCAGATAATGGTCCAGTCTTTGTTGCCCAGGTGAGTCAGGGACTGGCCAAATTACTGGGGGTGAATTGGAAATTACATTGTGCCTATAGACCCCAGAGCTCAGGTCAGGTAGAAAGGATGAATAGGACTCTAAAAGAGACCTTAACCAAATTAGCTATTGAGACCGGCGTAAAAGATTGGATTGCTCTCCTTCCCTTTGCATTGTTCCGAGTGCGGAACACCCCAGGGATCTTGTCACTTACCCCCTATGAGATCCTGTATGGAGGGCCACCCCCTCTTACTAGTATGAATATGAAGCACAGTGATGCCAGTTTCACTGATTCTGCATCATTAATAATCCGGTTAAAAGCCTTGGAGATGTGCCAAAAGATGACCTGGCCAATGCTTAGAGAGATTTACAATGAAAAAGTGCCCCCCCTCCCACATAATTTCCAGGTTGGAGACAGAGTTTTAGTCCACCAACACCGGACCAGCAGCCTTGAACCCCGTTGGAAAGGACCTTATCAAGTTCTGCTGACCACCCCTACAGCTGTTAAAGTAGACGGAGTGGCCACCTGGATCCATGCTTCTCATGTTAAGCCAGCCCCAGCCAATGAAGATGAAGATGAAGAATGGACTCTGGAAAGGACTGATAATCCTTGTCGGCTG
>NW_006399797.1:3784746-3796485 GCF_000299155.1 Elephantulus edwardii | reverse complement strand
GCTTACCCCCTGCGTAGCTACTTCTGTCTTTAACTCCTCTTCTGATTATTGTATACTAGTTCAGCTTTTCCCCAGAGTCTATTACTATACTGATGAGAACTTTCAGAATGAACTCAATGCCTTAACACCCCGTTGTAGAAGAGAGCCAATCACTACCCTCGCTATCTTACTAGGGATAGGAGGGATAGCCGCGGGCATAGGAACAGGAACAAAAGCCTTAGTAGATGAGCAACAGCATTTCCGAGCACTAAAGCAGGCTGTGGCAGAAGACCTACGAGCCATAGAAAACTCAATCTCACAGCTAGAAGAATCCCTCACATCCCTATCAGAGGTAGTCATGCAAAATAGAAGAGGCATAGACCTTTTGTTCCTCAGAGAAGGGGGCCTATGCGCAGCTTCAAAAGAAGAATGCTGTTTCTATGTAGACCATTCTGGGGCCATAAAAGACTCCATGAGTAAATTAAGAGAAAGACTTGCTAAATGAAAATGGGAACAAGAAGCAAAGCAGACTTGGTATGAAAATTGGTTTTCCACCTCCCCCTGGCTAACAACCCTGTTATCCACTCTAGCAGGCCCCTTAGTCATTTTTTTAATCATATTACTCATAGGACCCTGTATTATTAATAAACTACTAGCTTTTGTAAAACAAAGAATTAGTGCAGTTCAGTTAATGGTCCTTCGGCATCAATATCAGTCTCTCAATCAGGTAGAAACCTCCCACTAGTTCTATGATTAGAACTTTTAACAAAAAGAAGTGGGGAATGAAGGATTAAAATTAAAATGGCTCCTATAGTTCTCAGCTAAGTTAAACTCAGGAATTTTCCACTGCCCTGGGTGTAACCCTGTCTGTGTGCCCAAGATACTGCCCCACACCCAGTGTTCCAGGAAATAGCCTAACCGCAGGGTACCCGTATTCCGAGAACTGGCTGACCACAAGGGTTGGGCAAACAAGCTGATGTTTTAAGATTTGCTTGACTGTTAACTGTGCAAAAATATGATAATGTGTAAGTGTGCTGTGTAATCCATGTATGAAGCCAAACCAATGAATTCAAACTGTGCTTTTATTACCCAGTGAGAAGCTGACACCCTGTTGTATCCCCCTAGAGTGTATAAAAAGAGCCAAAATTGTCTGCTCGGGGTCGACTCCTCTGTCTCCTGCGAGAGATACGTGTTGGCCCGGAGCTCCGCAATAAACCTCCTGCTTTTGCATCAAGCCGGTGTCTTGGAGTCTTGGGTCTTCACCGTCTGCTCGGAACAGGACCACCAGTTCGGGGGTCTTTCACATAGAGTTTCAAAAGGTATGTTGTTTAGGAAGTGGAAGCCAATCCTGCTTCCAAGCCTGTCTTCATTTGGAAATTCCACTGAACCCTGTCCACCATTGTGTAACAATTATGGCATTTGACACACCAGTGGCAAAGAGTTCCACTTCACAGCAACCCCAAATTACATCAGTACAGCAAACTGACAGAGTAGCGTTATGTCACTTAGGAGAATATTCTTCCCAAACACAATTAACATCAGGCCTGAGGGCCTCAGCCTGAGGGTCCAACTGACTTTTAATTAAAAAGACATTCTCACCAGGTCCTGATTGACTTAAACAAGAGGCTTCTAGCTCACAGCTGCTTGTTAACTAAATCCAGTAAATCCAATCAGCTCACATAGCATTGTGACATAAAAAAGCCACAGAACAGTTTACCCCAACTGTCAACTAAAACAAATTGAGATATTTAGGAATAAAGCTAACTAAAGAACAAGAGACCTTTAAAAAGAAAACTACAAAAGACTTCTGTGAGAAACAATAAAAGACCTAAACAGATGAAAAAAAAGTTCCCTGTTTATGGATAGGAAGACCCAATATAATGAAAATGACAATTTTACCAAAAGCAATCTACATGTTTAATGCAATCCCAATACAGGTACCAATTTCATTTTTCAAGGAGATTGAAAAGGCAATTGTGAAGTTTATTTTGAGATGAAAGAGACCCCAAATAAGCAATCACTTCTGAAAAACAAGAATGAAGTAGGAGATACAGCACTCCCTGATCTCAAAACCTACTACACAGCAATAGTCACAAAAACAGCATGGCACTTGTACAATGATAGGCGATAGACCAATGGAACAGGATCAAGAAGTCCCACATTATCCCATCTATTAGTGGACAACTGATATTTGACAAGGAAACAAAAATATATCAAATGGGGAAACAGCCATCTCATCAGTAAATGGTGCTGGCAAAACTGGAATGCTGCATGCAGAAAGCTGAAACAGGACCGCTACTTCCCACCACACACAAAAATAAACTCCACATGAGAGATTTAAAGGTAAAGCCCCAAACCATAAAGATCATAAGAGACAACTGGGACCAAGCTTAGAAGGGCTCACCTTTGGTATAAAGAGGATATCAAATACAGTCAGAAACACACAACAAGGAGAGGGTAAAATTAATGAATAGTACTTTCTAAAGATTAAATCCCTGTAGACATGGAACATTTTCCCCCTTGTAGGCTGAAAAGAAAACCTACTGACTGGAAAAAAGCATTTAATAATACCATCTCAGAGGAGGGTCTCATAATAAAAGTTTACAGAATTCCAAAGGGCCTCTGTTATTGTTCTTATGTGCCATCAAGTCGCTTGCAACTCATAGCGACCCTATGTACAAGAGCTCTAAATGCTGTTCTATCCTGTGCCAACCTAGACATCTCAAATGCACTTATTCCCATCGCTCCAGTGACAAAATTGATCCATCTCACCAAAGGTCTTCCTCTCCTTCGCTTCCCCTCCACTCTGCCAAACATGATGTCCCTCTCCAAGGACCAGTCCCTCCTTGCAACATGCCCAAAATATGTCAGACGAACCTTCAGAATCCTTGACTCCAGGCCTCTAAAAAAAAAAAAGACTTATAACCCAATTACAAAATGTGCGAGAGGCATGTTTTTGTTATGTGTCATTGAGTTGCTTGCGACTCATAGCGACCCTATGTACAACAGCCCTAAACTCTGCTCTGTCCTGTGCCAATCGCACTGCCTCTGACACTCCCATCTGAATTACCTCAGTCATTGAATCAATCCACCTCATAGAGGGCCTTCCCCTCCTGCGCTGTTCCTCCACCCTCCCAAGCATCATGTCCCACTCCAAGGACCAGCCCCTCCTTACAACACGCCCAAAGTATGTTAGACGAAGCCCCAGAATACTTGCCTCCAAAGAGCCGCCTGGTTTAACCCTTTCAAGGATGAATCTGTTTGTTTTCCTAGAGTCCTCAATACTCTTCTCCAGCACCACAGCTCAAAGGCATCAATTCTCCTTCTATCTTTAGTCATTGTCCAACTCTCTGATGCATAACAAGTGATAGCAAAGACCATGGCCTGTATCAAATGCACCTTAGTCTCCAGAGAGACACCATTGCTCTTCAGTACTTTGGAGAGGTCCCTAACAACGGACTTTCCCATGGCAATGTATCTTTTAATTTCCTGGCTACTGGTGCCAAGAGTGTTGACTGTGGAGCCAATCAAACTAAATCTGTGAACAATTTCAATCTCTTCACCATCCATCCTGATGCTGCTAATTGGCCCAGAGGGGCAAGAGACATAGACAGACATTTTCTAGAGGAAGACAATCAGATGTCCAACAGACACATAAAGAAATGCTCAAAATCACTGGCAATAAGATATGCAAATCAAAACCACAACAAGATACCATCTCACTCTAGCAGCAGTGGTAAAATTTAATAGGACACAATTAATACTTTTTGGAGAGAATGTGGAGAATTAGGAACTCTCATATATTTTTGGTGAGATTATAAAATGGTCCAAACTCTTTGGAAGATGGTTGGATATTTCCTCAAAATGCTGAACATAGATATTCCTTATGACCCAGCTATTCCATTCATAGGAATATACACCAAGGAAATTCGAACTGAGACACAAACGGAGTTTTGTACATCAGCACTCGTAGCAGCATTATTCACAATTGCAAGAGCATAGACACAGTCCAGCTGTCCAATCACAAATAAATGGATTGAGACACTGTGGTACATCCACACAATGGAATACTATGCAGCACTCAGGAGCAACAATTTGAAAAATTACTCGGTAACATCAAAGAGACTGGAAGGCATTTTGCTGAGTAAGCTAAATCAGTGTCATAAGGATAAATAGAGCATTGTTGTAGAAACAGAAAGATCACTAGTAAAATGTGTATTGGAATCTAGGGGAGGAAAGGGTGGGAACAGAAGGGTCAGAGTGGGCAGGAAGGAAATCATAGGGTCACACAATTCAGTGGATGGAGAAAAGGGTAGTAAATGAAATTGGAAAGACCCAGTGGAACTCTGAAAAAACAGTACAATTGTGGGCATGATTCAATGGTGATTGATTTTATAAAAATAATTTTATTTTATAGTAAATGAAACACAATGTGAATGAAGGATAGCGTGAAACAATATATACAAACTTTGTATGCAAATGAAAACAAAGAAAAACAACACACACACCTAGTCGGGCAGTTCTACTCAGTCCTATAATTGTTGTTCTTATTATATACCATGGCTGAGTCTCCAGAGGGTTTTAAGAGGCATTTAATTGAATAGGAGGAGATTGCCTACCTTTCTTCTGTGCAGCAGCTGGTAGATTCAAACTGTATACTTTTTCCAGTACAACTCCTTACAACTAGGCCACCAGAACTCAGTATAGAGTTTCTATAATTCAGAGTAACTTGATGACATCTAACAGGTATTTGTGTATCTGCATACCTTGTACACATTTGAATATAGTTACACAATTGTCTGTGTTTTATACATGAACAAGTAAGGTCTTTTTCACCTCTGGAGAACTAATTTTTTTCTTCTTTGGAGTAATATAGCTAGTTTGACTACAGGGCTATGGCCAAAGTCGATTAATAATACTCTAGTGTGCTATCTAGTCAGAAAATAAGACAGACTGCACTGGGGAAATCTGCAGAGGACTAAGGTGCATCTGATTCAAACCATGGTTTTTCTGATTACTAGCTATGTGGCAGACACCAAGAGAATGGGCAGATATGTCTTGGACAGGGCGCAGCTGGAGTTCTCTTTGGAGGTAATAATGATGAGGCTTCACCTCACATACTTTGGAAATATTTTTAGGAGGTAACATACTTCCTGGAAAGGGACATACTGTTGGAAATTGTGGAAGGTCAGAAAAGGAGAGGAAGACCCTCAACCAAGTGGATTGACACGGGAACTGTTGCAATGGAATCTTGTGTGTCAGAAAGTGCGAGGATGCCACAGGACTGGGTTCAGATCTTTTGTTTATAGGGTCGCTATGAGTCATATTGACGGTGCTTAACAACAGTGTGCTACCATTAACAGTACCAAAAGATTGCACACACCATTTAAGAGCGGTGAAATGTTAGTATTTAATTTGGAATATTATATTCTAAATAAGTTCCAGGAGGTAACATAAAGATTTGAATTATTGTAGGTAAGATGAATATGTCATATGTTAGTAAAATGAGATATAGGTAAACCTTGTTCTGTAAATGTATATGTACTTGGATATGATATGTTTATGTGTGTATTTCTACATGCAGAACACTAATCATTCCTGCAAAACTCTTTTTTTAAGTAAGATTGATGAGGTTTCAAATGCTTGAGATTTTAACATTGTTAAAAGTTTTGGGTAAGTTTTTGTTATGCTGTATTAGTTGTGATGACGTTTGTTTTTTAGACAAACTCATAATTAACACTGAAGAATGGAAATACTAGGTTGTAATTTGTTCCTCTTCAAAAATCCAAAATAGATGGGATAGAGAAAACTGGCAGTTAAAGAAGTGACATATTTAAGAGAAAAAGTATAGGAGTGATATTTTTAATAGACAAGGATGCGTAGCCGTCCTTATGATTGGCGGCTATAAATAGAAGCATTTTGTTTTGTTTCCACTTGGAAACTCTAAGAATAAACTTTCTATCAAATCAATTCTTGCTCATAGTTATTCTATAGGACAAGAATATAACTGCCTCAAAGGGTTTTCATGTTTCCAAAGCTATACATTTTTATGGTAGTAGTTGGTTTTTTTTTTTCAACTGAATGTGTGATTTATTTATGGAGAAAAATAATTAAAACAGGTTTATCCAACAAGGGAAGAAATAAGAACTCATTCATATCCTGGTTACATGTTAATCACCACAGTCTATACAATGTGGTTAAGTTCAACATGTGCTCAATGATAATATGAACATCAAAGAATTGCAATTTAAAAATCACAAATCATTTGCTAATGTTGTAAATTTAATAATCCTGACATAAATACCTCAAAATATGGATGTTTTTAAAACCACAGTTTTTGCTAGTGTTTACAGATCAAATTTATGTACCAACAGTACAGTAAAATACATTGTCAAAACTGCTAGTTGCCACTTAATTTCTTCATAGTATGGCTCTCTGGTGTTGCATCAGTGAAAATGCTACCTACAAATGCATGAGTACCCCAGATGCTATGACGAATCACTTTACAGCAGCCAAGATCATCAACAGAGAATCCTAAATGACAATAGCGTTCATCAGTTTCAAAAAGTGTATTGTCCACCAATGGTGGACGATTTATCAACAACCTGCATTATGCGGATGACACAACCCTGCTTGCTGAAACTGAGGAGGACCTGAAGCACCTGCTGCAAAGTGTCAAGGACTGCAGCCTACAATATGGATTGAGGCTCAATGTCAAGAAGACAAAGATTCTCACCACTGGACCAATTGGCAGCATCAGGATGGATGGTGAAGAGATTGAGATTGTACACAGCTTTAGTTTGCTTGGCTCCATAGTCAACTGTCTTGGCACCAGCAGCCAGGAAATTAAAAGGCGCATTGCCATGGGAAAGTCTGCTGTTAGGGACCTCTCCAAAGTGCTGAAGAGCTGTGTTGTCTCTTTGGAGACTAAGGTGCGTCTGATACAGGCCATGGTCTTCGCAATCACCTGTTATGCATCAGAGAGTTGGACAATGACCAAGGAGGATAGGAGGAGAATTGATGACTTTGAGCTGTGGTACTGGAGAAGAGTATTGAGAATATCATGGACTGTTAAGAAAACAAACAGATTTATCCTGGAAAGGGTTAAACTGGGTGGCTCCTTGGAGGCAAGGATTCTGAGGCTCTGTCTAACTTACTTTGGACATGTTGTGAGGAGAGATCGGTCCTTGGAGAGGGACATCATGCTTGGGAGGGTGGAGTGACGCCACAGGAAAGGAAGGCCCCCTATGAGGTGGATTGATTCAGTGACTGGGATAATTGGGATGGGAGTGTCAGAGACAGTGCGATTGGCACAGGACAGAGAGGAGTTTAGGGCTGTTGTACATAGGGTCGCTATGAGTCGCAGGCGACTCGACGGCACACAACAACAACAACAATAACAACACGTTTTTAATAATAGTATGTACTATTATTTTTATTTGTATGTTCTCAAGAAATTGAAGTTTATAGTATTGTTTTAATTTGAGAATTCTTTTTTGACTCAGTTTGTCAAGTATCACATACACTCATTGTTATAGCTTATATTAGGGTCATGGTAGTAGAGTGGTTAAAAAGTTTAATTTCCAACAGAAAGTTCAGCGGGTTTAATCTGCCAGCCACTTCATGGGAGGAGATGTGGCAGTCTGCCTCTGCCTCCCTTGAGGATTTTCCTCTGTTGAAACTCTATAGTTTTACTCAGTCCTATGGAATGGTTGCAAAAAAACAAATAACTAATTGTACAAAGTTCTATCATCCTATTGGTAGCTTCATTTCTGTCATCAAGACCAAATTTTCCAATGTTAAGGAGTTGTGCTGCCGACTTCAACATACTTGGTTTAAATCCACCAGGTGCTCTGCTGGAGAAAGATGGGTCATCTCTTCCTGTGCTGTAAGTCATCATTTATTATTAATGCATCTTGAACCCATGTTTAATTAACTTCATACTGCAAACATTGATGGGAATTCTTCAACTTTTGTTTTAGTTGTTTATGCCTATATTTCAGTAACAATTGCATTCATAGGCCTTTCTTTTATGCGTATAGTAACATCTTCTCTTGCACAGCTTTGTATTTCAGGGTCAATCATGAAACATTCTTTTTATAAATGTGACACATTCTTCTTCAATGTGTTATTCCTGACATGATAGATCATATGATTGTTTAAAAATGGTCAATACTTGTTAATTCCAGCTAATTTGTGCCTATGAGGTTGATATTTATGCTTTCCATTTCATTTTTTACTATATTCAATTTTCCTAGATTTATACTTTCTGTATTTCAAGTTCCAATTATTAATAGATGTAAGCAGCTATTTCTTCTCTTTTTTTAGGGTCTTCAAACATAAGGAGGATGATCATCTCTACACTGGGAACTCAGATAGTGGACTATATAGGAGTCAGAGTAACTACATCTGTGGAATGAGTCCATAGAGAAGTTCAGTATTAACATTCAACATCCATTACCAAAAGTCAGTCAAATTCAGAACCTGACTGTGAATTAGAGTTAGAATTATCAGTTAGTGATGTGAAAGTTCAAATTGAAACTTAAGAAGATAAAAATAAGTCCAGAAGAGCCAATTCATGATATATTTTTCTCCTAAATTTATAGGCCAACATTTTTAATGCATTTTACGCTAATGACTAAACATCAGAAGAATTCTGGAATGACTTCAAGGACATCAACCCTGAAGAAAGCAAAAGGTCATGACCAAGACATGAAATAAATAAAGGCAAAAATAAATAAACAAATAAATAAAATAATGGATGCCAGGAGACACTCTAAAACTTTATACCATAAAGGAGCCAAAACATAAAGAAGAAATGCTGAAGTAAGAGAACAAACAGGATTCCAAAAAGCAGCTTGAAAAGACAAAGTGAAGTATTATAAGTAAATGTGAAATGAGGGGAACTTAGAAAACCAACAGGAAGGTCTGCTCAGAATTTCTTAAGCTGAAATAAATTAAAAAGAAATTCAAGCCTCAAGTTGTAATACTTAAAGATTCAGTAGATGAAATCTTGAAAGATGCAGAAAGAATCAAAAGAAGACAGAAGAAATACAAAATCCAAAAAGAATTGGCTGACATGAAACCATTTCAGTAAGTAGTATGTAGCTAAGAACCAAAAGTAATAAGAGAAGTCCAATCTTTGGGAAAAAGTAAAGTTCAAGGAATTTATGGCATATTCAACTCATGTATTTCAACAAATAAATGCATCCCTGGACATGCTTACTAATCTATACCAAGAAATTCAAAATACAGCTACCTACTTGGAAAACTGACTGGAAAGATCCATTTTCAGTCCAATTCTAAAAAACAAACCACAAAAAACCAAAACACCAAACCAAACCAAATAAAACAAAATACCTAGTAATCTAAATAAATGTGTAAAATACAGAACATTATCAATATCACCTACAAATATGCTGAACATAATTTAAAAATAGCTGAAACAATACATCAACAGGAAACTGTCAAAAATTCAAGCAGTTTTCAGACGAGGCCATGAAATAAAAAATATCATTGCTGATGTCACATGAATCCTTGCTGCATTCAGAGAAGACCAGAAAGATGTTTATCTGAATTTTATTAACTAAGTAAAGACATTTAACTGTGGATCATATACAGTTATTATTGTGAAGAATGGGAATCCCAGATCATTTCATTTTGCTTATGTGAAATCTATACAAGGGCAAATAAGCAGTTGTCTTAACAGAACAAGGGAACCCTATATGGTTTAAATTCAGGAAAAGTGTGCATCCGAATTATATCTTTTTTCCATATCTATTCAATTTGTATGATAAGCAAATAATTAGTGCAATTAGATTATTTGGGGAAGAAGGTAGCATTAGGACTAGAGGAAGATAAATCAACAACCTGTATTATGCAACTGATGAAACCTAGGTTGTAGAAAATGAAGACTCAATGAAGATAGCGACAGCCTTCAATATAGATTGTATCTCAACATTAAAAAAAACAAAAATCTTGTCTACTGGAGAAACAGGCCACATCTTGGTAGACAGAGGAAAAAATGAAATTCTCAATTTCATTTAACTTGTAGTCACAATCAACTAGTTAAGAAATCAAATGATGAATTTCATTGGGAAATCTGCTGTCAAGGACATCTTTATTATGCTAAATAGCAAAGACATCAGTTTAAAGATTAAGGTAAAACTGATTCAAGCCATGGCATTATTAAATTGTTTTGTATGCATCTGAAAGTTGGACAATGAATCAGGAAGATATGCCTTTAAACTATTGTGCTGATTGCTACTCTGTAGCAACCACACCTTCTATGAACTTGTATTATCAACCAATTACCAACCATTATCCCCTATCCTCATACCTTCTAAAATACATCCTGCAGGGAATTACAGATGGTCAGTGAAAGAAGGGAAAGCTCTCAGTAAGGTGGAAGGCCCAGGAACTCTAGCAATAAACTTGAACTTGCTGAAATCATGAGGATGATGCAGGATAGGGCAAGGTTTCTTTCTGTTACTCCTAAGGTTGCTCTGAGTCATAATATATAATAAATAGCACCTAACAACACAACATTGCAGGATTGCTGATTCCAAATTGACTTGATGTCCATGGATTTGTTTTGGTTTAATTTCATTTAATTGGAAAAGTCCTAATTCATATTAAGTTTTTCGAAGTATATGCCTATTTTGTCTTCATTTTAGGCTTTTCTTGGTGCTAAATTTATTATAAATTTATAAGAACTGAATGACAGTGAAATCAGCATATTCGCTCTTGCTGATATTTATCTTGGGGTTTCTAATAATTAAATTTAATTTCTTTCCCGCTGTTATTTCATGATTTATAGAACTATTTAATATCCCAGGACTTCTCCAACTAGAATCTGCTTTATTTTTCTATTTGATACAGTTATTATGGAGGGAGCACTGGTGTCAAATGCACCAATGGCAAGAAGCTGCGCTGCTATCTCAGAAGCACATGGTTCAAATCCACCAGCGCTTTTGGTGGGGAATCTCCTCCTATGAGATTAGCTGCCTCTGAAAACCTGCTGGAGGGTCAGTTATGGGTCAGTTCCAACTCAGCGGTACACAACAACAGGCCCCATGTACGACACAGCAGAATTTTGCCCATAGGATTTTCATTGACAGTTTTTCAGTAGTTGAATAAGGTCTTTTCCCCAAAGTGACTGGAAAAACTAAAACTCTCAACAACTTTCACTTTGTTGCTGAGTTTCTTAATCCATTGTACAATTCAGGAACTCCTCTAAATTTTATACCCATCTTACTTAGTTTTCTGCTCTTGAAAAGTATTATGTAACGTTAGTTAGACTTAATTGATACTACTCCTTCAATGCTTAAAATCTCTAGGAATCACTTACTTTGGAATACGTTACTCACTATGTTGGTTTAACTATTTTCTTTTTTTTTTAATTTCTTTGTTTCATTTCAATGAACATCTACAAAGATTTTGGAATTCCATTCACTCATTGTTGCACCCCTCTCCCCGCCCTCCCCACCTCCCCCATTTGCTCCTCTCCTTCAAATGCAAAAGAAAAACTCCCTCATTGGTACGCAATCCCACACACACATCCCCCAACCCCCAAATATAATCCACTCTGCAACCCTCATTCCTTACTCTTACGAAAAACATAATGCCCTAAAATATAAAATATTCTCTCCCCCAAAGACTTCAATGCCGTAAACATATTTCATCCAGTTTTTCTGTCTTTATCCCCATCCCGATGTCAGCCTCATTCTACAACAGTGGCACCATATAGCATTTGTCCCT
>NW_006399797.1:3769998-3782946 GCF_000299155.1 Elephantulus edwardii | reverse complement strand
ACTTTTTACTATATTGAAGAAATTCCCCTCTAGTCCTATTTTGTTGAGTGTTTGCATCAGGAAAGGGTAGAACACAAGCCATGTTTCTATATTTTTCCAAGATTATGGTTTCTTCTCTTTTTAGTGTTCCCTCAGCAACTGCTACTGATACATGAAACTTTGTGTGATGTATATGGCTGAAATGATGACCCTTCTCTTTTCCCTCTGTAATTATTAAATTTTATTATTAGGTGTGTTGTAGAGATTAATAAAATAATTCTGTTATTCCTTGTGTTTTTTTAATTTTAGAAGATTTATTTTAAAAGAAGGGGGGAGAAAGTAAGTTTTCAGATTAAAAACATACCTGGATGACATTTCTTGCATAACAAGCATTTACCACATTAAAAAGACTGATAAATTTTATGATATCAACGGAATGGAACACAATATATTATTTATTTGAGTAAAAATATCTTAAATTAAGAACAGTAAAATAACTTACAAGATAAGCTCTTTCCTTCTGGAAAAACAAAAGGAAATTAATAAATCTATAGGCCTTTTTGCCAGGAAAATGAATCATAAGTCTATTACGTTTGTCCATTACAAGGGGTACTTTATACCTTCAAGTTTATTTATTTCAGAGACTATATTATTTGACACTTTAATTATTTACCAATTATATGGATTATAATATTTATTCACTAATTAATTGCTTAATTAGTGGACTATGTTAATAATTATGTTATTTTAGTCTGTGACAACCTCTAATAAAATAAATTCTTGTATCCTCAGAACTCACAATATTTCATGGTGGCAGGTTTAGCTGTATATATGTTTATAAAGATGAAATCTATATATATTATGAAAGAGGACATTAATATTAATTAGGCAATACTCTACCTAAGTCATTTCATTTTCTTCCTATAAGAATTTTTGAGGGAGGAATTTATACATCTGTTTAACAAATTAATATATGTGTTAGGTATTATTATAAGCCTGGAAGCTATTGACAAAACAAATGCCCTTTGCCATGGAGCTTATGTTTCTTTAGAGAGGTGAAATTAAACCAAAAAATTAATTCAAAGATTACATATTTTACCTAATAATGATAAAACTTAGAGAAAATGGACAGAGAGGATATAGAATATTGGATAGGTTACATATTTTAGCAGCATGATGAGAAATATTATTTATATAATTTTTAATTTTCTTGCAACACCAAAACTGCTACCCTCTGCCATTAAATCATTCCCAAGTCATGATGACTTGCCCTTGGTTTTCTGAGGCGTAAATCTCTCCTGAAAGAGATTGTCTCATCTTTAACCCTAAGAATCACGACGGTAATTGAACTGCTGACTCATCGGTTTGCAGTCCAAAATTTAACACACTCCACCAGAGTACAATATTTTTGTTCAGTGTAGAACCAGTGCCCATAACAGGTAAGTTAATGTGTTAAAGGTCACACAGGTGTAGAACAGCTCATACTTAAACATGAATTTCTGTAATTTTTTTCTTCTTGCTCATAAAACTTGCAACTACCTGGTATCTATTCTTACTATTATGTCAATATTATGTAATTTATTTTTCAAGCATAGTTTACTTTTCCCAACAAAACTGTTTATCAATTAGATGTATAAAATGAATAATTTACTAATGTGTCTTTGCTCTGAGAAAGGACCAAGATTGTTGTGGAGTGAAGACTCCTGTGCCTTTTTCTATGTCACTCACTTCATTGACTGACATTTGGGAGACTTTTGGAAATTTGACGGTTGGTGACTGCTGCCTTTCCTAAGTACAGCTTAGCATATTGTAAGGCATTTTAAGCTTTCTACCTCTTCCTGAGCCAAAATACATCGGGCAGCAAGACCAATAAATTTGGCAGTCAGCCAGCAAGTCAAACAGCAAATCCCTTTTGAGATTCAGCCTCATGGAACATGAATAAAGGGAATTCACCATTATGTCCCTTTACCTGTAAAAACTGCATCACCTTTATATCTACTTTCTCAACTCTGCTTATCTATTTTTTATAAGTATGACAATGATTTCAACTGTCTCAGGATATTTCTAGCAGCTTGCATTTATTCCTAGAGGATTAGCCCTTTTACTCTGACCAAAGCTAGCTGCCAGGTTACCACTCAAATCCTTCAACGACTTTCCAACAACTAATCATTACTGTGATTTTTCTTTTCTTTTGTTTCTGTAGTACTGAAGGATTTGTATTTTTCTTTTTGGTCATGAATTTACCTAGGTTGAATAAGATCTGTTGAACTAGGATTACTCCTGTGAATTTTTCAAGTACTGCACAGTGACACATTGTTTTCAGTTTAGTTAATCCTATATTTTGTGAAATCACTTACAAAATAGTCCTAGGGAACACCATGTTAAAATAAAGTATATCTTATATGGTTTGTGAGGTGTTGCTAAATACTCTCTCTGGCATTTCCAGTAAAGAGTATTCTTCATAGAGTCATAATGGAAGAGAAAAACATACCATCTCATTTCATCTTAATTCTTTCCCTGAAAAAAACTAAAATTTGGGAGCCTTTGCCAAAAAACTACCCTTTTTCTGACAAAATTGCTGAGTTTTCTCTAGAGAAAGTGTGTTTTATATATTCTTACATCTTTCTAATATTAATCTATTGCAACGAATATATATCAATTCAAGTTTTATAAACCATTTTATTAGCTTGGAAATACAATTTTATTATAAGGCAGATTACATAGCACTATAATCATTATTTTAGATCATAACTCATTAAAAATACTCCAGGCTTTAGAATTTCAGCAGTTTAACCTGTTTTGTCAAGCCTCTCAGATTTCTAAATTCCCATAGCAATTATCTTTCAATGATTCTCTTAATGTTCGATGCTGTGCTTTGAATCCTATGATGGTAAAATGAAATGGTGATGGACAGTAAATATATGTCCTTCCTTCAATTCTGTACTTTCTCCTGATAGCTCTATTTGCTTCTTTCCCTGTAACTTCCTCAAGCTTCTGGAAACATTGCCAAATAGATAGCACATAAAAAATTTATTAGTGTTAATAATTTTAGATTCTGTTTATGGACTTTTAGAAATCAAAGGTTGATATTCCTAGAGGAATTCAACAATCCTTTATTACAATTTTATAGATGAAAGACTGAGACAAGAAAATAAAATTAATATCAAGTAGACAAAATGTACGAGATATTAGACATTAATAGATATTAGTAGGTAAAATCTTGGTACCAGCAGACAGGAGGCCTTGAAGCATTTGCAGAAGAATGGCTCAATGTCAAGAAGACAAAAATTCTCACCACCAGACCATTCGGTAGTATCTGGATGGATGGCGAAGAGATTGAGATTGTTCACAGCTTCAGTTTGCTCAGCTCCACAGTCAACACTCTTGGCACCAGTAGCCAGGAAATCAAAAAACGTATTGTGTTGGGAAAGTCTGCTGTTAGGGACCTCTCTAAAGTACTCAAGAGCAGCAGTGTCTCTCTGGAGACTAAGGTGCGCCTGATACAGGCCATGGTTTTTGCAATCACTAGTTATGCATCAGAGAGTTGGACAATGACTAGGGAGGATACAAGGAGAATTGACGCCTTTGAGCTGTGGTGCTAGAGAAGAGTATTGAATGTACCACGGACTGCCAAGAAAACAAACAGATTCATCATAGAGAGAGTTAAACCAGGCTGCTCCTTGGAGGCAAGGATTCTGGGGCTTCGCCTGACATACTTGGGACATGTTGTAAGGAGAGACAGGTCTTTAGAGAGGGACATCATGCTGGGTAGAGTAGAGGGACAGCACAGGAGGGAAAGACCCTGTATGAGGTGGACTGATTCAGTGACTGGGGTAATCGGGATGGGTGTGTCAGAGGCAATGAGATTGGCACAGGATAGACCATGGTTTAGGGCTATTGTACATAGGGGTCGCTATGAGTCACAAATGACTTGACGACACATAACAACAACATATAGATTGAACTCAACATCAAGAAGACAGAGCTTCTCAGCAATTGGTGGTCCAATTGGGAGCACCATGATGGATGGAGATAAAATTGAGGATTTTAACAATTCCAGCTTCCTCAGCTCTACAATCAATACACTTGGCATCAGCAGTCAGGAAATCAAAAGACAAATAGCATGGGTAAATCTGCTGTCAGGGACCTCTCTAAAGTGCTAAAGAGTAATGATGTCAGTGTAGGGATTAAGGTGCACCTGATCTAAGCCATGCTCTTTGCAATTACTTGCTATGCATCAAAGTGCTGGACAATGATTGAGGATAACAGAAGAATAGGTGTTTTTGAGCTGTAATGCTGTAGAAGAGTATTGAACATACCATAGACTTAAACAAAAACAAACAGGTTTGTATTGGAGACGGTGAAACCAAATTTCCTCTTGGAGACAAGGATTTTGAAGCTCTGTCTCACATATTTTTGGCATGTGACCAAATTGGACTAGTCTTTTGAGAAGGATATCATACTTGGAAGAGTGAAGGGACAGTGCAGGAGAGGTAGACCCTGGATGAGATAGCCTGACATTACTGGGGTAATAGAGGTAGGTGTCTTTGAGTCAGTGAGACTGACTTAGGATAGGTCAGGGTTCAGAGCTATTGTACATAGAGTCACTATGAGTCCCAAGTGACTCAATGAAGCATAACAGCAACAATGCAGATGACACAAGCTTGCATGTTGATAGTGAGGAGGACTTGAGCATTTGCTGCATAAGGTTAAACCCCGAAGCTTTCAATATGGGTTGCATCTAAACATCAAGAAAATAATAAAAATCCTCATCATTGGCTCCATAGGCAACATCATGATAGTTGGAGAAAAGACTGAAACTGTTAACAACTTCATCTTACTTGCATCTGAATTCAAAACACTTGGTACTGGTACTAGCAGTCAGGAGATCAGGAACTGTACTGTTGGAAAAGTCTGTTGTCAGATACCGCCCTAAATTGTTGGGGAGCAAAATTGTTTGAGGACCCAGGTGTGCCTGTTTCAGGCCTTGCTTGGCCTTTGCAGTCACTTGCTATGAATCTGAAAGCTAGAAAATGAATAAGGATGACAGAAGAATTGATACCCTGAACTGTGGTGTTGGAGAAGAATACTGAATATCACTTAGACTACCAAAACACAGATACAACAAAATGCATAAACATTATATTTCACATTATCCTTCATTCTGTGAGTTCTTTGTGGCCATTGCCAAATACCAGAGCAGTTAGAGCCAATGGTTGCTGTTAGAATTAACAGATAGTGGGGCTCACTGATCTATTGGGAAATGGTTTTAGTATTGTGGATGTTGTAGATGAAAATTTTTCCTCCTTGTGGAATTAGTGGAGGTTAGATTATAGCTGCCCTCATGCCAGTCATGCTCTTTTTATACTTACCATAAAATATATTTGAAATAATACTAAAATTATTTTCAGATATAAAATTTATATCCTTCACAAACAGTGTTTTTTAGTAGACTGGCTTATATTTAGTTACTTTGATCTCACTTTTATATTTGTGCCTCTTGTTCTTTGAATGTGATAATTAAACAAAACAAGACAAACTGATTGTCACATTTGCTAATTTCCATGGTATAAATACTATCACTATAACCAATTGCAAGCTACTCAGGGAACGTTCTGGAATAATTGGCATGTGACATGTGCAATCAGTTCTTGAAAGCTAGAAAAAAGCAAGTCCCTGTAGCACACAACACTCTATATGTCTGTAAATTAAATTGTGAAGTAACTTGTATATCATGGTTTTAAGGAACCAGCATTTTCTTTTTAGAGTGACACTCTCTTTCACTTTAACTAGCAAATTTTGTTTTCCCAACCTTGAAGTAGAGTTGTTTAACCCATATGTACTCTCATTTTTGTGTCAGATAAAAGTTCCCTGTGGCTGAGTGTATTAGGAGTCAGATTATCAACCCAAAGGGCAGTGATTCAAATCCATTGAGTCCTTCACTAAAGAAAGGGACAAACTCCTCTCATAAAGATTTAGAACCTCAGAAACTGAATAGAAGTATGTTATAAGGTGGGACCAACTCAATGGCAGTGCATTTTCATTTGGTTTAGTGTTTGTTAGAGGATCTCTGAAAGTATAGCAGGTCAAGAATAGTGTGGCTGTATTAAAGATCATTAGATTAAAGCAAATAGCAACTCCTTGGGAGAAAAGTGTGCAAGTCCACTCATAAAGATTTACTGTCTCAGAAACCTTATAGGGCAGTTCTATTTTGTCCTATAGAGTCATTATGAGTTGAAGTACACTTGATAGCAGTGGATTAGTCATGTATCACCTCTTAAATTATTGACATTACATATTAGTTCATTTAAGCTTGATGAAAACCTATTATCATCCTTATACCTTAGATTAAGTGAAAGAGTCCGAATGTAAGCTTTGCGAGTAAGGTGCAAGAGAATCTACTTTGCAGTAGATTTCAGGTTGGTACCTTAATATGTTTTAAGCTTGAAAAAATGAAGTCTTATATAAGTTGAAGGATGTGGCCAAGGGTTGCCTTGTTATTAAATTTCAATGCCTGGGTTTGTATACTGGGTTGTTTTCTGTTTGGGTTTTTGGTTTGCTTTTTTTTAAAAAAAAATTCTGAAGATAAATAGTAATAATTAACAAGGATTTCTTAATTGCCATTTATGCTTTAGGCTCTGTTATTCGATAAAGAAGAAAAGTGTTGATCTCATGGGTCTTATACCCTACTAGGTACTACATAGAGTAAATAAGCAAAAAATCATTTAATATTTTAGAACATTAAATAAATGTTATATTGAAACTAAAATTGATGTTATTGAGATATGTCATGAATGTGGAGATATGAATGAAGGAAATCCATATGAGTAAGAATAACCAAGTACAACTCATGGAAGAAAGGAGATTTGGACAAAACTAAAGATGAGGGGGAAAAGCTGAACATGTATCTTCAGTAGGAGAGTGAGAAGAGGATATTAAACACCAGTAATAGCCTATACAAAGCTTCCAAGTAAGGAACATATACTTCATACAAAAATTGTGGGACAAACATGGCTACGGTGGACTTTATAGAGAACAGGTAGACATAATGTAGAATATATAGAAATCATGCCTTCAAAAATATTTTCTGAAGACTTAAAAAAATAGGAAAGTGTTATCAAGAATTACAGTTTCTAAATGATGGGAGCAATGTCATGACTCTTCCAGCTCCATGATAAAATATCTAGTAGATAACAAAATTTATATCCTTTAAAAGGGTGAGATGACCCTTCCAGGAACAATATGCTTGAAAAAGGGAGTGGGAAATTAATAAAATGCACAAGATGAGGGATTTGCTTTCAAGAAGATCATGGCTCAAACCAATGATCTCTATTCGCCATCACAAGAACATGGAAACAGCACAAATGTCCAACCACAATAGAATGGATTGGGTCAGCATGGTACATTCACACAACAGAATACTATGTAGCACTCAGGAGCAATGATTTTGTAAGTCACTACTTGGGAGGGACTGGAGAGCATTATGTTTAGTGAACGAATGCAGTCACATAAGGACAGATAGTGTATAAAACCATTATTGTAGAATGAGTATGAGGATACAAGGGAGGGGAGGGTGCAGAGTGATGAGGATGGGCAGGGGTGGAGAATTGTTAATCATAGGGTTGCACATTTTGACAGGTGGAAGGAGGGTGAAGGAAATGGGAAAAAATCCAATGGGGGGAAAATGTATATAATTTTGTAAATAAACCAGTATGTTTGGGGTTTTTTTGTTTTTTGTTTTTAAAAAAGAGCATGGCTCACTGACATGTTCTTCAGGGTGGAAAGGCACTGTTTAGGGAGCAGAAAATGGGATATATGGGCATAGGCCTGTGAACATCTCTCTGAAAAGGCAAAAGGAAGTAAGAATAGCATAGTTCCTCACCACCTCAGAGCACAAAGCAAATAAAGAACCTGTGGCCCAGCCTCATGATTCCTCTAGAGCTACACCAATAGTAGGAAATTAGTTTTTTCATTGCTGACTCACAGATTCAGATACTGAGAATGGAATTTATTAGGAAAGTAAATTGGAGAATGGGGGAGGCAAAGAATATCACCCCATATATGTCTAGGTTTTAGCCAAGTTCTAAGGCACAGTTCTTCAATTTGTCCAGGCTATGGTTACAGTTCAGTAGACAAATGCAAATCTTCCAGTAAGGCTTGCCTCAGAACAGTTATAAGTCAGCTTCTTAATTATCCAGCAAGGATAACAAAACCTTTAAATGGGGCTTTTTAACTCAAGGCTCCTCTAGTTACACCTTATCATAGTTTCTCCACAGCAATGCCACAGTCTCTCTACCACCATCATCAGAGTCTCATTCTCAAAACAGACTTGCTCCAATCTCCCTCAAGACTTGTTGCTCAGTGTGGGAAGTATTCTCTCTTATCCTAGCCCTCTCTCTTATCCTAGCCCCACAGGTGTTGGTGATTTGCAAGACCATATTTCCAAAGTTAAGGTAGCTCTAGACCAGATGGGGCTAACTGTAATGTCTAAAAAATGCCAATATTTAGGCTAACACTGCTGATACAGTATGGAAAATTCTGTTGTTGAAGCCTATAGCAACTTTCTTCTGAGTACTTTGAAAGTCTTAATAACTTTATAAAGGTCTTCAGTTGTGAGTTAATATCACAGTGTAAACAGAAAAAAATATGAGGTAAGTGTTAAAAGGAAGAATTATTTACTGAAATATATGTGTCTAGATAAGTAATACATTTCAAAGGAAAGTAATCAGTCTACATATATACTTTTCCAGCCATAAGAAGTGGAGAGACAAACCAGAAAAACTGAACCTCTTTGCCTGTGCTTATGCAAAACCAACACTTGGACCAGGAGCTAGTCATCAGAACAGAACAAGAAAACCCTGCATGGTTCAAAATCAGGAAAGGTATATGCCAGGGATGTATTCCATTTCCATGCTTTTTCAATCTATATGCAGAACCCAGGAAGCTGGGTTGTACGAGGAGGAATGTGGCATCAGGGTTGGTGGAAGAATCATCAACAACTTGTGTTTTGCAGATGACACACCCTGCTTGCTGAAACTGAGGAGGACCTGAAGCACTTGCTGCAAAAGGTCAAGAGCTTCAGCCTTCAATATGCATTGAAGCTCAACATCAAGAAAAAAAGATTCTCACCACTGGGCCAATTGGTAGCAACGTGATGGAAGGTGAAGAGATTCAGATTTTTAACAACTTTAGTTTCCTTGGTTCCACAATCAACACTCATGATACCAGCAGCCAGGAAATCAAGAGACTAATTTTGTTGGGAAAGCTGGATGTCAGGGACCTCTCCAGAGTACTGAAGAGCAACAACCTTAGTCTGGAAACTAAGGTGTGTCTGATCCAGGCCATAGTCTTCGCGATTGCTTGCTATGCACCAAAGAACTGGTAGAGAATTGATGCCTTTGAGCTGTGGTGCTGGAGAAGAGTGTCAAATAGACTACGGACTGCTAGGAGAACAAACAGATTTAACTTGGAGAAGTTAAAACCAGGCTGCTCCTTGGATGCAAGGATTATGAAGCTTCATCTGACCTTCTTTGGACATGTTACAAGGAGAGATTGGTCCTTGGAGAGGGACATCATGCTTGGGAGGGTGCAGGGACAGCACAGGAAAGGAAGGCCCTCGATGAGATGTATTGTTTCAGTCACTGGGGCAATGGAGTTAGGTGTGTTAGAGACATTGAGGTTGGCACAGGATAAAGCAGGGTTTAAAGCTCTTGTATATAGGGTCACTATGAGTCACAGGTGACTCAATAGCACATAATAACATGAGAAAGGCTATGTAGTCAAGAAAATAATTTTAATGGTTAATGATACTATAGAGACCTGAGTGGTACAAGAGTATTTGTAAATAGCTGCTGACTCAAAGATTGTTGATTCAAACCTACTTGGAAGATCCATGCGGGAAAAGCCTGGAAATCTGTTTCTGTAAATATTGTAGCCAATAAAATACTACGGAGGAGTTAAAAAACAACAAATAACCCAAAGCCAAAAACAAAAACAAATAACAAACAAATCTTAACTCTTTTGAGTGGATTCCAGCTAATGGCATATTACTTTGTTGGTTTTTTGTTATTATTTTTAAAGACAGGATAAAATGGGAAATACAAAGAAAAGTAAGTGCAAGGAGCTCAATTTCAGATAGAAAGAGGAACAAGACAGTGTGATAGATAACGCTAAGGAAGAAATTAATGGGTTGCATAGAATTAGTATATAGAAGATTTGCAGTTTTGGGGAATTATTCTTTAGTTCTGCTAATTAAATGTGTGGCAGAGATAGAATGACAAAGGAGTTCTTTAAATTACAGGATATCAATTGAAAGGCTAGAATAATGAAATAATGGCAATATGTATATTAAAATTTTTAAGGATTAAGTCAGCTGTAGTATTGACGAGAGCAGAAATGAGCTGGGTTAAAATGTGGGGATATTATCTTTAGAACTGGAGGTTTTGAGAATGGAGCATTGGAAGTGGTAGTGTTGGAGTGAAAAGCAAGAAGCACATTTACTGTATTTACAAGCCCCGTAGAAGAAGCATATGATAGGAAAATTCTTAAGAAGGCTTTAGACAAGGAAATGTATTTAAGGGAAACCAGGCTCAGAACAAGATTATGAAGATAAGTTTCAAATTGAAGCTGACTATATACAGGATTTTGCTGGTGATGAACCACACATTTGGGAGGGTTTCAGAAGTTGTGTAAAAGTAGGAACAGGAGATAAATTAGATATAAACTGAATAAGGACATGTATGAATATTTTAGTTTGCTTATAAGTTATCTCTTGTTAGCTAAGATACAGGAAAAAGTGAGATTCATCCTAGGGAGTCAGCAGTGACAAGTCTGTCAGTGTTGAGGGCTTCATCATCATCACTAAAAAGGAAGCAGAAAACTCGAGGGAGGGGAGATTCTTAGATTGCATAAACATATCACCTCTTGACCTAGATTGTGTTAGTATAAAGTTTGGAGAAATGCTTTGTAAACCAAACTAGTTCAATTGAGTGAGTTCAGGTTGTGTGTCCAATGCTCAGTATTGGCTCAGTTTTAAATAATTCTAGTGAATCATCAGGAAGACTTCAGGAAAAGCCCAAGTGAAATATTGTTGTTGTTATATACCATCGAGTTACCGGCAACTCATAGAGACCTGATGTACAGTAGGTCTGAACTCTGTTACATCCTGAGCCAGTCTTACTGTCTCCAACACACCTACCACCATTAACCCAGTTACTGTGTCAATCCATTTTATAGAGACTTGTCTTTTGAGATGTGGACTGCTGGTGCCAGAAGTGTTGATTGTGAAACTGAGCAAGTTATAATTGCAACAGTCTCAGTCTCTTCTCCTTCTATCATGGTGCTGCCAATTAGATGCACAGTAGTTTCTATTAAAATTCTCTTATTTATTAGGTATATAAACTGGCAAATGAATTACTGTCTTTGTAAAAACATAATCTTATCTACTTAAAAAAAAGGAGAAGTGAGGGGGAAACAATGATATTTACCTCCACAGAATTGTTATGAAGAATTAAATGGGATAGTATCTAGAAATATTCGTTCTAAATAAAGTTATGTGTCCTTTCTGGTTTTTTTCTGGCTATGATTGTGTCTATTTGCATATTTTAGCAATTAGTCTGTATGTCCTAAAGAACTTAGTTGAAATCACAGTTCAAGACACTGCAAAAGATCCTATATATGGATGATTTTAAAAGGGCAGTTACCTTATGTCAAATTTTACTGGCTCTCACATAATTTTATTTTGAACATCATTTTCAAGAAGTGAGTTATCATGGTGGTTGTGATTTTCATTTCTCTTAGAGGTAGGGATTTTTTAATGTCTTCTCTGGTGAAGTGTCTACTCATATCCTGTACCCATTTTGTGTTTGGTTTATTTACCTTTATCTTGTTGTGGTGCTAGAGTATTCTATAAATTTTAGAAATAAGTCTCTTATCACACATGTCATTACCAAATATTTTTGTTGCGCCTTTCTTTTCTACCCTGTTAGAGAAGTTTTTTTAATTTGCACGGGGATTTGATTCTTGAAAAATCCCATTCATCTATTTTATTCTCTCCTGTTTGTAGGTTTTTCAGGATGCTTGGAAGACTCTTCATGTTTTGGAGTAGGGCTTTTAGAGTTCTTCCAAGCTTTTGTCTGATGAAGTTTACAGTCATTTGCTTTAGTCCTAGGTCCTTGATCCACTTTAAGTTTTTTTTTTTGTGTATGGTTTCAGGTGTTTGTCTTGCTTGAGTTTCCCACAGATAGTTTTCCAATTTTTCCAACACAATTTGTTAAAGAGGCTTTCATTTCTCCACTTAACTGATTTTATCTCCTTGTCAAAAATCAGTTGACCATAGGTAGATGAGATGATTTCTGGGTTCTCAATTCTATTTAATCGATCTATTTGTCTGTCACTGTACCAGTACCACGCAGTCTTGACCATCAAGCCTGTGTAGTACAATTTGAGATCAGGGAGTGAGATGCCTGCTACCTTGTTTCTCTTTTTCTGAGTGCTTTGCTTACTTGAGGTTGCTTTCCATTTCAGATGAAATTGAAAATCAGCTTTGCCATCTTGTTGAAGAAAGAAATTGGTATTCATACTGGAATTGCATTGAAGTTGTAGATTGCCTTTGGTAGAATTGTCATTTTCAAAATATTGAGTCTATCCATGAGCATGGTATATTCTTCCTTTTCTCCATGTATATATTGTTTCTTATATTAATGTTTTCTTTTATAATTTTCTTTGAATAAGTCTTTTGTGTTTTAGATATGTTTACTCTCAAGTATTTAATTTTGTAGTTAGTTAATATGATGAGTATTATTTTTCTTAGGTTTATTTCTGTAATCTCTTTGTCTCATCTCATCCCAGTATAAATAGCAAAGTTTAACAAAACAACAAACAATAAATGTGGCAAGGTTGTGGAGGAATTGGAAACTTTATTTACTGTTGGTGGGAGTATAACTGGTACAACCACTATGGAAGGTAGTA
>NW_006399797.1:3765233-3768284 GCF_000299155.1 Elephantulus edwardii | reverse complement strand
AAAAAAGAACAAGTGTACCTTAAACTGTGATGTTTCTGCTTTAAATAACCTTTAAAATAATTCTTATAGTATTTGAAGTGAAAGAGTTGTATTTCTGAGATACATGCAGAATAATTGGTTTTTCTCTTACAGAATATAGGTTATGCCTGCATATTCTGATCTATTAGCTGATGTGAGATACACATGAAGCAAACACAAAATTAGAGTTAGGCAATTTGGCCAACACTTAATACATCTCTCTCGAGATCTTTCTGATTATGTACTTATCTTGGTACATTGAATTATGTCCGTTTCCCAGACAAAATAATCGTAGTCATTAGGTAAGTTAAAAATAAGAATCTAAAGAGCTTTCTAGACAAAAGTACACTTTTACTTCTTTGTGCACATTTGAAATGGTTTTAAATGTGAAATTACATCTAGAAAAGAGAAGACAAAGAGATAATTACTTTTCATTTGAAAAAAAAGTTGAAAGTGACATTATTTAGAATTTTACTCTGAACTTACAAAAGTTCAGACCCTACAAAATAAGAATGTTCTACATTTAAGATATTTGTTGAAAAGGTAAAACTTTGGGGATATCTGGATGCCACAGGACCATCCCACAGATCAAAGAGGATAGATAATAAACTCGAGGAGAATGGGGTGCAATCTGGCAATTTCAGATCCAGCACATTGAAGTGCTAGGTGGGAAATTCCTGTCACTTCTAGGACAGAAGCTGCTCCAGTACAAGAACTTACTCACCACATATCGCAGATCAAAGAAGACAACAGATTTCAGGAGAAGGGGATACATCACGTGAGACACTCACTCCCAGAGCCAGCACGTTTGGTGCTGTAGGATGAGATGCCTGCAACTGAAAAGGAGGGGAACTATTCTAGGCTGATTACTTAGACATTGCAGAGCCAACACAAAGACTGAAGAGAACTAGAGATTTCAAGAGAAGGGCCTGTGAAAAGGGGTAAACACATTCCCAGAGCCAGCATATTGAAGTGCTAGGGTGGGAGTTCCCTACCACCCTCTTAGACAGAAGTTGCTCCAGTTCTGGAACTGAGTCAACACACTCTGGAGACATAAGAATACAAAAGGCTTCAGAAGAGGGGCCTTCACTCAGGTGAGAGATTCACTGCCAGAGCCAGCACATTGAGGTCCTTGATAGTGAGAGTCCTTAAACTCCCCAGAAGGGAAACTTCTTCAGACAGGACACCTGACTTCCACATGAAGCAGCCCACAGACCTAAGAGGGCAATAGAATATCAGAGAGGGGACTGCAATCAGGCTAGAGTTTCATTACCAGAGTGAGGACTAGAGAGTGAGCTGTCTGCTACACTCTCCCCACCCCGCTCTGGATATAAATTGCTCTGGGTCAGGGACCTGGTTGTGTCATTCCCCAGACCAAAAAGGCAATACATTTCAGAAGAGGGGGTCACGATAAGGTGACATTCCTGCAGAGTTGCACTGCAGACCACAAAGGATCTGAAGGACTTTAGGAAGTGTAAATTTTCTGTTCCACAGGCCCAAAGAGGATTTCCAATGAAGCAAGTTTCCCATACTCATACACTGAATACTTTAAATCTGTAACTTACAAACAACATCATAAGGATAAAGAACTGTCAAGAACCTACATAGACATAATACAAATGGCTTAATAGCAAGAAAAACTTCACAAAATGCCAAAAAAGCAGCAGTAAGCTTCAAACATTGTGAAAAAACAAATAAGCCTTTTTCTAAAACCAACAACAACAACAACAACCAGAAAAAAAAAACAACACCAAAAAAAAAAAACAACTAACCCAGAGCATATTGCAGAACTAATGATTATCCCAGAGGCAGGAAGACAGAAGAAATCTATTGATGCGGAGTCTACAGAATAATGTGCAAATGATGGAAGAAAGAATGGAAGCCATAAATAAAGTGAATATGCCAGACACAGGGACACAGAGAAATATACCAACACAGAGGAATATAAACACTGCAGAAGAAATTGCAAAAATTGGAAGAATTAAAAGTATAGAAAATGAGGTAGAAGAACTTAAAAGATAATCACAAGACAGAGAAAATATAGCCAACAAAGTACTGGAACTAATAGAAATGAATGAAAACACAATCTAGAATATCAAGACATAAGTGGCAGAAGTTTCCAAAATGTGCGTGGGACAGAAAAGCAAAATGGAAGAGATGGAACAGAGAGTCGGTGATCTGGAAGTGAAGAAGTTTAATATCAGCATTCTAGAATAAAAATCAGAGAAGAAATGAGCAAAAATGAAGAAAACATTAGAATTATGTGAGTTGACATCAAAAGGAAAAACATACATATGCTTGGAATTCCAGAACATGAGGAGGATAGGGGAAACACTAAGAAAATGTAGAAGATGTACTAGAAGGAAAATTCCCCAAGAATAATGAAGAATGGTAAAATCCATATTCAAGAAGCTCAGAGAAACCCAAAGAGATGAGACTTCAATGAAAAGCACCAAGATATGTTACAGTCAAATTATCCAGAATCAAAGATAAGGATAGCAGCATGAGAAACAGAGTCACCTACAGAGGAAAACAAATTAGATTAAGTTCTGTATGGCATATACAGAACATGGAAAGAAAACAATTACGAGCCAAGTATCTTGTTCCCATTTTACCACTAGGCCACCAGAGCTATTTAGTAGATAATAAAGATCCTTAAAAGCAAGCTCTGACTGACATATTTTGGGTATATTGCCAAAGGTATTAGTTCTTGGAGAAAGACATCATGCTTGGAAGGCTAGAGGGACAGCCCAAGAGAGTATAAAATGAATTGACACATTAACTTGTGTAATATGGGCAGGTGTGTCAGAGACAGTGAGATTAGTTAAGGATAGGGCAGGGTCAGAACTATTATGCATAATGTCATTATGAGTTGCAGGTGACTCAAAGGCACATAACAACAACAACAACAAACACCTATTAATATGAGTGGAGAAATATATATGGAAAGAATGAATTATCAAATACTGTGGGTAATATAATTACATTCACTGAACAAATGCATATAAATGATTAAAACATAATCTTTGTTAC
>NW_006399797.1:3747927-3764756 GCF_000299155.1 Elephantulus edwardii | reverse complement strand
CTTCAGGTCCTCCTCCGTTTTAGCAAGCAGGGTTGTGTCATCTGCATAACGCAGATTGTTGACAGATCTTCCACCAATCCTGACTCCATATTTCTTCTCATAGAGCCCAGCCACCCGGATAATCTGGTCTGCATACAGGTTGAAATTGTATGGAGACAGGACACATCCCTGGCATATGCCCTTCCCAATTTTGAACCATGCTGTGTTTCCTTGCTCTGTTCTGACAACTGTCTCTTGGTCCAAGTATAGGTTTCTCATTAACATGATCAACTGTTCTGGGATTTCCATTCTTCTCCCTTGGGGAGGGACATCATGCTTGGGAGGGTGGGGAGATGGTACAGGAGGGGAAGGCCCTCTATGAGGTGGATTGATTCAGTGACTGGGATAACTGACATGGATGTATCAGAGACAGTGTGATTGGCACAGGACAGAGCAGAGTTTATGGCTGTTGTACATAGGGTCGCTATGAGTTGCAAGTGACTTGAGGACACATAGCAACAACAACAACATTTTACTCAAATCACAGTATAAAAGAAATTAAATATAATAACACAAACTACAAAATCATTTAATCTGTGAATGTTTCTAAGGAACATAAAATGGGACATAGTGGCATATTTTCTGCTCACTCAATTGTGGTACCAAGAAAGGGGTTTATTAGGGAAATAAGTTGGAGGATAGAGGAGGCAAAGAATATTACCCAATGCAGATTCATGTTTAGTCCAGGAGCTCCGAGGTAAATTTCTCAGCCCAAGCAGTTTCAATTCAGCAATCACCTTTCCCTTCAAATATCCAAGAACAGCAAAAATATTTAACTATGGTCTTTATCTCAAGGCTTCTCTTGCTTTACTTTGCCACAGTTTCTCCACAGCAATGTCTCTACCACCATCACTAAGGTCTCTTCACCAGGGTTTTGCTCCATTTACTCTCAAGTCTTCTTAGTATGGAAAGCACTCTCTTTCTTATCCTACTCCCATAGCTGTTGACAATTTGCAAGATCATGTGTTTGCAGTTAACGTAGCTGGAGACCAGAAGAGGCTAAAATAATGGCTAAAAAAAGCCATCTTTAGGCTAATACCAAAGAGTGTTAGTAGATTTTTAGCTAGCAAAAACAACTATCTTCTATAGTTTTGATTCTACCTTTCAGCAAGTGTTTTATTGGCAGCTTCAACTCAAGATTAGTGACGTCTAACATACTGGGTTTAAATTTGTGGTTTACTACACCAAACAGTTATTTGTTATTTTTAAAAATAAAATAAAAAAAAAGACTAGATGCATTTCAAGGCAAGTTACTATATAAAATAATGTAAAACATCCTATTTAAACTAATACCTTTATTCGGTTTGTCAGGAAATAGTTTAATTTTTGTTCTCATACTTTATTATTACAACTACTGGAGTGAAATAATTGCTTCTCTCTCTCTTGGGTCCAATAAACCAATTTACTCTTTAATGGGTCTTGTTAGATTTGAAGACCAGTGCTTTTTTTGAGATAATTTTTTTGCTTTAGTAGTATACTACCTGCTGAGTCAGCAGTGAAAAAACCAGAGGTTAATTTCCCTCCTACTAAATGAAGCAGATAATCAGCCTTCAGAGGATGGTTCCAATGTTGTAAATATGTCTTGACAAGCAGAGGGATAGCCCAGTGCATCACTCAGTCCTGTTCATGCCATCTGTCCACAAATTAATAAGAAGTAAGGATATTAATTTGTTTGTTACATTTTTAAAGCTGCACTGATAAAGCCACATAAATATTTTAAATGGCAATAGGTAACTTAAACACTTTACAATATTCTGTTGAGTCATGGGTTGTAAAGTAAGCTCTGCAAACTTCCTTTTCAGCAATCAACATGTAGAAAATATTTTTTGACCAGATGTCCAACTAATAACTATCAAATCAGATGCTTTCCAGAGCATTACACAAAGGGATTAAAAAATTCAGAAACTATGTCAACTTGGTAGCATAAAATTATATCACTTTATTGAAAATGAATGATACAGACAGATAACTTGGGATTGCCAAACATTTTCCAGTGAAATTGTTTTTATGAAATTCATCATTTTAAAATAAATACACGCTACAGTATAGAACCAGAAAATTGCACAGAGAAGAGGTTGTCTCTTTTCATGTAGGAATAACATGTCAGACTATGGAACTGCAAAGATCTAATTCATCTTACTGGAAAGAAATCAGCAAATTGATCATAGGAAAGCAAATGATAACAGCTATGACCACATAAAATTGGGTTTGTTTATGCTGACAAGACTTTAGAAAATGCTCTCTTTAGTTCAAATCTTTATGAAAGGAAAATATTAATAAAATAATTTGTTACATAGACAAACTTTGAAAACATGATTATATAATTAGTGTTATAATTTTTGAGATATATTTATTCTCTTTCTCTGAATATCTTTTATTTCCCTCTTCTCCCTCCCTGCATATCTGAAATGAATGGTAAAGAGAACTTACAGTTTATACTTTTTACTTTTATGTTAAAATAAAGATTTTTTTAATACCCAGTTTGAGATCCATTTCTATTTTAATATTAAGCATTGCAGTAAAGATAAAAATATATTCTCATATGGATTTTTAAAAATATATTTTAGGATAAGGGACAATTATTGAAATTCAGTTATTCTAATTGTCACCACTCTCATTTCTAAATAGATGGTAATAAATATGGTTGACCTTGAGTTAGTGATATCATATGTGGTATAATTGGGGCTATATGGAAATTTCACTCTGTACTACTGATGCAAAATTATCAGGTGAAATAAAGGGGAAAAATTACTTTGGACTCTTGTATGGATTGAAGCATAACATTAAGAAGACAAAAATTCTCACCACTGGGTCACCTGGCAGCACCCTGATGGGTGGAGAAGAGATTGACACCTGCAGACAGGAAATCAAAAGACAAATTTCACTGGGGAAGTCTGCTGTCAGGGATCTCTCCAAAGTTCTAAAGAGCAATAATGTCATTCTAGAGACTAAGATTGGAAGCAGGAGTGACATCCTCTTCCTAAACAACTTGCCTCTGGAAACTATGAATTTTAATAAATGTCAATAGTTGTAGAGGGGCTTCAGGCCTTTTGTTCATAGGGTCGCTATGAGTCATGCTTGACTCAAAGACAATCAACAACAACAATAGAGATTTAGTTGCATCTGATCCAGTCTATGGTCTTTGCAATTACTTGCTATCCAAAAAAAGAGCTATGACTAAGAATGACAGAAGAATAGATGCCTTTGAGTTGTCATGCTGAAGAAAAGTATTAAACATACCATGTACCACCAGGTGAACAAATAGGTCTGTCTTGAAGAGGGTGAAATCAAGGTTCTCCTTGGAGGCTAGGATTTTGAGCTCTGTCTCACTTACTTTGGGCAGGTGGCCAGGAGGGACCGGTCCTTGGAGACCATGCTCAAAAGAGTGGAAGGACAGTGCAGGAGAGGAAGACCCCAGATGACATGGCTAGAAACAGTAACTGGGGCAATAGAATTAGGTGTTTCAGAGTCAGTGAGACTGGCTCAGGATAGAGCATGGTTCAGAGCTTCTATATATAGGCTCGCTATGAGTCACGGGCAACTCCATGGCACATAATAACAACAACATTGCTTTATGGTTTCCCTATTCACCACTGGCTTGTGTAAGGCATTACAGTGTTTGAGAAACAGTTGGTACCAGAATTTGCTGATCCTTAGTCAGAGGGTCTATAAGAAGACTAAGAGCATATAGGCAGCAGGAGGAGACTAAAAGCATGACATCAGGAGGAGACTCGGTATGCCAGGGGACTGGCACACCAGGTCACCCACCGGACCTAGGAGCATATCAGAAGACAGGTCAGAGAGGCCATGAGTGGCATCACACCAGGAGGCCCAGAGCACCACCATGGATAGGCAACATATAACGATCATATAGAAGTGGCTGGAGGCCTAAGCCATTATATAAGAGTTAGTTCAAACTTCCCTTAGCGACCACTCATGGGAACAGGAGGAGGGTGACAGTGGGCAGGGTGGGTGGAGGATGGGAACTCTCAATTTATATTAGGAAGAAGTGTCTTTCATCTGCTCTTTTGGGTAAAATGCTTATCTGTCAGATATTATACTAAAGCTGATCTTTTAAAATTTGACAGACTAGGACAAAGATTAGCCATCCACTTCAAAATTAACAGGCCTTCAAAAACCCAATGTTACAAGGAGGGACAGGTCCTTGGAGAGGGACATCATGCTTGGGAAGGTGCAGGGACGGCACAAGAGGGGAAGACCCTCTATGAGATGGATTGATTCAGTGACTGGGGTAATCGGGATGGGTGTGTCAGAGACAGTGCGATTGGCACAGGATAGAGCAGGGTTTAGGGCTGTTGTACATACGGTCGCTATGAGTCGCAAACAACTTGACGGCATATAACAACAGCAGACAACAAATAGAGAACACTTAGACAAGTACATATAGCACTGGAGGCTGAACCCTTATATTGGGAAATACAAACGAAGAGGAACAGTTGCAAATAGCCACTAATAATTGGAATGTAGAATGCATGAAAATTGTTGTTGTTGTTGTTGACTGCCTTTGAGTTGAGCACGACTCATAGTGACCCTATGAATAAAAGTCCTGAAACCCCTCTACAACTATCAACGTTTATCATAGTTCATAGAGTTTCCAGAGGCATGTTACGTTAATAATTGGTTACTGGAAATGTTGGAACAAAGAAAAAGGATAAATACTTAGAAAATACGGACTTGGTGACAGGAATGGGACTGGATATAGAATGATAGAATTTTATAGAATCAATAATTTATTCATTGCAAATACCTTTTATAAAAAAACACAGATGGCAACTAGACACATAGACCTCACCTTATGGACTACATAGGTATGAGATTGATGACATCTGTTGAAAGAATCATTGGAGAAGCTCAATATTAGCTTTGAAAACTAGGCCAGGTGCTGACTGTGGAACAGAATACCAACTACTCATGTGAAAGTTCGAACTGAAGCTAAAGAAAATGAAAATAAATCCATAAAACCCAAAATATTACTTTGAGTCTTTCCCACCTGGATTTAAAAACCATCACAAGAACAGGTTTGAGGGCTTGAACACTAATGAATGAAGACCAAATGAGTTATGGGCTATATCAATAATATCCACAAAAATGCAAAAAAAGTCATAACAAAGACTAAGGAAGAAAAAAAGACTGAAGTGGATGTCAGAAGAGATTCTGAATAATGGATTAAAACTCCTAGAAACCAAAGCAAAGCGCTAATATTAGGAAGTTAAGGGGCTAAACAGAAGATTTCAAAGGGCAGCTTAGGAAGAAAAAGCAAATTATTATAACAATATGTGCAAAGAGCTACATTTAGAAAATGAAAAGAGATGAACTCTTTTGGCATTTCTCAAGCTGAGGGTATTTAAGAACAAATTCACACCTCAAGTTGCAGTACTTAAAGATGCTATCATATTTTGATACTTGTTACATTTTATGTCATAAAAATGGAGCTAATTTTAATAGGGAGCTCTGGTGGCCTAGTGGCCAAAAGATACACTGCAATCCCAAAGGTATGTGGTTCAAATCCATCAGCTGCTCCACAGGAAAAGGATGAGCAACTTCATATGATTAACTGCCTCTGTACAGCCACTGGAGCATCAGTTGTGGGTTGATTCAGATTCAACAGTAAACAGCAACGTTATAAAAAGGGCAGAATATTGAATATCCAGGTTGCTGTTAAACACCATCAAGTCGTAGGTGACTCATAGTGACTCTATGAACAGAGGACCTGAACATATTTGTAACTTTCTTCATTTCTCCAGGTTCATAGGGTTACCAGAGGCAAGCTGTTTCGGAAGTGGATGCCACTCCTGCTCCCAAGCTTGTTTTAATCGGGGAGCTCCACCAAACACTGTCCATCATGGGCAACCATATCCCATTTGGCACATCAGTGTCACAGTGTTCAGTATCACAACAACTATGAATTACCTCTATACAGCAAATGGACAGACCACTGCTATACTACCTAGAAGAATGTTTGATAAAAAACAATTAAAAGCAGGCCTGAGGGACATAGTTTAAAATCACCCATCTTTGTCTTGGTAGCATCACTTTCTGTCCATTAGGTCAACTGAGCTCTCTCTATGTTGTTGTTGTTGTTAAATGCTGTCGAATCATAGGTGACTCATAGCAACCCTATTTTCTTCATTTCTCCAAATATCAAAATAAATGGAAAGAATACAGAGTCATCCAAAAATAATTTGATGACACAGGAGAATCGCATAAAACAGCATATGATCAAAAAGCAATCATTAGTAAGGAAGAAATTCAAGCTGCTTTGAAGGAATTGGGGGGAAAAATAAGTCCCCAGGAATTGATGAAATGTCAGTTGATGAATTTCAGAAACAGCTGTAACCCTGGATGTGTTCATCAGATTGGGCCAAGAAATCAGGAGTATAGCTACTTGACTAATTGATTAGAAGAGATCCATATTTTATTTCCATTACCAAAAAAGACAACATAGTTGAGTATGGAAATTATCAAACAATATCACTGATATCACAAAGGAGCAGAATCTTGCTAAAGATTATACAAAACAACTGGAACAGTATATTGATGAAGAACTTGCAGAAATACAAACTAGGTTTAGCAAAGTGTATCAGAAGAATGTCTATTTGAGTTTTATTGATTATGCAAAGGCATTTGACTGTGCACATTACAACAAATTGTGGCTAACCTTGAGAAGGGGAATCCAAGAACACTTGATTGTGCTCATGTGAAACCCATACATAGACGAAATAACTGTCCTCCTAACAGAGAAAGGAAACACCCAACGGATGTTTCAAAATTCAGAAAGGAGTATGTCTGGGATGGGTACTTTCTCCATAAAAATTTATATGCAGAACAGATCATTTGGAAGGCTAGACTTTATGAACAAGAATGTGGTGTTAGGATTGGAGGAAGGCTCATCAACAATAGACATTGTGCAGATGACACAACTTTGCTTGCTGAAACAGAGGAGGACTTTACGTCTTTGCTGCAGACTTCAATATGGATTGCATCTCAGCATCTAGAAAACAAAGACTTTTACCACCAAGCCAATTGGCAGAATCATGATAGGTGGAGAAAAGAATGAGGTTGTTAACAATTTCATCTTGCTCAGGTCCACAATCAACACTCTTGGTAGCAGTTGCCAGAAAATTTAAAACAAAAAAATTAGTTGTTTTGGGAAAGTCAGCGGTCAGAGACTTATCCATAGTGCTTAGGAGAAATGATGTCAGTCTAAAGATTTGTCTATTCCAAGCCATGGACTTCTCAATTATTTGCTACACATTTGAAAGCTGAGCAATGACTAAGGGTGACAGATGAATAATAAATGCCTTTGAGTTCCATAGAGGCAAGAATTGTGAAGCTCTATCTCACATACTTCAGGCATGTGGCCAGAAGTGACCAGGCCTTAGAGATGGACATCGTGCTTGGAAGGGTGGAGGGACAGCACAGGAGAGGGAGACCCCAGATATAATGGATTGACCTAGTAAACAAGGTAATAGAAAAAGGTGTGTCGGAGTCAAAGAGACTAGCTCAGAATAGGAAAGGATTCAAAGTTAATGTGCATAGGGTCACTATGAGCCAAAGTCAACTCAATGACACATATAACAGTAACATGGATTGCCAAGAGAACAAATAGGTCTGTCCTGATGAGGATGAAATGAGATTGCTCCTTAGAAACAAGGATTGTGAAGCTCTTTCTCACATACTCTGGGCATTTTTCCAGGAAGGGTCAGTCCTTAGGGGACATCATGCTTGGAAGAGTAGAAGGTCAGCATAGGAGATGAGATGGATTGACAAAATGACTGTAGCAATGGGTGGAGGTGTGCTAGAGACTTTGAAATTGGTTCAAGATAGGGCTAAGATCAAAGCAATTGTTCACAGGGGGACTATAAGTTGTATTTGATGGGATATAACAACAATCAAAGGTTTCCTTAGCTATGCTTGGGCAGAGAATTGGGGTAAGAAAAAAGATAAATAAAGATTATATATATTTTTAGCACTTATTTTTATAATTTATATTGATCAAAGACAGACGGTCATCTAGATTTTGGGCAGAAGTTGTGTTAAATCCTAGAAGCTATGCATAGAGTAGGCCAGACAGGTTTAACTGTATGGAATTGGAGAACGTTTTGTGTCTTATTTCTTCTAAAACTATTAGGATGGAAAAATAATATAAAAAAAAATTTTAGTAATTGCATTTCTCAGAAATGGAAAGAAATAGGAAGAGGAAGCAAAATCAGGATGATTGTAGGTAAGCAAAGGAAATAATTTTCTAGAAGCAACATGATTGTCTTGAATTCCTCTACAAAAAGACCCTAGAATCAATGTCAATTGGATATCCCTTTTCAAACCTCCATTTATTTTCATATCTTCTTATCAAGTTCTATTGGCCTACTGGTAAGAAGCTGTGCTGCAATCCCAAAACACATTCTAATATGCTTGTGTTCTACATTGGGATGGGCAATCTCCTCCTGTGTAATTTACTGTTTCTGAAAAGCCACTTGATGGTCAGCTATTGTTGATTCTGACTCTATGGCACACAGCAACAATAACATCCCTTCATTTGGTCACTGATAGAAAACACTACTCACATTTTATTTCTGTGTTTGATTTACCAATATTTTAATGTGATGGTCTGTATTGTATAGAGTGCTACATATGTTAATGACAATAGTATTGTATTAGTGAAATTAATAAGGTTTATTACTTGAAGGATTAAGTAACCCTAGGCAAATTACACATTTTCTTTCCACATGTTTGGGATGTGTGTGTGTGTGTGTGTGTGTGTGTGTGTGTGTGTTTAACTGTCTGCAGAGCTTTAGAGAAGCCAAGAAAGATTTATTCCTGTAATTTTCTTTGAATTGTCCATATATCTTTCTTACACCATAACAAGAGCCTACACTGAAGTTAGTTTTATGAACAAAGCCATATTCTTGTCATAATACATTTTATTGTTAATATATAAAACTTTAATGAAGATACATTGCCATTTTTATTTGCTAGACCCCAAGATTTACTCATTTTATTGTGTTTCTAAAGACCTATGTTTTTTCCTGGTTGCTTTTTGCTCTTAGGTCATTGAGGGACAATTCAAAAAGAGAAGATGATCTTCAATCTGAAACTAACAGGCAGACGACACTGACATCATATGGCAGACCTCTGATCTTGATAATATTTTCACTAGAATGATCACCAAAATGTTATTGTTGTTACTTGCTGTTCAGTTGACTTCAACCCAATGTGTTACATAGCAGAAATCTCTATAGAGTTTTTAAGACTATAACTTACAGATCACAGACTTTGCTTCTAAGTTATTGCTGGAGGTGTTTGAACTGCCAAACTTTCAGTTAATAATCTAGCATATCCTTGGAGGAAAAGATGATAAATCTTCCAGCTTCTTCTTGCACACTTTGGACATATTGATTTTTGTTGCTGTGCATCGTTGAGTTGGACTCAACCCATAGCTGACCCTCTGGTGGATTTTCAGAGATAGTACATCACATGAAAGGAGACTGTCCATTCTTCTCCCATGGAGCAGCTGCTAGATTTGAACCATGTACCTTTGGGATTACAGCACAATTTCTTATCATTAGGTCAGTAGAGCTACATGTGCATCCTGACAAGTAAGGTTATTTCCCTGGAGAAGGAAGGATATTATGCTTGGAAAAGTGGAGGGATGGCAAAAGAAAAGAAGACTCAGAACCAAATAGATTGACATAGTGATTGCAACATTGGGCTCAAGAGTGCCAGGATATGAGGATGCCCTAGGATAGGATAGGAAAGAATAGGATTCAGACCTATTATTTATAGGTTCTCTGTGAGTTGTACTCAACTCGACAGTGTTTAACAACAGTACATAGACACACATACACACAGCCGCATGCTATTTTTATGTACCATCAAGTAAAAATTTACTCACAGCTGACACTCCAACAGGTTTTCAGAGGCAGTAAATGACATCTGAAGTGATTACCCATCTTCTTCCCCAGAGCAGCTGATGGATTAAAATAATATATCTTTGGGTTGCCAGTACATCTCCTTATCATTAAATGTGGGTTAGCAGTATAGCAGTCCAGTTGACTGTCGACTATTTACTAGAGTTCCCATATGTGTATATATTATACACATTCTATTCCCAAAATGTTTATTAAAAAATATCAATGGTATTTTTATAATAAAATATATATTAGTTTAAAAGTTCCCAAGAATAAATCCATCAAAATATTCTAAGTGAATTCTATGATTACATATTTTACTATTACATATTCTCTGGTGAGAATAAGTACAAATACATTAAACTATCAGTACAGCAGAGATAATTTACTCTGAATGAATTATATCTAGTTTGAAAATCCTGGTCTGAATAATCGGAATCCCAGAACAGGAAGAAGCAAGTAAATGCACAAAGAAAGTTGTGGAAGAATTACTAAAAGAAATTTTCCAGGCATAATGAAGAATGAGAGAATATATATTGAAGAAGCTGAGTAAACTCCGTGAAGAACAAACCTCAAAAGAAAAACACCAAGGCATAGTCAAATTTGCCAGAACTAAAGAAAAGGAGAAAATTCTGAAAGCAGCTAGGAGGAAACGAACAGCAAATTATAAGTGAGAGAAAATAAGATTAAGTTCTGATATCTCAGCAGAAACCAGGTAAGAAAGAAGACAGTGAAGTGGCATATATTAAGCACTCAGAGAATACAAATGTCAATCAAAACTACTGTACCCAGTAAAATCGTCCCTCAATTATAATGGAAAGATCAAGATATTCCCAGAAGAGCAGAACCTAAGGGAGTTTGTAAAACAAGACCAGAGTTGCAGGAAATACTGAGAGTAGTCCATTTTTACCAAGATGCCACAGAAAGCAAGATGGACCAAAGTAATTATCAATGACACCAAAAAGACCTCAACCAAATTATAGCACTAACACTTCGCTTCTCAATAATACACTGAACATGGATGATTTAAATGTACCAGTGAAGAGAAAAAGAGTAGCAGATTATATTAAAAAAATTAAACCTATCAATATAGTGTCCACAAGAGACACACTTGAAAGTGAAGACAAAGAAAGACTAAAAATAAAAGGGTGGAAAAAATATACCAAGCATGTAGAAACCAGAAGAAAGCAGAGTAGCAATGCTATTCTCTGACGAAATAGATTTCAAAATAAAAGCCATTACAAAGGACAAGGAATTTCACTATATAATGCTTAAAGGGTCAATAGAACAAGAGGATATAACTATAATAAATATTTATGCACCAAGAGATGGTTGTTGTTATGTTCTATCCAAGTGGCTTGTGGCTCATAGTGACCCTATGTACTACAACTCTGAACATTGCTCTATCCTGAGCCAAATTTATTTTCTCTGACACATCTACTCCCCTTTCCCCAGTCACTGAGTCAAACCATGTCACCAAGGGTCCCTCTCCAAGGACTGGTTCCTCCTTGCAACATACACAAAATATGTCAGACAGAGCTTCAGAATCCTTGCCTCCAAGGAGCACCAAATGAGAAAGGTGCAATATAAACAAAGCAAATATTAACAGAACTGAAAAAGAAATAAACGATACCACAATAATAGTTGTTACTGTTAGGAGCTGTTGAGTCAAGTAAGACTCAAAGCGATCCTATAAATGAAAGGTCTGAACCCTGTTCTATCCTTCACCATCCTCACACTTCCTGACACAGAACCCATTGCAGCAGTCACCATGTCAATTCTACGGATTGAGAGTCTTCCTCTCCCTAACTGACCCTCTACCATTCCCAACATCATGTCCTTCTCTAAGGAATAGCCCCTCCTAGTAACAGGCCCAAAATGTGTAAGGTGAAGCCTCATCATTCTTGCCTCCCGAGAACACTCTTGGGTGCACCCTCTCCAAAACTTATCTGTTTGTTCAGTACTCTTCTTCAATACAACAGCTAAAGTGTCAACTCTTCTATCATTTTTATTCATTGTCTCGCTCTCAGATGAATAGCAATTAATCTGAAAGACTGGCCTGTATCAGAAGCACTTTAATCCTCAAACTGACATCTTTACTCCTCAATAATTAGTAGACATCCCTAACTGCAGATTTTCTCGGTGCAATGTATCTCCTTGTTTCCTAACTGGAGGTAACAAGGTTGTAAATTGTGGAACCCAGAAAGATGAAGCTGTTGACAATTTCAAACTACTGTCCATCCAGCATGACCTGACTCTCAGTCCAGTGGTAAGAATCTTTGTTTTATTGACATTGAGATAGAACAGTAGTAGGAGACGTAAATACACCACTCATAAGAAATGATAGAACTGCAAGAAAGAACTCAGAAAAGATGTGGAAGAATTAGACCATAAAATAAACCAAATTGATCTCATAGGTATATAAAGGCTAATGTACCCCCCAAAAGTGCAGTATTCCTTCTTTTCCAGAATAGATCACATTTTAAGTCACTAAGCAAACATTAATATAGATATAATGCAAAGTATATTTTCAGACCACAATGCTACAAAATTAGGAATTAATAACAAGAGGGTAAGGAGGGGGTAAAACAAACATACATTTGGAAGGTGATCAACACCTTGCTTGAACATGAATGAATTATAAGAAAAAAAGCATGAAATAAAAAATTTCTTGAAACAAATCACAACGTAAACAACTTACCAAAACCTCTGGAAAATAGTAAAAGTAGTAATTAGTCAATTTATAGAAATAAGCAAACACATCAAAAGGCAAGAAAAATGATAACTGATTCTTTAACACAAGATCCAACAAGTTGAAAAAAAGAAGAGTAAGAAAATCTAATACCCTTGTAAAAACCTGAAATCATAAAAATTATGGCAGAAATAAATGAAACAGAACAAAGAAAAACAAAACCATCATCAAGACCAGGAGATGATTCTTCATAAAGGTCAACAAAATCAACAAACTATGAGCAAAGCTAACAAAGGACATGAATGGAGACAGATAATCTGAATAAAAGATGTCACACACACAAAATCAAGTAAATTACAAGGTAAACAATGGAACATTTTTAAAAACTGTATTAAACAAATATTAAAACCTAGAGGAAATGGACAAATACTCAGAAAATCACTACCTACCTAAAGTGACAGATCAAAGAACACCTGAACAGACCCATCACAAAAGAAGAAATTCAACAGGTCACAAAGCAACTTTCAACAACAAAGTGCTTGGAATAGATGATTTTACTAGTGAATTTTATCAAACATTCTGAGAATTCGACATAAAGTATTTCAGAAAATAAAAAAAAATAAAGATGAAATTCTCACAGTTTCATTCTATGAAGCAAACAACAAATGCTGGCGAGGGTGTGGAAAAATTGCAACACAATTGCCTCTGTTTTTAGCTTCGCATAATAACTCAACTAGAAACAAATTAAAATGGACATATGGGATCAGAATTTTAGCCAAAATCTGAATATTTTTATGTATAAATGGCTTCTAATAGTTAAATTCCACATTATTTCAATTATCTAATGAAAATTAATTTTTTGCCAAAAATAATTTTTTTCACCACACTTTTTTTCCAAACAAGCATAAACAAAAACAAAATTTTTAATTTTCTTTCTTATAGGGTTAACTACTTTCAATTCAATAATTCAATCTAAATTTAACTATGGAAAATATTTTTCACCTTTTTCTATTTTCATGTTATTTTGTCATTGAGGTTTCTTAGGTCTCCTTAATGATCCACTGGTACCATAGGCTTCAAAGTGGGACAATGAGATTTTATTTTTAGTACTTTAACTTTTAAAATCTTCTCTGTGTTCTATGCTATTTACAAATGAGGGGATATATATGTCCCTCTTTCCTATATTCCATGCCTAAATCCTTTTTCCTATGGAGTGATTATTATTATTTTAAAAATGGAGTCAATGAACTATTGTTTTGTTTTATAGGAAAAAGCCTTCAGATCTTCTTTCAAGTGTAATGAGCTATGAATTTGTTTTATTTATTTAATCAAGCTGTGAAAATGCAATTCTATGTTAGATAGGATAATGATTGTCAATTTTCATGAATAGATTATTGAAGTTAATTTTTGAAGAAAGATTAGGGGGAAATTGTGAAGATACAGTATTTTTTAGACAAAATAAATTGGTTCTCTTATTTCCTCTTGATGCACATTTTTCATCCACTCACAACACATAGGCAATATAGTTATAATCTCAACATTTAGTGGTTAATGTCATCCAGGCACTACCTTTTTAAGGCAAGAAACATCTAGAAACACAAAGGAGATAAAATGTCCTCAAGGGAGCAACAGATGTTCTCAGAGGATTAAGCAAGACTTCTTTGTTAGTTCCAGCAACAAGCATTTCCAAGTTCTGAGGCTAATCTCAAGGGAATATCTTGATTTTAGCTATTGGTCTCAACAATTATAACAAGATGGAAAGCACTAGAAGTAGGAGTAAGAGTAAATAAAGTGTTCAGCTTGTCTGTTTCAATTTAGGTAGAGTGTTGGTTTCCAGGAATTTATTTGTTTTCTTTAGATTTTCACATTTATTGGGGCATGTATTTTCATAATATATTCTGACATTATCAGTTTAATTTTGACTAATTCTGTTGTGATGTTACCTTTTTCATTTCTTATTTTAGTTATTTGTATCTTTTCTTTTGCTAAGTTTGCCAATGGTCTGCAGATTTTATTGACCCTTTCAAAGAACAGTTCCTGCTCTTGTTGATGATTTGAGTCATTTTTCTGTTTTCCATCCCTTTGATTCTACTAAAGAGTAAAAGAAAATCTATCTAATTCTACTTATTTTAAAAATTGGAAAAAGAAAGACACTCTCAGAGTTATTCTATGAAGCAAGCCTAACACTAATACCAAAACCAGGCAAAGATATTTCCAAGAAAGAAAACTACAGACTGAAATCTCTAGTGAATATAGATGAAAAATTCCCTAAAAAAGGAATCTTAGACAATAGATTCCAAAAGCACATCAAAATAATAATTCATCATGACCAAGTGAGATTCATAGCAGGTATGCAAGGATGGGTCAAGACAAGAAAAACAATTAGTGTAAATCACCATAAAAATAGAGCAAGTAAAAAGAACCATATGATCTTAGCAATGTGCACAGAAAAGTCATTTGATAATATCCAACACCCTTTCATGATAAAGACAATCAGCAAAATTGGAATAGATGAGAATTTTCTCAATGTAGCGAAAAGTGTATATGAAAACCCAAAAGCCATATCATTCTCAATGGAGAAAGACTAAAAGCATTTTCCTTGAGAACAAGGACCAGACAAGGATGTCCACTGTGACCACTTCTATTCAATATTGTATTGGAAATGCTTGCCAGGAAAATATGACAAGAGGAGAAAACAAAAGGCATCCAGACCCGCAAAGAGATGGTCAAACTATATCTATATGCAGATGATTTAATAGTGTACACAGAAAACCCCAAGGACTCAATGAAAAAAACCAAAAACAAACAAACAAACCTGTCAGAGCTAGAAGACCAATTTAGTAGAGTGGCTGGATAAAAGATCAGTATAAGAAGTCAAGAAAGCAATAACATTTACAATAGCCAATCACAAATTGAGTTACTTGGAAGTGAATGTATCTAGAGAAACAAAAGACCTATACAAAGAAAACTATAGAATATTTCTGTAAGAAACATTAAAAGATCTAAATAAATTGAAAAATGTTCTCTAATATTGGAAGGAAAACTCAAAGTTATGAAAATTATAATCCTACCAAAAGCAATCTACATGTTCAACACAATCCCAATACAGATAACAAATAACATTTTTCAACGAGATTGAAAGGGAAATTGTCAAATTTATTTATAGAAGAAAGAGACCCCGAATAAGCAAAACACTTCTGAAAAACCAAAAGGAAGCGAGGTGCATCGCACTCCCTGATCTCAAAACCGAATGACTACACGGTGATAGTAATCAAAACAGCAACATGCCAAAACAGGCACACAGACTAATGGAACAGAATTGAGATCCCAGAAATGGACTCATCTATCTATGGTCAACTGATATTCAAGAAGGAAATAAAACCTATCAAATGGGAAAAAGACAACCTCTTCAACAGATGGTGGGGAGCAAAATTGGACTGCTACCTGCAGAAAGTTGAAACAGGATCCACATTTCATACATACACAAAAATCAATTCAAGGTGGATCAGAGACCTTGGAGGAAAGTCCAAAACCATAAAGTTCATCAGAGACAAACTGGTATTAAGTTTAGATGGCCTACTCTATGGCATAAAAAGACTGCCAAATACAGCCATAAATGTACAATCTGGAGAGGATAAAATTGATGAATGGGACCTCATTAAGACTAAATTCCTGTATGTATAAAAAACTTTCTTCCCCCAACATAATGGAAAGAAAACCTACCGACTGGGAAAAAAACAAACAAACAAACAAAAAAAAACCACAAACAAACCATATTTGGCAATACCACTTCACACAAGGTTCTCATATTAAAAGTTTACAGAATCCTACAGGTTCTCTGGAAGATGAAGACTGATAACACAATTACAACATGAGCAAAAGACATGGAAGTAATTTTCACAGAGGAAGATATTCAGATAGCCAACAGACACATGAAGAAGTCTCAAAATCACTGGCAATGAGAGAGATGCAAATAAAAACCACAATGAAATACCATCTCACTCGAGTAGCAATATCAAAGTTTACAGGACAGCAAGTAATAAATTGTTGGGGAGGATGTGGCAAGATTCCTATTCCTTACATCATTGCTAGGATTGTAAAATGGTCCAACCACTCTGGAAGGTAGTTTGAGCTTTCCTCAGAAAGCTTAACATATTATATATATATTT
>NW_006399797.1:3743793-3747827 GCF_000299155.1 Elephantulus edwardii | reverse complement strand
TATTTTTATATATACATTTAAAAAGAGATTCTGTCATGAAGTGGCACTCATAGGGTAACTCTGTTGATCTATGTGAGAAATCAACATCAAGAGATTTCAAAAGCATAATTTTTTGTTTCCTGGGAAGCTCGTGACTTAATTAAAAAAAAAGAAGAAAAGAAATTCCATATGCCCCAGATTTTCGGCTGGTTGGAATATATCCCGAGAAAATGAGTACTGAGAGATTTGTAAACCTATGTTCATAGCAGCATTATTCACCATTGTAGGAACATAGAAACAGCCAAAAGATCCAACTGCAATTGAATGGATTGATAAATTATGGTACATTCACATGATAGAGTACTAAGTAGCATACAGGAACAATGCAGTCCCTCAGTTGAGAGGGACTGGCAAGCATTATACTAAATGAATTCAGTCCCTTAAGGGCAAATACTGTATAAGACCATTATTTTATGACATATTAAGGTGTGCCTGATACAGGCTACAGTCTTTGCAATCACTTGCTATGCATCGGAGAGCTGGAATATGACTAGGAATGACAGAAGGAGAGAGAATTGATGCCTTTGAGCTGTGGTGTTGGAGAAGAGTGTTGTGGAATATACCATAGACTGTTAAGAGAAGGAATAGGTTCATTCCAGAGAGGGTAAAACCAGGCTGCTCCTTGGAGGCAAGGATTCTGAAGCTTTGTCTGACATACTTTGGCCATATTGCAAGGTGGGATCAGTCCTTGAAGAGGGACGTCATGCTTGGGAGGGTAGAGGGACAGCACAGGAGAGGAGGACCCTCTATCAGATGGATTGATTCAGTGACTAGATAAAAGGAGTAGGTGTTTCAGAGACAATAAATTGGCACAGGATAGAGCAGGATTTAGGGCTGTTGTACAGAGGGTCTCTAAGTTGCAGGTGACTCAATGGCACACAACAACAACAACTTGGGACTTAAGGGGAGGGAGGGTGGGAGCAGAGAGGTTAGGATGGAGGGAAGGGTGGTTTACCATAGGGTTGCACAATTTGATGGGTGGAGGGAGAGGTGTTTAAAGTAAATGGGAAAGATTTGGTGTGAAACACAAGGTATATGAACTTTGAAAGCAAACCAGTATATAATAAAAAAATTATTTAAATAACAAAAAAAAAAGAGGATTGGCTAGTCTTGCCATAAAATTGAGCAGATTCAGTGACAGAATTGGAGGTACCTCTCCACCACCAAGAAGTAAGAAAATGCAACAAATCTTTTGGGGCCAAAGATACTTGTGCCAGTCAGAATATAGCCTATGAGAGTAGCAGCATGTTATATGATGAAACCTTGGGACTGCTATGCCATGGACCTCAAGCTAAGAGGCTTTTGCCCAAGTTTGTAGGAGGAGGGCATGGCAAAGGAGAGTACCATCATTAGCACAACTAAGAACTTTGTAACACTGGTTAAAGCCATGAGGTTAAAGATGAGGTGCAGGGGGCACATTTGAAAAGGTTTTCTGATTCTTCTCTGCTACTAACCTGGATTATAACCTTTTCACTTCCCTAATATAGTTCTGTGTGGTCTGTGAGTGACTACACTGGATTGTGGACTCAGTAAAACAGTAAGATCGATGTTGAGATGATTAGAAAAGAGGTATAGGGGCATTGAGGACATGTCTGACCTTAGGGGAATTGGTTTTGCGATGTTTATGCTTATAGGGACATTTCTCCTTTGTAAAACTGCTAAAGGTCAGATATGGTTGTCTCCACGTGGCTCTTGCTCTTTTTACAAGTGTTCTTTCCTATCTCATATGATAGTTTTCATCCTGAAGTCTATTTCGACAGAAATTAATCTTGGATGTTTTAGTTTGATGTTTAAATCCTCACCCTCTGTTTTTTTGGTCGTTCTCTTCTTAAATGTATCTCTTGTGGCTAACAAATCATGAGCTCTGTTTTTTTTATCTATTCTGCTACTCTTTTTCTCTTAATAAGTGCATTTAAGCCATTCACACTGAGTGTGATTAGGATTTCCACGTTTTATTGTTGCCATATAGCTGTTTCTTTTACTTTGTTACTGGTTTATTTGGTCAATCTATTTTTGTTTCCTTTCTCTGTGTGAAGGATTCCCCTTAATATTTCTTGCACAATTTTGTCTTCTTTTCATGAATCCCTTAATTTTTTTATTTGTTCAAATGATCTAATTTCTCCTTAATAGTTGATGGACAACTTTGCTGAGTACAAGATCTATGGCAATTTTTATTTTCAGCCTTCTGTGTACGCCATCCCATTGTCTTCATATTGCTTCTGCTGAGAAGTCAGATATTTATCTAATTAGTTATCTTTCGTATGTGAATCTGTTCTGTTTTCCTGCTGCTTTTAGTTTTCTATCCTTGTCTTTGACATGGGAGACTTTTACAATGGTATGTCTTAATCTTTTCCTTTTGGAGTCTGGTCTTTGGCATTCACTAAGCTTGTTGAATATGTATTTCCTTGTTTTTCAAGGTATCATGAAAGATTTCTTTTAGTGTCTCTGCCACAATTTTTGTAACTTTTTTTTTAAAACCTCCCTGTTCTGAAATTCCATCAGTCATGCATATGCTGTTTCATGTTATGTCATCCCACAGGATTCTAATGTTTTCTTTATTTTCCTTTTGTCTTCTCACGGTTTTCTCTTCTTGTAAGTGCTCATTGAGGTCCTTGCTTCCTAGCTCAATGATTCTCTATTATAATAATCTCCTCTATTGTGCTTTTTTGTTCCACTAACAAGTTGTGAATTTCTGTCCTGTTTGTTGTTTTTTTAATGTTCTTTCCTTCAAAGATTTATTTTTAAATTAAATTTTATTAGTTTTAATGAACATTTACAGAGATTTTGGGTTTTCATTCATTCATTGTTGCACTGTTTTCTCCACCCTCATCCCCAGTTCGTTCTTCTTTCCCCCTCCCCAATGTCTGTTTTAATTGTTCAATTGCCACAGTGCTTGTCAAAGCCAGTTCTGATTAATCTCTTTTGTCAGTGTGTCCCTTGCCATTCCCTATTGTTGTTACTAGTATTGTATTAGCTTATCTTGTCTTGGGATGATTTTTTTATTTCTTATTTCTCTTCACTCATGTTTCATTTCTTTCAAAATTTGTAACTTCTTTATTATCAGTTCTTAAAACTCCATAATGGCATATAGCCTTCCTGTATCTGTTGTAGCCACTGGGACCTCAATCTGGTCTGCTTTTTCAGGGAGAAGATTGCTTTGTTTTTTCATAAAGTTTGATTCTCCCTGCTGCTTCCTTAACATTATATGAAATGAATGGGAAGAGGATATTTTTCCTATAAGCAGAGCAAATCTCTAACGGGCATTGGGAAATTCCTAGGAATGTCAGCCCTGGACTCCTTCCTCCACAAGTCTTGGTGATGGGTTTTCATGGTTTACCTGTGATTCTGAGTCTGGGTTAGAGGCCTCTTCCATCTTAACATACAATGTTTCTGGAAGGAGTTGGGACTGTCCAAATAATACTTTCCAGAACTTTCTCTTAAGCAAGACTTGGTGGTCATTGCTAGTGTTGTACCAGTATCTACTCCTGAGGCCTAAAACACAAACAGTATTTGGTTATTCTCTGCTGTCAATGTTAATGATAATGATAACATTAATGATATCCTTGGTGACATAGTCTCTTCTAAATCCAGTTTAAACTGACAATTCTATGTCAATGTATTTTTGCATGAACTTTAGCAAAATTTTCCTTGCATTAATATTTTTAATTTATTTCCACATTCTGTGGGATCACCTTATCTGGGAATGAAGAAAAACATAGAACTCTTCCGTAAGTAAGTCTACAACCTGTCCTTCAAATATCCTTGCATAGACTAGTTAGCATAGCTAGGTATTGTTGTTGTTGTTGTTGTCATGTGCCGTCGAGTCGCCTGCGACTCATAGCGAACCTATGTACAACAGCAATAAACTCCACTCTGTCCTATGCCAATCGCACTGTCTCTTGACACTCCCTTCCCAATTATCCCAGTCACTGAATCAATCCACCTCATAGAGGGCCTTCCTCTCCTGCGCCGTCCCTCCACCCTCCCAAGCATGA
>NW_006399797.1:3740206-3742383 GCF_000299155.1 Elephantulus edwardii | reverse complement strand
CACCAGCCCTCCATCCAATAACTTATATATGAAGCTTCCATGGCTTCTGTGATTTCAAACACATCAGCTGATGGTAGTTCCTTATGTTGGGATCAGTGTCTCTGAAGTTTAGTCGCAATATTTATCGGTCAAAGGTGATGCATCCTGTAGAATTGCTGTGTAGATAGGTTTTTCTTGGCCCGAGGGCCTGTGTCCCTCGGGCCAGAATGGATGTCACGTGCTTCTGGCGTCTCCGATTACCTGGGAAGATTGGGGGGGGGGGGTCTGCGGGGTCTGGTGGCTGTCATGTGAGGTGCCCAACTGACAAGAATACCCATTCATATATCCCTCTTAAACAGTTCTCTCCCTCAACCACTTCAATGAAATATACATCATTCCTCCCTTTCTTTTTGGTCTTTCTTCAACCCTGATGTCAGTCCTGTTTTACAGCAGTGGCCCTATACAATGTTTGTCCTTTTGTGACTCAGATATTTCACTCAGCATAATGTCCTCCAGGGTCATTCACTTTGCATAATATTTCATGAGTTTCTTTTTTTTCAATGCTGCATAATATTCCATTGTGTGAATATAGCAGAGCTTCTCCACCCATTCGTTTGTTGATGGGCACTTGGATTGTTTCCAGCTCTTTACGACTGCAAACAAAGCCACAATAAAACTGGGTGTATATCTGTGTGGGTGGCAGTTATAGTTTCTTTGGGGTAAATTCCGAGTAGTGGTATTGCTGGGTTAAATGGTATTTCTATTTTCAACTTTTTGAGAAAGTGCCATACAGCCTTCAATAGTGGTTGCACCATTTTACATTCCCACCAACAGTGAATAAGGATTCCTGTTTCTCCACAACCTTGCCAGAATTTGTTGTTTGCTGTTCTGTTAAATTTTGCTTTTCTTACTTGGATGAGATGATATCTCATAGTTGTTTTGATCTGCATCTCTCTTAGAGCTAGAAATTTTGAACATGTCTTCATGTGCTTGTTAGCCATCTGAATGTCTTCTTTGGTGACGTGTCTATTCAAATCCTCTGCCCGTTTTTCAATTGGGTTATTTACTTTTTTCTGATCCATCTGATCTCAGAAGGTATGGCTACTTTCCATGAACTCTTCTGAACCCATCTTGAGTTACTCAAAGTTCTCAGTCAAAATACTATTCCAATCATTTTAAAATGATCTTCAGTAAGATTTTACTGTAATATCAATGATATTGTTCAAATAATTTCCACACTCTGTGGGATCACCTTTTTTTGGAACACACATGGATCTCTTACAGTCACTTGATCATATAGCTGTCTTGCACATTTTTGGCAAAGGCTAATGATCACATCCACAGCTGTAGCTAACTGTTGAAAAACTTCAACTCACATTCCAGATTGACAAAGAGATGGTTAAACTATTGCTATATGCTGTTGATATGATAGTGTATGAGGAAACCCCCAAGACTCAACCAAATAACACTATTAGAGTTAGTAGGCCAATTTCGTAGAGTGGCAGGATATAAGATCAATATCTATATCTAAATATCAATAGGATTCCTCTATAGTAACAAAGAAAACTCAAAGTAGGAAACCAAGAAAGTGAAATCATTTACAATGTTGTTGTTGTTGTTAAGTGCCATCGAGTTGCAGGCAACTCATAGCGACCCTATGAAGGAGAGGCCTCAATGCTTGGGTGTCTGACATCCTCTCTCCAGGGTCATAGGGTTTCCAGAGGCACGCTATTATGGAAGTGGATGACACACCTCCCTAAAAACAAATTAAAATACTTGAGAATGAACTAAACTAGACATGCAAAAGACCTATACAAGGAGTTCAGGCATAGTTTATAAATTCAGGGTAATAGTACAAGTTGCCTGTGAAAGTTTTTTTGGGTTTTTTGTTTGTTTGTTTGCTTGCTTGAGGGTTTTGGTTTGGGTTTTTTTTTTATTTAATTTTATTTTATTAATTGTAATTAACATTTACAGAGATTTTGGATTTTCATTCATTCATTGTTGCACTTTTTTCTTTACCCCTCTTCCCCCAGTTAGCTCCTCTCTTTGAAATGCAAAAGATAAACTTCTTCGTTGGTATGCAGTCCCCCAACCCCGACCCCGACCCCAATGCACTCCGATATGCAACCTTAATTCTGGATTCCTGTAATAATCATAATATACTATCATATATCACTTTTAAACTGTTCTCTCCCTCA
>NW_006399797.1:3732784-3739301 GCF_000299155.1 Elephantulus edwardii | reverse complement strand
TGCAGCTTTGTTTACAATAGCAAGGAGGTGGAAACAACCCAAATTCCCATCAACAAACGAGTGGGTAGAGAAGCTGTGGTATATTCGCACAATGGAATATTATGCTGCATTGAAAAGCAAGGAACTCATGCAATATTATTCAAAATGGGTGACCCTGGAGGACATTATGATGAGTGAGGTATCTCAGTCTCAGAGGGACAAATGCTATATGGTGCCACTGTTGTAGAATGAGGCTGACATCGGGATGGGGGTACGACTAATAAAAACTGGATGAAATATGTTTATGGCATTGAAGTCTTTGGGGGAGAGAATATTTTATATTTTAGGGCATTATTTTTATCGTAAGAGTATGGAATGAGGGTTGCAGAGTGGATTATATTTGGGGATTGGGGGAGGTGTGTGTGGGATTACGTACCAATGAGGGAGTTTTTCTTTTGCATTTGAAGGAGAGGAGCAAATGGGGGGTTGGGGGTGGGGGGGGCGGGGAGAGGGGTGCAACAATGAATGAATGGAATTCCAAAATCTCTGTAGATGTTCACTGAAATGAAAAAGAAAGAAATTAAATAAAAAAAAATCTATCCAGTTTTTCTCAGTATTACCCCAACCCTGATGTCAGTCACTTTCTACAACAGTGCAGTATTTGTCCTTTTGTGACTGAGATGTTTTACTCAGTATAATGTCCTTCAGGCTCACCCATTTAGCATAATATTGCATGAGTTCCCTTTTTAACCTGACTGCTCAGATATACTCTAAAACAATAGCAAAATCTGAGTTTATAAAGTTCTTTATCCTGATTTGTTACATATAGTAGAATGTATATAGATGCCAGTAAAAGTTACCATATACAAGGCCTTTTAATCTGATTACTTAGACATGGTTTAAAAACTTATTTACTTATGGTAGAATGGGTCTGTGTAAAGACTCCTTTGGAGTGGCTCAACTCTGGAAGATCGTTTCTCACGCCTTGATGAAGATCACGAAAAGAACATTTTGGTTTTTTATTGATTTTTTTTTCTCCACAAGCAGGTGTTAGCTGACTGGACTTTTGCTCAGTTTAGCTAACCATGACCCAACAGTGGAGGGTCTACTTGGTTTATAGTCAACAACATTTCTTGGGCATACCTGTCTTTAAAAACACTGTGAAAAAGAAAAAAGAAAAGAAAAGAAAAGAAAAGAAAAGAAAAGAAAGAGAAGAGAAGAGAAGAGAAGAGAAGAGAAGAGAAGAGAAGAGAAGAGAAGAGAAGAGAAGAGAAGAGAAGTTTAATATGAGGAGTTAGGGAACTTATTGAACCATTAAAGTTTAGCTTAAAAGAAAAAAAAAGTAAAAATTAATTAATCAATACCATAGGAAATTACCATAAAAATTAATTAATTTGGGGATGAACATTCTTTAAGTGGTATAGCAGTCATCTATTTGGTGTACTGAAGTAATTTAGAGTTGCTATGATTCTGAACATTGTGCCAGAGTTGTATCAAATAGCATAATGTTTACCCATCATGGATCGTATTTGGAGGAGCTACCTAATGGATTCAAGTTTGGAAGCAGGAGTGGCATCCACTTCCTAAGTCACATGCCTCTGGAAACTCTGTGAATATAGAGAAATTATGTTACTTACAGAAAAGTGTTCGTGTCTCTTGTTCATAGGGTTGCTATGAGTTATATCCAAGTTGAGGGCACTTAATCATTGTTAAGGGAGACCAGTGTTATATTTGGGTGGAATATTCTTCTAAGTTTTACTCTTCTGCCAATTTGCTGTACTGAAGTAATCTGGGTTTGCTGTGATGCCGAACCGTGTACCATTGTGGTGTCAAATGCCATGTTGTTGCTGTTATGTGCCATCAAGTTGCTTGCAACTCATAGTGACCCTATGTACAAGGGCCCTAAACCCTTCCCCATCCTGTGCCAAACTCAATGTCTCCGACACTCCTATTCCCACTACTCCAATCACTGAACTGATCAATCTCATTGAGGGTCTTCCTCTCCTGCGTTGTCCCTCCACTCTCCCAAACGTGATGTTCCTCTCCAAGCACCGATCCCTTCTTGCAACATGCCCAAAATATGTCAGATGGAACTTCAGAATCCTTGACTCCAAGGAGCAGTCTGACTTCATTCTCTCTGGAACAAATCAGTTTGTTCTCTTAGCAGTCCATGGTGTATCCCACATTCTTCTCCAGGACCACAGATCAAAGACATGAATTCTGTTTCTATCATTGCTAGTCACTTTTCAGCTCTCCAATGCATAGCACACAACTGTGTAGACTATAGCCCGGATAAGGCACACTTTAGTCTCCAGCCTGACATTGTTGCTCTTTAGTACTCTGGAGAGGTCCATGACAGCTGACATTCCCAATGCAATTTGTTTCCTGACTTCCTAGCTGCTGGTACCAAGAGTGTTGACTGTGAAGCCAATCAAACTAAAACTATTAACTATCTAATCTCTTCATCATTCATGCTGATGCTGCCAATGTTGAGCTTCAATCCATATTGAAGGCTGCAGTCCTTGACTTTCTGCAGAAAGCGCTTCAGGTCCTCTTCAGTTTCATCAAGCAGGGTTGTATCATCTGCATAACACAGGTTGCTGATGAATCTTCCACCAATCCTGATGCCACATTCTTTCTCATACAGCCCAGTGTCCCAGATGATCTGTTCTGCACATAGATTGAAAATGTATAGAGACAGAATACATCCCTGGGCCACCAATAATCGTTGCCCAAGGTGGACAGTGTTTGGCAGAGCTCCCAGTTTAAGACAGGTTTGGAAGCAGGAGTGACATTCACTTACTAAACCACATGCCTATGGGAACTCTATGAACTTGGAGAAATGATGATAGTTATAGAAAGCATCACTTCTTTTGTCCATAGTGTCGTTATGAGTCATAGTTGACTCAATGGCAATTAACAACAACAGCAACAATACAAAGAAAATTGCAGAACATTTCCACAAGACACATTAAGATATCTAAAGAAATGGCAAAAATATGCCATGTTCATGGACAGGAAGACTCAATATTCTGAAAATGACAATCCAACCAAATGCAATCTATGTGTTTGATGCCATCTCAATACAGATACCAAATTTATTTTATAGGGAGATCAAAAGGGAAATTGTCAAGTTTATTTGGAGAGGCAAGAAATCCTGAATAAATAAAACACTTCTGAGATAAAAAAATGAAGAGGGAGGCAATGCACTCCCTGACCTCAAACCTACTATGCAGCGGTAATAACTGAAACAGCATGATACAGTGACAGGCACAAAGACCAATGGAACAAAATTGAGAACCCAGAAATAGACCAAGCTATTTATGGTCAACTGATATTTGACAAGGATATCAAAACTATCTAATGGGGAAAGGATGACCTCTTCAGCAAATGGTGCTGGCAAAACTGTATTTTCATCTGCAGAAAGCTGAAACAGGATCTACATCTCACGCAATATATACAAATCAATTCAAGGTGGGTCAGAGACCTGAGAGTAAAACTCAAAACTATAGAGTTCATAAGAGACAAACTGGGATCAAACGTAGACGGTCTAGTCTACAGTATAAAGAGATTGCCAAATACAGCCAGAAATGTGCAATCTGAAGTGAGTAAAATTGATGAATGCAATCTTCAGAAGATTAAATCCCTTTGTGCATAAAAAAACTTTGTCCAACAGGATAAAAAGAAAACCTAATTGCTGTAAACAAATGTTTGGCAATATCATCTTAGACAAGAGTCTCAGTGAAAGTGTACAGAAAACTCCTGGGCCTCCACAAGAAAAAGACAACCTAATGCTCCGTCTAACATACTTTGGACATGTTGTGAGGAGAGACCAGTCCTTGGAGAAGGACATCATGCTTGGGAGGGTGGAGGGACAGTGCAGGAGAAGAAGGCCCTCTATGAGGTGGAGTGATTCAGTGACTGGAATAATTGGGATGGGAGTGTCAGAGACAGTGAGATTGGCACAGGACAGAGCAAAGTTTAGGGCTGTTGTACATAGGGTTGCTATGAGTCGCAAGCGACTCGATGGGACATAACAGCAACAACAATTACAAAATGGGCAAAAGACAGGGAAAGAATCTTCATAGAGGAAGATATTCAAATAGCAAACAGACACATGAAGAAAAGCTGCAAATCACTGGCAATAAGAGACATGAAAATCAAAACCACAATGAGGTACCATCTTACTCCAGTCAAAATGGCAAAGGTTAACAGAGCAGCAAATAATAAATGTTGGAGAAGATGTGGAGAGAACGGAACTCTTATACATTGTTGGTGTTAGTGGGATTCTATAATGATGCAACCATTCTTGAAGGGAGTTTGGCTTTTCCTCAAAAAGAACATACACATTCCGTATGATCCAGCTATTCCACTACTTGGAATATACCCTGTGAAAATGAGAACTGAGGCACAAATGGAGACTTGTATACCAATATTCATAGCAGCATCTTTCACCATAGGAAGAATATGGAAATAGCCCAGATGTCCAACCACAATCAAATGACTTGAGAAATTATGGTACAGTCACACAGTGGAATATTACACAGAACACAGAAGCAATGATTTTGTAAGTCATTACCTAACTTGGGAAAGATTGAAGAGCATTACACTGAGTGAACTTACTCAGCCCCATAAGGACACATACTGTACCTAACCATCGTTGTAGACTGAGTATGAGGATCCAGGTGTGTCAGGGTGGGGGCGGGAAGGCAGGGATGGAAGCAGAGGTGAAAAGATGGGCAGGGAGGGGGTGTTAGTTATAGGATAGTACAATTTAATGGAGGGAGGATGAAGGAAATGTGAAAGATGTGGTGTAAAGAAAAACCAATGTATTTGAACTTAGTATATAAACCAGTTTAATTTTTTTTAAAAGAGATACTCTGTTTGGTTTTAAGTTCTAGCAATGAGCTTATATGACACAAAACCCATGCATAAATATACATTGTCTTTGCCAAAGAATAGGATAAAAGTACTTGTACTAGAAAAATATTATCATATAGCACTGGAAATTCAATTGAGGTTGAACACCATAATAAGGTAGTAAAATAATTATGAATAGCAATCAAGTGGAGGTGATATGTACTTCAATTTAGTATTATTTCTAATTCCCAAAGTAAAATAAAACACATTGTTTTATTATAATCCTTAAATATCTGATTAGAAAATTATAAAGAGAATTATTTAAAAGAAAAATAAAACTTAAAGACAACTAAAGAAGTTATCTGGAGTAATATGCTTCTGCATTTCTCTGCCTTTTTTCCCCTTTCCTCATGTTATCCTTTATATTTTTATTTCTCCTACCATTTCCAAATTAATTTAAATGAGAGCTAGACAATTATTTGTTCAATTTAATAGAATATCACTTTGAGATACTGTCCCCTACTTTTTTAATTTCCTTACACTTGAAGAGGAATAATTAAAAATACTCAGCAAATATAGACGCATTTCCTAAAATTCTCTAATTACATCTCAGGGAGATATTAAAGTGTGAAAAGTTGTATCTTAAAAGAGAAATATGTAGAAATTAACAACTTAAAATCAGAGTTTGAGGAGGGATGATTTTTTGGTATCCTATAATTCCTATGTGATGGTTAATTTTATGTATCAGCCTGGCTAGGTTTGGGTGCTTAGTTCTTTGTCTAAATCTAGTTTTCAAAGTGAAGTTGTCAAACTGATTAAAACAGACTATTATCTAGAATGTGAATGGCACTAAGCCATTAAGTTCAAGATCATAGTAAGGAAAAGGATTTTCCCAAGATATATTCTGTGTTCAAAATATAAATTTTGATAGAACTCATTCTTTACTCTTTCAAGAGCCTGTTCTATGGATTTCGAGATGAAAATTTTCAGAATCTCTAATCTGTTAACTGGCCTTTGTAGTTTAGATTTCTTATTCTCTCATAAAAATGTTTGTCAATCCCATGAAGTATTCTTTTTTCCCCTCTGTTACTTTCTTTTTTTTTTTAATTGCATAGTCAACAAGTCCAAACCAACAAAGTTCTGCTTATCTAGAGAACCCTTACTTAGATACCATTCTCTTATTCAAACATGTGATTATTGAATACCTAATCTGTACCATGAAATGAATTACTTTGTGCCCTTCTCTAATGGTTCCTAAAACACATGTCCAGGCAAGAATAAACTTACATGTAAAGTTGGGGAAAGTAAGTGCATTTTACTTTAAGTTCCATTCTTTCTTTGGCTTGAAAATAAAACAACATGCATGACAAAAGGAGTTCAGATTTTGTTTCTTTAAGGCATTATGTTGTATGAGACCTAAATTTTTTTTTCAATATATCTTGTTTCTTAAAATCACGAAGACAAAAATTCTCACCTCTGGACAGGATGTTGTTGTTGTTGTTATGTGCCTTCGAGTCGCCTGCGACTCATAGCGACCCTGTGTACAAAAGCCCTAAACTCTACTCTGTCCTGTGCCAATTGCACTGTCTCTGACACTCCCATCCCAATTATCCCAGTCACTGAATCAATCCACCTCATAGAGGGCCTTCCTCTCCTGTGCCGTCCCTCCACCCTCCCA
>NW_006399797.1:3709567-3731139 GCF_000299155.1 Elephantulus edwardii | reverse complement strand
CTTTAGTATCTTTGATTCTTCCCTGTGCTTTGGCTTCTCTGCGCTCCAGTGCAATTTTCAGAGTCTCTTCTGACATCCATTTTGGTCTTTTCTTCTTCTTCTGTCTTTGCAATGACCGTTTGCACTCTTCCTGGATGATACCCTTGGTATCCTCCTACAACTCCTCTGGCTTTCGTTCATTAGTGTTCAAAGCCTCAAATCTGTTCCTGAGATGGTTCTGAAATTCAGGTGGGATAGACTCAAGGTCATATTTTGGTTGCCTCAGATTTGGTTTAATTTTCCTCAGCTTTAGCTTGAATTTGCATATGAGTATTTGGTGGTCTGTTCCACAATCTGGACAGGATAGCTGGAGAAAATATTCAAGTTATCAATGATTTCATATTACTTGCATCCGCAATCAACACTCTTGATACCAGTAGTCAGATCAGAAGATGTCTTGCACTGAGAAAGTCTAAAATCATGGATTTCTCCAAATTCATGAGGAACAATACTACAAATTTGAAGACTAAGGTGCATTTTATTCAGGTCATGATGTTTTCAGTTACTTGCTGTGCTTCTGAGAGCTGGACAGTGAGTGAGTATGACAGAAGAAGAATCAATGCCTTGGAACTATAGTGTTAGAGTACTGAATATCCCATGAACTGCCAAAAGAACAAACAGATATGCCTTGGAGAAGGTACATCTAGTGTGCTTCTTTAATGTAAACATGACAAAGCTTTGTCTCACATATTTTGGGCATATTGATAGGAGAGGCTATTCCTTGGCAAGATATAATGGAGAATTACTAAAGAAGGGAAAGACCCTCAGTATGATGGATTGACACAGTTTGAAGCATTGGTTTCAAGAATGTCAGAGACAATAAGGATGGCACAGGATAAGACATCTGCTGCGCTTAGGGTCACTATGAGTCAACAGCATGACAGCAACAACAATATAGCTTATTACAATGCCATTTTAAACTTGCTTTCGAAGGCTGCTTAATTTTAGAGTTCAATAACCAAACATATTTAGGTTTTAAACCTAAATTTATCAATAATAACCTCAATTACCAATAATGAATTATACTTCTTTATTAAATGCAATACAAATTTTGGAATGAAATTTATGTATGCTGTATTTGTAAATTGTTTATGGTGGTGATGTATTTGGAGGGATCTGTTACTCTCTACTTTTTTTAAATTGTGGAACAGACCATCAGCTACTCATATGCAAATTCAAACTGAAGTGAAAGAAAATTAAAACAAATCCATAAGAACTAAAATTTGATCTCAAGTTTATCTCATTAGAATTTAAAGACCATCTCAGGACCTAGTTTGAAGTCTTGAGCACTAATGAGTGAAGACCAAATGAGCTTTGGGAGGATATCATTCATGAAGAATGTGCAAAGTCACAGCAAAGATAGAGGAGAAAGAAAAAAAAATCAACAAGAAAACAAGATGCATTTAAGTAGGAACTCTGGATATTGCCAAAGCAAATCTTGCCACCAAGAAGTCAAAGCCAAGGGAAGAAATCAAGAAGTTAAGGAGCTGAATTGAAGATTTCTAAAGGCAGCACAGAAAGACTTAGCACCGATTTATAAAGAAATGGGAAAGGATCTGGAGTCAGAGAATCAAAAGGGCCAATATTCTCAGCATTTTGTAAGCTGAAGGAAATGAAAAACAAATTTAAGCCTCAAGTTTCTATACTTAAGAATGCTGAAGGCAGAATATTGAATGACCAGGGAAGTGTCAAAAGAAGACGGAAGGAGTATACTGGGTAACTATGCCTAAAATAATTGGCTGACACAGAAATATTTCACGAACTAACATATGATCAAGAGCCTATGGTGGTGAAGGAGAAAGTTCAAGATTCTCTGAAGAAATTGACAGGGAAAAAAGCTCCCAGGAATTGACAGCATACCAATTAACATATTCCTGCAAACAGATGCTGTCCTGATTTGCTCACCAGGTTATTACAAGAAACCTGGAGGACAACTAACTACCTTGACCAATTGATGGGAAGATATTTTTATTTATTCTCATTCCATAAAAATGTGACCCAACAGAGTGTAAAAATTATTGAATAATGTTACTAATATCACACACAAGCAAGATTCTGCTGAAGATTTTCCAGTAACAAGTGGAAAGTACATCAACAGAGAACGGAGATGTGCAGGCTAAGTTTAGAAGAGGCCATGTTGCAAAGACATCACAGGCAATGCTAGATGGATCTTGGCTGTAAGTAGAGAGTACCAGAGGAATTTCTATTTGCATTGCCTTGACTATGCAAAGGCATTTGACTGTGTGGATCACAACAAACTGTAGTTAACTTTAAGAATGGGAATTGCAGAACATTTTATTATGCTTATGCAAATCCTATACTTGGACTAGGAGGCAGTTGTAAGAACACAACAAGGAAACACTACATGGTTCACAGTCAGGAAAGGTGTATGCCAGGGACCCATCCTATCTTCATACATTTTTCAATCTATCTGCAGAACAGGTCATCCAGGAGGCTGGGATCTATAAGGAAGACTGTGGTATCAGGATTAGAGGAAGACTCATCAAATGTTATGTAGATGATACAATCTTGCTTGTTAAAACTGAGGAGGACCAGAGGTATTTGTTTCAGAAAATCAAGGACTTCAAGCTTCAACATGAATTGAAGCTCAACATCAAGAAAACAAAGATTTTCACCATTGGGCTTATTAGAAACTTCATCATTGGTGATACCTTCAGCTTACTTGGTTCCATAATCAACACTCTTGGTACCAGCAGTCAGGAAATCAAAAGGCAAATTTTATTGGGAAAATCTGCTGTGAGGGACTTCTCTAGAGTACTGAAGAACAATGATGTCATTCAAGATACTAAGTAGCGCCTGATCTAGGCATAGCCTTAGCAATTACTTGCTATGGATCCAAGAGCTGCACAATGACTAAGGATGATAGAGGAATAATCGAGGCCTTTGAGTTGTGGTACTGAAGAAGAAGGTTGAACATACTGTGGAATGCCAGGACAACAAACAAATCTATTCTGGAGATGGTGAAATCAAGCTGCTTCCTGGAGGCAAGGATTTTGACACTCTAACTCACATACTTTGGACATGTAACCAGGAGGGATCAGTCTTTGGAAAGGGACATCGTTCTTGGAAGGGTGAAAGGACAGTGAAGGAGAAGAATACCCAAGAGGAGATGGGTTAACTCAGCAACTGGAGAAATTGGATTACACTTGTTGGAGATGAAAAGATTGGCTCAGGATAGGATGGGTTTCAAAGCTAGTGTACATAGAGCCACTATGAGTCACAGGCAACTTGAAGACAAATGAAAACGTTTTTCAAATTGAGTAAACTTGATTTGTGTCAATACAATTTTTTCCCCTTTTGTCATCTATATCAGATATTCAGTTCATCTAGTGTTTTTTATCCTGTTTTCTTTGTTACTGTATTTTTAAAAAATCTTTCCTCTTCATTTTTCTTCACACCTTTTATTTCTTTGCTAATATTTTCCCTTTTTCTAATAGTTTTTGTGATTATTATTAAAGCTAGTTTATGAGAGCTATCTTAAAATGCATATTGTGTAATTCAAACATCATTTATTATTAACTCCTTCTGCTCATGTGTTAATGCTATTTCTCATTTGATCTGAGATTTCTCTGGATGTTGTTGCTATGAGCCATCAGGCCATGTGTGACGCATAGTTATCCTATGGAAAACAGCCATGAACTCTGCTTTATCTTGAGCCCACTTCATTGTCTCTGACATACCCTTGTTACCCCAGGAATTGAGTTAGTCTATTTCATCCAGAGTCTTCCTCTCATGCAGTTGTTTCACCCTTCCAAGCATAATGTCCTTCTCCAAAGACTAACTGGTCCCTCATTGTCACATGCCCGAAGTATGTCAGATATATCTTCAAAATTTTTGCACCCAAGAAGCAGCCTGTTTTTACCCTTTCCAGGACAGATTTGTTTGCTCTCTTAGCAGTCCATGGTATGTTTGATGCTCTTATCAAGCACCACAACTCACAGACATTGGTTCTTCTATCATCCTTAGTCATTACCCAGCTTTCTGGTGCATAACAAGTAATTGTGAAAACCAAGGCCTGATCACGCACAACTTAGTCTCTAGACTGACATCTTTGCTCTTCAGTAGTCTGGAGAAGTCCCTCAGAGCAGATTTTCCAAATGTAATTTATCTTTTGATTTCCTGGTTGCTGGTACAAAGAATGATGAGAATGGAGACAAGAAAAGTGAAGCTGTTAACAATATCAATCTTTTTGCTATCTATCACAATATTGTCAATTGACCAAGTGGTAAGAATCTTTGTTTTCTTGGTGTTGAGCTTCAATCCATATTCAAAATTTAAGTTCTTGATCTTCTGCAGCAAATGCCTCTGGTCTGCCTCAGTTTCGGAGAGCAAGGTTGTCTTATCTGCATAACGCAAGTTATTGATGGGTCTTCTTCCAATCCTGATACCACCTTCTTCCTAGCCTTCTGGATGACCTGTTCTGCACATAGATTGAAAAATGTATGAAGATAGGATGGATCTCTGGCATATGCCTTTCCTGATTGTGAGCCATGTAGTGTTTCCTTGCTGTGTTCTCACAACTGCCTCCTAGTCCAAGTATAGGTTTTGCATACACACAATCAAGTGTTGTGCAATTCCCATTCTTCTCAGAATTAGCCAGAGTTTTTTGTGATCCACACAGTCAAATGCCTTTGCATAGTCAATGAAACACAGATAGACATTCCTCTGGTACTCTCAGCTTTCAGCTAAGATTCATATAACATTAGCTATAATATCCCTAGTGCCACAGCCTCTTCTAAACTTAGCCTGCATACTGGTAGTTCTCTATTGATATGTTATTCCAGTAATATTTTTATAAACTTCAGGACAGTCTTGCTTGCATGAGATATTAACAATATTGTTTGATAATTTCCACACTCATTCAGGTCATCTTTTTTTTGGACTTGGAACAATTATGGATATCTTCCAGTCATTTGACAAGGTGGTTGTCATCCAGGTTTTTTAGCACAGCCTGGGTAATTTGTCCAGAACAGTATCTATTTGTTCAATTTATCAACTGGTATGCCATCAATTCTTGAGGCCCTGTTGTTTGCAAATTCCACTGGAGCAAATTGAATCCCCTCATCCATCACCATAGGTTCTTGATCATATTTTGTTTCATGATATCATCTGTGTCATCCAATTCTCTTTGCCAGTCCTTCCATCTTCTTTTGCTGCCACCTGGGCCATTTAACTTTCTGCCCACAACATCCTTAAGGATAATTGTAAGATTAAAAAATTTCAGTTATCTGAAAATTTCAGTTACTCTGGAAGTCAAAGATACTATGCTATGAATTAATCCATAACATATTATTGTTAGTATATCATTGAAAGCAAAGATATCTATGCTGATATCAGAAGGAGCTTGGATGAAAGAGGAAAATACCAGAAGAGCATCTGTTTATGTTTTATTGACTACACATAGGCATTTGACTCTGTGGATCAGAGCAAACTATAGCTAACATTGAGAAGAATGGGAATTATAGAACTCTTAACTGTTCTTAAATGAAAGCTATAGCTAGACCAAGAAGCTATTGTCTCAACAGAGCAAGGTGATATATGGTTTAAAATTAAGAAAGGTGTGCATCAGAGTCCTATCTTTACTCCATACATATTCAGTCTGTATGCTGATCAAATCATTATAGAAGCTGGATTTAATGAAGAAGAGTGTCGCATCAGGATTTGAGGAAGACTTACCAAAAACCTTCATTATGCAGTTGACATAATCTTGCTTGAAGAAAATGAGGGTCTGAAGATCAATATTACAACATGGATTTATATTGCATTAATAATGATTTAAAATATGCAATTAACACTGAAGAATCCAGGCCATCAATATGGATTGCATCTCAACATTAATAGTACAAGAATTATCCACATTGGGCCAATGACTTGCATCATGACAGATGAAGAAATGATTGAAATTGTCAAAGGTTTCCTCTTGCTTGAATCTACAATCAACACACTTGGTAAAAGCAGTTAGAAGACCTAGAGGCATATATAATTGGGAAAAGATGCTGTCAGAGACCTCTCCAAAGTCCTGAAGAGCTAAACAATAAATATGGATGAAAAAAAAGAGCCAATGCCTTCAAATTGCAGTTTTGGAGAAGATAATTGACTATCTCATAGACTGCTAAAAGAATAAATAAATATTTGAGAAGGGACAACTAAATTGCTCCTTGGAAGCAAGGATGTTGAAGCTTCACCTCACATATTTTGGACCTGTTGTCAAGAAAGGCTGTTCCTTGGAGAGGGAGATCATGCTTGGAAAGGTGGCAATCAGTGAAATAGAGGAAGACCCTCAATGAAATGGATTCATACAGTGTCTGCTGCAATGGTAACAAGTATGTAAAGGAAGATGATAAGAATGGTATAGGACAGGACAAGGTTCAGATCTGATGTTCATAAGGACTCTAGGAGCCATACTCAGTTCAATGTCACTTAATAACATGAACATGTATAAATTTGCATCCACAATCAATAATATCCTTGGTACCAAGTGTCAAGAAATCAGAAGGTAGAAGATACTACATGGGAGGAGAGGAGAGAAGAGGAGAGCGAGGGGAGGGGAGGGGAGGCAGGGGAGGCAGGGGAAGGGAGAGGAGGGGAAGGGAGGGGAGGGGAGGGGAGGAGAGAACTCAACCAATAAATGAGCAAAAGATACTGGAAGACTTTTCACAATGAGAGGAATACATTCAGATGACCAATAGATACTGAAGATATGCTCAAAATCACCAGAAATCAAAGAGATGCAAATCAATAGCACAACGAAATACCATTTCACTCCAGTAGCAGTGGAAAAGTTTAAAAAGCCAGCAATCAATAAATGTTGGAGAGGATATGGAGAGAATGGAACTCTCATACATTGTTGGTAGATTGTAAAATGAATGATACAGCCACTCTGGAAGGCACTTTAGAATTTCCTCAAAAAGCTGAACATAGAAATTCCATATAACCCAGCTATTCCACTGCAGGAATGAGTATTTGTACACCGATGTTCATAGCACTGTTTTTCACATTCACAAGAACACGAAAAAGCCCACATGTCCTTAACAAATGAATAAATTGAAAAACTGGAGTACATTCCCACAATGGAATACTATGCAAACCTCAGGAACAATGATTTTGAAAAAAAAAAACCACCCAAAATTATAATGTGGGAGTGTCTAAAGGTCATTATGCTAAGTGAACTAACTAAGTCTGATAAGGACAGATACTGCAAAGTACAATTATTGTAAAAATAGAAGAATAACTAGTAAGATGTGTATAAATGTCTAAAGGGGAAGGAGTGAGAAAAGGGGAGCTGAAGATGGGGAGGGAAGAAATCAAAGGCTATAGAGTCTGATGGGTGGAGGGAGGAGGTTAAAGAATTAGGAAAGGTCCATTGAAGCTCTGAAAAGATGGAATGACAGTGGGCATAGATCCATGATGATTGGTTTTATAAGATGCAATGTGTGGGAATAATCATATGAAATACAATGTGAATAAAGGAATATTTGAAACATTCATTTATAGCTAACGAAACAGAGTATATACAAATTTTATATGCAAGCTCATATATTTTTTTTAAAAATTAAAAAAAAATAAGAAATATGAAGGCATGTTGCATTACAAAAATCTGCTGTCAAGCAACTACCCAAAGTGCTGAGGAGCAATATGTCAGTTAAAAGCCCAAGTTGTTGCACATGATCCAAGCCATGATATTTTCAATCACTTGACATGTATCTGAATGCTGGACAGTGACTAACTCGTGCCTTTTGAATTGTGGTACTGGAGAAGAATACTAAATATTCCATGGTCTGCCAAGAAAACAACGAAATATTATTTGGAAAAGTGCAAGCAGACTGCTCATTACAAGCAAGGACAGTGAAGCTTCGTCTCACGTAATTTGAACAGGTTATTAGGGAGGACTAGCCTTTGGAAAAGGGTATCATTCTTGGTAAAGTAGTGAGTCAGCGTAAGAAAGGTCCTCAAGATGTATTGGCACAGTGATTTGTTTTGAGTGAGAAGTTTAGCTGAACCTGGAGGTGTGACTGGCAATGAAACCCTGGAGAAAAGAGGATAGGAATACCAATCTGCAACACTAGCTGGCAGAACTAACCAGTGATTCTTCACAGTACATCTAGCAGAAATCAAGAGTGCTACACCAGAAAATGATACGTTTTGATGGGAATACAGGTGGATCCTGACAACAATTAATACCATAGGTCCCTAGACCTGACTAAGCAGTGACTAGAAGGTCACAGGATAGAACAGGGGTTAGACCTATTGTTCGTAGTATCACTATGAGTCATATTCAACTTGATGGAACTTAAAAACAACAAGCCTCACAGTGAGGCTGAGAACTTATAAAAAGGGTGAATCGGAAAGATTCTTTGAGACCTTGGCTCAGAGTCAGTAGGTCAGGATGAACTGAGTTGTCACTGTCCAAGAGGTGCCCAAGGCTTTATTCCCCTTATCTATTGCCCTTTCTTATATCCAGATAGGGAACTGCCAGAAGTTCAAGTATAATTTAGAAGGTGAGGCTGATATCAGATGGATCCTGGCTGAAATCAGGGTACCAGAAAAATGTCTATTTATGCTTTATTGACTATGCAAAAGCATTTGACTATGTGAATCATAACAAATTATGGCTAACATTGAGAAGAATTAAAATTACAGAACACCTAACTGTGCTCATGCAAAACATATACCTAGACAACGAGGCTGTTGTTCAAACAATGCAAAGGAATGTTAAAATGCTTTAAAATTATGAAAAGTGTCTGTCATGGTTGTATCCTCTCTTCTTAGCTATTCAATCTGTATGCTGAGCAAATTATATGAGAAACTGGATTCTGTGAAGAAGATTGTAGAGTCCAGATTGGAGAAGACTTATGAATAATTTGTGTTATGCAAATAACAAAACCTTGCTTGCTGATAGTTAAGAGGATTCAAGGCTCCTAACTGCAGAAGATCAAACACTGTAGCCTTCAATATATTGCAAATCAATGTCAAAAAGCAAAAATCCTTACCACTAGAAAGATAGGCAACATCAAAATAGAAGTAGAAAAGATTGAAATTGTCAACAATTTCACCTTATTTGTAGACACTACATGGTTCAAAATCAAGAAGGGGATCCGGATGTATTTTGTCTTCATACCTTTTCAACCTGTGTGCAGAACAGATTATCTTGGAGGCTGGGCTCTATGAGGAAAAGCGTGGTATCAGGATAGGTGGCAGATCTATCAACAATCTGCATTATGCAGATGACACAACCCTGCTTGCTTAAACTGAGGAGGACCTGAAGCTCTTGCTGCAGAGGGCCAAGGACTGCAACCTTCAATATGGATTGAGGCTCAATATCAAGAAAACAAAGATTCTTACCACTGGACCAATTGGCAGCATCAGGGTGGATGGTGAACAGATTGAGATTGTTGACAGCTTCAGTTTGCTCGGCTCTGTAGTCAACACTCTTGATACCAGCCGCCAGAAATCAAAAGACAAATTGCATTTGGAAAGTCTACTGTCAGAGAATTTTCCAGAGTACTGAAGAGCAATAATGTAAGTCTGGAGACTAAGGTACATTGGATACAGTTCATTGTCTTCATGATTATGTGCTATGCGTCAGAAATTTGGGTAATGGCTAGAGATGGTAGAAGAATTGATGCCTTTGAGCTGTGGTGCTGGAGAAGAGTATTGAATATACCATGAATGGCTAGGAGAACAAGCAAGTTTTTCCTAGAGAGGGTGAAACCAAAGTGCTCCTGAGTGGCAAAGACTGACATACTTGGACATATTGCAAGGAGGGACCAGTCTTTGGAGAGGGATATGATGATTGGGAGTGTGGAGGGACAGCTCAAGAAAGGAAGACCCTCAATGAGATGGATTGACTCAGTGACTGCGGTAATGGGAGTAGGTGTATCAGAGACAATAATGTTGGCTCAGAATAAAGCAGAATTCAGAGTTGTCATACGTAAGGTCACTATGAGTCATAAGTGACTTGATGGCACATAACAATAACACAATGATTGTGTTTTGGCACAGTGACAAGGAGTTGTGTTGCCAAGTCAACAGTCTATGATTCCAATACACCAACTGCTCCACAGGAGAAAAATGGATAATCTACTTTTGTGCAATTTAAAACCTCTAAAAATAAGCTCGAGGATCAGGTATGTGTTTGTTCTACAGCATATAACAACATTAGCTATGTTGTTATTAATTCATTGAAACATTTACATTTTGAAAACAGTTCTTTCAAGCTTAGGGGTAAAGTTTTATTGAATATAAATCTAATAACATCTTTTAGGGTAAAAAAAAAATTACCGTAAATCATCCTTCAAATGACCTTGTCTCTTGGTTGAGTTGGGATTTTGATGAAAACTAAAGAGATGTACCACAGCTATGCTCTTTGGATTTTATTCACTGAAGCAGCTTAAGGCAGAGAAATATAAATGACCTCACATACATCTGTTATACGACAAATCAGGCCATTTAATTTGTCCTATTGAGAATTTATAGTGTCATCATTACACTTTTTTCAGAAAGAGAAAAACAATGCTCAGTATTTCCACCGCAAAATGCAGAATTCTGTTACAGTAGTTAAACGTTATTACTGAAAGTTGTCTCCACAAGCCACCAAAAACTGTTCAATAAAGTGAACTTGGGTAGATTATTCCTTGACAGAAAGAACCAAAATACATTATTTTTCAGCCTCTTGAACCATTTCAGTACAGCTGAGCTCATGCTGTCCATGGTGAATTATTAGAAGTCACTTCATGTGTTCAGTTTCAAAGAAAAATGTTCTTTTCACCCAACCTCAGTACTATTGCTTTGTTTGGTTTTTATAGCATCTAACAGATTTTGTCATCTGGAAATTTATATTGCTACAAAACTGGCATAAAAGTGCTGAGAAAAGAGTAGATGAGGCAGTGTAAAGCAACTCTGAATGATGCAAAGCTCAATCAAAGGAGGACAAAGGAGGTCCACTCATTTACTACTTTCATCTGAACTATTAAAAACTTGCATCCATACATCCCTGGGACCGTGTCCTCATCTAACACATGTGGAAAAAAAGATAGTAACAGGATTAGTTCCTTACCACAGCTTGTATAGATTGTGGTTAATATTTATAGATAATAGAATTGAAACATTGTTTGTAAGAGGAAAGATTTTATTTCTAAGAAGTACTAGATAAAATTCAAGAAGAATGCTCATTATATCCATTTTCATTATTTTGTGATTACATTAGATATACTTCCTACCCAGTCAAAATCCCCCCTCACCACACACATACACACACACACACACACACACACACACACACACACCCTTAATAGTCTAATAGGAGACCTGTTGGTTCAAATAGTTTAATGCTCAACTGTTAAGCAAAAGAAGAAAGACCTAGCAATCTGTGAATGTGTGTGTGTGTGTGTAAACCATATGGAAGATTTAAACTCTGTTATGTTGATTCATTATTAGTCAAAAGCCAGCCAATGATACCTAACAAAAGGCAGGGCAGGAAGGAGCTGTTTTGTGCTATATATTGTGCTGAACTCAGAAGACCTTGCAGTAAACAGAGCATGAGTGCAGACTTCACTCTACTTAAGGATCAATATAACAATGAAAGAGAGCAATATTTCAAATGCCAGATTTGAGCTGTTGTCAGCATTGTATAGAGTGACAGCAATACAACATCATTGGTTGAGTTTCTTAATAAAAAAGAGAAGATACTGGGAGGAAGAACAGAAGGAATTGGGATAAAAGGATGCTTCTTGTAAATTTAGGAAAGAACATCACTAATAATTTGCTGGGTTTCAGCTTCTCTATGTATTATCTATATATCCCTGTCAAATAGTTTCTGACACAAAGAAACCGTCCATTTGCTTTCTGAGGCTATAGATATCAATGGGTACAAACTGTTTCTTTCTTCTGCAAAGTAGTTAGTGGGTTCTAACCACTGACCTTTTGGTTAACAGCACCACATCTTATAAGCTATGCTACCAGAGTTAATTCTTCTATTAATTAAGTGAAGAAAAAGAAATTTTAGGCTGCCTCAAATAACTTCATTGTTGAATGAACAAGGGCCATGTGAGGATGACCACATGTGACATTTACCAACTTCACAAAGCGAAACTGTCCCCGTCAATGCACAAAACCAGTACTGATGTTGTCAGACATGTTCCCCCATGCTCCTGTACCTCTTCCTATTCATCTCAACATTAATTTTACTGCTTTACGGGGTTCAAGGCTGATGTTATATCTCAAAGATCACACAGAACAATGTTTGGGAAGTCAAAAGGTTATAATTCAGTTAATAGCAGAATATAGTCCGGACAGCTCCTGAAATACACTCACAGACACCTCAGCCTTGAACCTTATGGTTTTAGGTTACTGTTGAAAAAAAGTTCTCAGTCCTGCTTAGAACCCGGGACTCCCAACCTAGTTTTGTTCAACAAACTTGGTCAAAAGATCTTAGCTCTGGTTCCAGTGATGTAGTAGTCCCAATGTCCCATCTCACATCAGGTCTCTGGTTCTGTATCTAATTGGTCCTGTAGGCCCTCTTGCTTGCTCTTTTCCTGATAGTGAGTTTTCTTTACTTGTAGTAAGGAGGTCTAATATTTCTTGCTTCTGTATTGCTCAATTTAATGGCAAGACTAGTCAGTTCCCCTGTGGATAGATGAGACTAGCCAGTCCCTTTATGGCTAGAGTAACGTCCCATTTTTATATTCCTGCTAATCTACCTGGCAAAGACAAAGTATGCCTAGCAAGTCATGTTGTTGCTGTTTTTGATTGCCTTCGAGTTGAACATGACTCATAGTGACCCTATGAACAAAAGGCCTGAAGGCCCTCTACAGCTATGGACATTTATTAAAGATCATAGAGTTTCTGGAGGCATGTTATTTATGGAGTGGATGCCACTCCTATTGAAAGATAAATTCCACAATCAGTTACAATTTTATTCCAACTCTATGGAATTAAGTTTTTTACCTGACTTTATTATAAGTAAAATTATTTGGTAAAACAAGTACAATAAACTCAAACTTTTCATGCTTAATTTAGGTAGGAGTATACTATTTCCAGCTAGACTATTACTCACTAGACTGGGTCAAGAAATTTGGAAGATAGCTACTTTGCCAACTGCCTAGAAGAAATTGATTCATACATGTTCCAATTTTTTAAAAAGATCAGTCAACAAAATATGGACAAGATTATATCAAAGCCCAACAGTAAATCCACTGTGCCATTCAAGGTTCTTAAAATATGAACAAGAATATTATGAAGAAGTAAAATCTTCTTGAAGATTTCTAAAACCTTACTGAAAAGTACGTAAAGAGGGAAGAGCCAGAAGTTGAAGCCAGATTCAGAAAAAGGGATATCATTGCTGTGTCAGATCTTGACTGAAATCAGAGAAAAGAAAATTGAAAAAAAAGGTGTTTATCTGCGTTTCATTGACTGTGCAGAAGCATTTAACTGTGTGGATCATTAAAAAAATATGTATAACACAAGAAGAATGATAATCCCAGAAGACTTAATTGAATACCTATGCAACCTGTATATAGACAAAGGAGCTGATATCTGAAGAGTAAAAGGGAACACAGCATGATTTACAATCAGGAAAAGTGTATATCAGGGTTGTATTCTTTCTCCATACTTCTGTAATATGTATGCTGAGTAAATCATTTGAGAAGCTGGACTTAAGAAAAATGTGCCATCATATTGTTAGAAAGACTTATCAACAACCTGTGCTATGTAGATGACACAATCTTTCTTGCTGAAAAGGACTTGAAACACTGCAGATGATTAAAGACTACACAGCCTTCAATATGAATTATATCTCTCTATGAAGAAAAGAAATCTTTGCCACTGGACCAGTGGGCAACATCATGTTTATATAGAAAACAGAAGAAGTTTTCAGTTATTTCAGGTTACGTGGATATATAATCAACATCCATTGTAATAGCAATCAAGAAATCAAAATGTGAAAGGACTTTGGTAGGGCAAATGTCTCTCCCCTTCCCTGGACAATGGAGAAACCTAACCAGGTGAGTTTTCCTGCCAGCCAGGAGAAATAATGCATGACACCATCCATCAAGAGGAATAGCATGTGCGTACATGGAATTCCAGAACAGAAAGAAGAAGAAAAAAAGTAGAATAGTTACTAGAAGAAAATTTTCCTGGCGTAGTGAAAAATGAGAGATATGCAACCAAAAAGCAGAGTGAATTCCAAATATAATAGACAATCAAAACAAAACCATTAACTAAAAGTGCTGTACCTACCCAGAAAAACTGTACATCAAAACTTAAAGCTTGTTACTACATCAACTTAACTCAACTCATTGATGACCCTCTAGCAGGCTTTCAGTGGCTTTAAGATTCAGAGATTCCCCATCTTTCTACCTCAATGCAACTTGTCAACTAGAACTTCTGTTTTTGGTTGCGAACACAACTGCTTATCCAATAGGCCACCAAAATTTCGTCACACTGTCATCCTGTTATGTGCCGTCAAGTCAAAATCAACACATAGCTGATTTTCTAGCAGATATCCAGAGGCTTTACTTAAACAGGAAGAAAATTCCCATCTTTATCTTGTGAAGCAGCTGGTAAGTCTGAACTGTGTGCCTTCGGATTAGCAGTGCAACTCCTTACCACTAAGCCTCCAGAGCTCCTACTTCCTATAAGAGTTTGCAAAATAACTCATATTCATGGGTCCACCAATCAATAATAAAAGATCCTTGGTAGTACAATGGCTAAATGCTCAGATGCTGAGAAAAATGTCTATGATTGCAATTCATCAGACACTTCGCATGAGGAAAAAATCTGGTGGTATCTTTCTATAATTAACACAGTCTTAGAGAACTGGTGAAACAATTCTACTCTGTCCTATGGTGTTACTGTAAGTGACAATCTACTTGACAGTTACACTAACAACAACAGGTGGTATGCTCAGTAAGATAAAAGATTTTTATGCAGACAAAAATGGTTTGAATTATCCCACTTGGCTATGTATTAATAGTGCACCTTGTAAGGCAAGCTATTGCATCTTTGTAAGACTCAGACACTTCTAAATGGAGGATAAATATAAATGTCAAAGGGGAATAATAATAATATATATCTTGAAGAGTTGTTGTCAGAATCAAATGAGGTAATAAATGTAAAGTACTTAACATAGTATTTGACATACATTAAGTATTTGATAAATGGCAGTTATTATTTTTATATTATGTCAAGTACATATTTAATCTTTTTGTTCTTTATAAAAAGGAACATTATTTTAAAGTGAAGAATAATAAATTATGATGAGGAAAGATTCTATATAATGTGAAATCTTAGACATTATGGAGTTTCAGTTGTTATTTATTATTTATTATTCAATGAAATCTTGAAAAAAATTTCAATTATATAACATTACTTATTTTGTTTCTTCTTCTAATAGCAGCATAATATTTATTTCCCAAGGTTATATAAGAAGTCAGTGACATAAAGTTTATAAAGCATTTTACATAATGAAAGGAGTATCTAAATAATACCGTCTTTGTTTAAACAAAGTATTTAAATGATTTGAGGAAGGAGATAAGATGCTGAGAACAAGCATCATAGCCATACTTCCCTCCCTCAATTGTCAGCATGTGAAAATATAAAGAAGAATTTTCATTTTGTCCTGAGAAACAAGAGGGGGAAGTGGGTAGTTGTTGTGAACCCTCTTTTATCCTGCATCATCCTCACACTTCCTGACACACAAGAGACCATTGCAGCAGTCACCCGTGTCAGTACACCTGGTTGAGGGTCTTCCTCTCCTTTGCTGACCCTCCACCCTTCCCAGCATCGTGCCCTTTTCTAAGAAACAGCCCATTCTCCTAGCAACATGTCCAAAATATATGAGGTGAAGCCTCATCATTCCTGCCGCCAAGGAACACTCTGGCTGCACCTTCTCCAAAACATATCTGTTCTTGCACTTGGCCATCCATGGATGTTCAGTGCTCTTCTACACCGCCATAGCTCAAAAATATCAATTTTTCTGTCATCCTTGGTTATTGTTCAGCTCTCAAATGTATAGCAAGTAATTGAAGAAACAAGTGGGTGAAATGGGTAGTGATAGCAATAATATCAATGAAATGAGGGAAAGAAGAAAAGAACTGATGAAAATATAAATATAATAAGGTCTTTTCACCATTAGATAATAATTATTTATAACAAAAATTAGAATAATTTTGTTGTATGGTAAAAAGATTGTTTACTCCATTTCTACAGTTTTAGTAACTGTAAATAAAAGCAAAACCAGATGCCATCGAGCCAGCTTGGTTCATTATGCCCCATATGTATCATAATGTACTGTGCTCCATTAAACGTCCAGGAACCAATTTTTAGATAGATTGCTAGGACTTTCTTCTGTGATGCCTGTTGATGAATTCAGACTTCCAATTTTTTGTTTATCAACAGAACGTGTTAACTATGTATACTATCTAAGGATATTAAGGTAATTGTGCACTATTTAGCAGGAACTTTTAATTTTAATGTATAATTTTTCTGCTGTGATGCTATAAAAGATGTGGAGAAGAAACTTATTATTTTTTTTTAAAAGAATCTGGTGAATATGTTTAGTCAAATCTAAATTGCTTAATGGCCTACAAAAAAAATGAACAATCATTTTGTCTTTATACTCAACTCAATGAGTTTTAGATACTCTTTATCATTTATCCATTGGCTAGGTTTAGTATTAAGTTCAGATTTAACACTAGCTTCCTAGATGTGAAATTGTAATAGTATTTATATATGCACTGGTTATGAAATAAAAATATTTTGTGAAAAAAATCTTTCTAATCTACTTTCTCTAATTCAATAATTTAATCTACTCCATCCCATTCAGAGTCTTTAAAAAGTCGCTCTCTAAGCCTACTTAAAGAATATCCTGAAATTTGCTACTGATAATGGCAGGAAGAATTAATTAAAAAGTCTTAAGCTAACTATGTGACAAATTCTTGTGATTATTAGTTACTCAGTGCTTTTGTTCCTTTGTTGTTTCTCACATTACTTTATCTAGCTTTGACTGGTGTCTCAGTTCCAAAGAAAGGGGAGGGGGATACACACCCATATAACCCAGAAGAACCAGTCCTTGGAGAAAGACATCAGGCTTGGAAGGTTAAAATAGAAACACCTTGGATGAGATTGCTGGCCTAGTTACTGTGTCAATGAGGGCAGGTGAGTTAGAGATGATGAGATTGGCTCAGGAAAGAGCAGGGCTCAGAACTATTGTTCATAGAGTAACTATGAGGCTATGAGTCATAGTCAATTTTAGGGCACATAATGAGAGAGAGAGAGAGGGATGGGGGGGGAGAGAGAGAGAAAGAAAGAGACAGGGAGGGAAGGAGGGAAGGGAAAGGGAGAGAAAATCCATGAGAAAGAGGACAGAGATCTTATCTATCTCTATGAAATGATTCATCTTCTTGTAGAAGATCTGACAGTATGTGGAAATCATTTAACAATGTCATTTATATCACATGCCAGTAAAATCTTGCTGAAAATTATTAAAAAATTATCTGTTGTTATTAGGTGCTGTCAAGATGAGCATGACTCATAGCAACTCTATGAACAAAAGATCTGAACCTTGTTCTATCTTGCACCATCCTCACATTTCCTGACACACAAGAACTCATTGTAATAGTTACTGTATCAATCCACCTGGTTGAGAGTCTTCCTCTCCTTTACCAACCCTCCACTGTTTCCAATGTCATGTCCCTTTCTGAGGAATAACACCTTCTAGTAATATATCCAAAGTATATTAGGTGAAGCCTCACCATTCTTGCCTCCAAAGAGAACTCCTGCTGCAACATCTCCAAGATATATCTTTTTGTTCTCCTGGCCATCAATGGGGTGTTTAGTGCTCGTCTCCAACCCCACAGCTCAAAGATATCAATTCATTTTCTGTCATCTCTATTCATTGTCTAAGCATTGGATGCATAGCTAGTAATCAGAATGTCTATAGCATGAATCAGACACACCTTAGTTCTCAAACTGACATCATTACTCCTCAATAATTTAGGAAGGTCCCTAACTGCAGATTTTCCCAGTGCCATGCATCTCCTTATTTCCTGACTGCTCATACCAAGGGTGATAATTGTAGATCCATGCAAGATGAAGCTGTTATACCAGTGAAATTTTTACTTGTGTTTTATTGTCTATGCAAAAAACATTTGACTATGTGGATTATAACAAATTATGGATAACATTGAGAAAAATGGGAATCCCAGGACATTTAATTGTGCTCATTCAAAACTTATAAACAGGCCAAGAAACAGATGGCGAAATAGAGCAAGGGGACATTGCATGGTTTAAAATCAGGAAAATAGTGCATCAGGACTCTGTCCTTTCTACATAACTATTCAATCACTTTGTTGTGGAAATCATTCAAGAAGCGGAAATAAATGAAGAAGAATGTGGTATAAGTATTAGAAGAATATTCATCAGCAACCTGTTTTAGGCAGATGATACAACCTAGCTTTCAGTAAATGAAGAAGACTTAAAATACTAGCTGCAGAAGATCAAAGACTACAGACTTCAATATAGATCATCAAAGTCCAAGATTTTTAACATCAGGGAAACCTTACCACAGGACCAATAGGAATCATCATAATAGGTAAAGATTAAAGATGTCAACTATTTCATTTTATTAGGATGCACAATCAACACCCATGGTAGCAGCAGTCATAAAATTTAAAAAAATTTGCATTGAAGAAATTTGTTATAAAGAATGGTTTCAAAACTTAAATAGAAAGGATGTTTGTTTGAAGAGTAATATGCACTAGCTCCAGGCCATAGTATTTTCAGTTGCTTTCTATGCTTCTGAAAATTAGAGAATGAATATGGAAGAATATGGGTGCTTTTGAATTGTGGTGCTGGTGAAGAGTGTAGAATATCCTATAGACTTCCAAAAGGAACAAACAAATCTGTCTTGAAGAAAGTGCAATCAGAGTGATCTGTATAGACAAAGATGGTAAAACTTCATCTTACTTACTTTCTGCATATATTCAGGGAGAGCCAGTCCTTAGAGAGACATCATGGTGGGGAAGCTGGAGGGTCAGCGGAAGAGAGGAAGTCCCTCCACAAAACAGATTGACACAGTGACTGCCACAATGAACTTGAACATGACAGAGATCATGAGGATGGTGCAGAATAGAGCAAGGTTCAGATTTCTTGTTCACAGGGTTGTTTGGGGTCATATTGACTCAAACACATCTAACACCAACACATATTTCATATAGGCCCTATCACTGATGAATTTTAATTGATTGGCTAAAAGGAGACCTTATTAAGAGAATGGTTACGTTACATCAGAGTTCAACACTGTAATTGTCAAACCAGGAAATTATAAGCAGTCAAATTGACACACAATATTAGCCATCTCAATAAAGTTGGCACTCTATTTATTATTCAATAGCAACAACAACAAAGCCAGCACTTCTCCTTTTATCTCTTTTTTTATTATTTTAATGAAAGTTTACAGAGACTTCGGATGTCCATTCATTCATTGTTGCACACTTTCCTACCTGCCTGCCCCTCCCCCGAGTTCACTTTTCTCTTTGAAAGGTAAAAAAAAAATAAAAATATAATTCTTTCATTGTTATAAAATCCCCTTCCCCCCTGCTCCCAGTCTACTCCACTATACAGCTTTCATTCTGGACTCTTGTCATGACAATAATACCTAATCATATATTCTGCTTAAACAGTTTTCTCCCTGACTGTTTCAACTCAGTATACATTATTTATCCCCTCTCAGTTTCTCCCCAACTCCGATGTCAGTCCTGCTTTACAACAGTGGCCGTATTTGTCCTTTTGTGACTGGGATATTTCACTCAGCACAATGTCCTCCAGGGTCACCCATTTTGTATATTTCATGAGTTCCTTGTTTTTCAATTCCACATAGTATTCCATTGTGTGAATAAATCAGAGTTTCTCTATCTATTCATTTGTTGATGGGCACTTGGGTTGTTTCTAACTCTTTGGTCACAATAAACTTGGATGAGCATTATCTGCTTGGGTGGCAGTTCTAATTTCTTTAGGGTATATTCCCAGTGGTGGTATTGCTGGGTCAAATGGTATTGCTGTTTCCAATTTTTTGAGAAAACACGACACCACTTTCCACAGTGGTTGTACCATTTTACACTCCACTAATAGTGAAGAGGGTTCCTGTTTCTCCACAACCTCGCCAGCATTTATTGCTTGCTGCTGTGTTAAATTCTGGGTTTACTTACTTGGGTGAGATGATATCTCATAGTTGTTTTGATGTGTGTCTCTCTTAGGGCTAGGGATTTTGAACATTTCTTCATGTGTTTGTTCGCCATCTGAATATCTTCTTTGGTGAAGTGTCTGTTTATGTCCTGTACCTGTTTTTTAATTGGGTTGTTTACCTTTATCTTTTTTTTTTGTGCTTGAGTATTTTAGAAATTCTAGATTTAAGTCTCTTATCAGACATATCATTGCCAAGTATTTTTCCCCAGTCTGTGGCTTCCCTTTTTACCCTGTTGAAAAATATTTTGGATGTGCATAGGGATTTTAATCTTAGAAAGTTCCAGTCATCTATTTTACCCTTCCATGGTTGTAGGTTTTTCAGGATTATTGGAAGACTGTTTATGATGTAGATTAGGACTTCTAGAGTTCTTCCAATCTTTTCTTTAATGAAGTTTATAGTCCTTGGTTTTGGTACTAAGTCCTTGATCCACTTTGAATTGGTTTTTGTGTATGGAGTAAGGTGTAGATCTTGCTTAAGCTTTCTACTGATAGTTTTCCAGTTTTGCCAACACCATTTGTTAAAAAGGCTATCATTTCCCCAATTATTGATTTTATTTCCTCATTAAAAATCAGTTAACCAGAGGTAGATAGGCTGATATCCAGGTTCTCAATTCTATTCCATTGATTTATGTGTCTGTCATGGTACCAATAGCTGTCTAGACCATCACCGCAGTGTAGTAGGATTTGAAATCATGGACTGAGATGTCTCCTACCTTTTTTCTGTTTTTAAGGAGTGCTTTGCCTCTTTCTATTCCAAATGAAATTGGAGATTGCCTTTTCCATCTCTTTGAATAATGGGATTGGTATTTGTATTGGAATTGCTTTGAACGTGTAAATTGCCTTTGGTAGTATTGTAATTTTCATAATATTGAGTCTTCCTATCCATGAGCAAGGGATATTCTTCCACTTCTCAAGGTCTCTTTGTTTCTTTTTGTAACTTTTTGTAATTTTCTTTGAATAGGTCTTTTGTGGTTTTGGTTAGATTTACTACAAGTACTTAATCAGCTATTGTGTTTTTCTTAATGCCAGTTCTGTAATCTCTTTGTGACTGTAGAGAAATTCAATTGATTTTTTTTTCACTGTTCATGGTTTATTTGATGTTTTAGTTGGTATGATACTGTTGCAATGCTTATATGTAGATCTTTACATTTTACATCACATTATCAGAGTTGGATTATACATTTGTTGTTGTTGTTATGTGCTGTCGAGTCGTTTGTGACTCATAGAGACCCTATGCACAACAGCCCTAAACCCTGCTCTATCCTGCACCA
>NW_006399797.1:3673118-3696037 GCF_000299155.1 Elephantulus edwardii | reverse complement strand
TCATACTGACATCTCTGCTCCTGCGTAACTTGGAGAGGTTCCTGTTAGGGACTTGTTCAGTGAAATGCCTACTGAAACTCTGACCATTGGTACAAAGGTGTTGATCATATATCCAAGTTAGATTAAACCACTGACAATTTCATTATTTTCTCTATCATGATGTTGCTTATCAGTATAGTTATGAGAATTTTTGTCTTCTTGATGTCGAGAGGCAGTCCACATTGAATGCTGCAGTCTTTGATCTTCTGTAACAAGTGATTGAAATCTTCTTCACTTTCAACAAGCAAGATTGAGTCATCTGCCCAATTCAGGTTGTTGGTGAGTCTCCCTCCAATTCTCATGCCACATTCTTCTTCAAAGAGTCCAGCTTCTTGAATTATTTGTTCGGTGTACGGATTGAATATGTATGGAGAAGGGCTGCAACCCTGACACACTCCTATTCTGATTTTTAAACCATGCAGTGTCACCTTACTCTGTTGAGAAAACAGCTTCTTGATTTGAGTAGGTTTCATATGAACACAATTAAGTGTTCTGGGATTCTTACTTTTCTCAATATTATGATCCACACAGTGCAATGTCTTTGTTTGGGTAATAAAACACAAATAGACATTCTTCTGGTATTCTCTTTGCCAAGTTTCATCTGTAATCAGCAATGACATTTCACAGCCTCTTTTCTAAACTAGTTTGAATGCCTGGCACTATTTTATCAATGCACTGTTGTCAGTTTTAGATGATCTTCAGCAGTATTTTTTTACTATTTTAATATTTACTTGCATGTGATGTTAATGATTCTGTTAGATAATTTCCACTTATGTTGGATTGTCTTACTTGGAAATAGATCTCTTCTAGTCTGTTGGCCAAGCAGCTGTCCTCCAAACTTTCTGGCACAGGCTGGTGCATGTGTCCAGGGCTAGATCTGTTAGTTGAAACATGTTAATTTGTATCCCACTAATATCTGGGAACTTGTTTTTTGTCAATGGCTTCCGTGCAGCTTGAATTTATTCCTTTATTATTGATGGCTCCTCTTTATATGTTACTTCTGGAAATATTTTAGTGCTAATCATTTTTTGTTTATACAGTGACTGTGTAATTCTTCCATCTTCTTGTAAAAATTCCTGGATTATTCAAGATTTTGCTCATAGCATTTCTTAGTATTGATACTCAAGGCTTGATTTGGTTCTCAGTTCTTTCAACTTTAGAAATACTAAGCGAGTGTTTTTATTCTTATTCTCCAACTCTAACTCTTTGCGCATTACCTTATAATATTTTGTCTTCTTCTGCTGCCCTTTTAGATTTCCTTCATCTCTTTAAGTTTAACATTTCTTTCCTTTGATTTAGATTCTTGATGTTGTAGTGCAATTTTTTTTTCATCTTTTATGACATATATCTTTTTCTCTTCTTGGTAAAGACCTTTTGTTCTCTTAATGGATGATGGCATCTCATATTTCGTCTTGTCTTTGATTATTAGTGTTCAATCCTACTTAAACTCAAGTGGGATAAACTCAAGTTCATATTTTGGTTTTTGTAGATTTGTTTCTATTTTCTTCAGCTTCAATTTGAATTTCTTCTTGTTGCTGTGCACTGTCAAGTTGGAGTGGACCCATAGCTGACCTTCCAGCAGGCTTTTAGAGGCAACTTAATAGCATAGGAGGAGACTGCCCACCATTCTTCCACAAAGCAGCTGGTGGACTCAAACCATCCACTTTCAGAACTGTAGCTCACATTCTTGCCACTAGTCTGCCAGAGCTTATGCATGATAAATTGGGAAAACCTGCCCTAGTTATTACTGCTGATATTCAACTTCTCCAACGATTCTTTCCACAGATGTAGTTAATCTGATTCCTGTGAGGTCCATATGTAAAAAAAAAAACCCTTTTTTGTGCTTTTTTATTAAAAGATATTAATGAGGAATAAATTAAAAATGTACAAAATTCAATAATTCAATGTTCAACCTCATTTCTGTTACCAAAGCCATACTTTTTTACTACCATTCCTCCCTTATTGTTTCCAATTTTTGTATTCCAGTAATTAGCAATGATTAATTCATCTTGATTGTATGTTTGTTCAGTTTTAGACTGTAAAAGTGGTAGAAATCATCAAGTTCCTTCTCTTTAGCTTTAGTTTTGATGCATATATTTGAATAACAGTCATATTAATAGGTCTTGCTTATATGCCTATATGCCTATCACTCACAACATTGTACTTTAGGATGTTGTTGTTGTGTTTTTTAATGTCGTCAAGTCGTAGACAACTCATAGCTACCCCATGAATGAACAGCCTGAGCACTGTTCATACATAGAGTTTCCAGAGCCAAGCCATTTTGGAAGTGAATGCCGCTCCTGCTTCCAGGCTTGATTTAGTCGGGAAGCTCCAGCCAACACTGTCCACCATGGGTGCCCATTACCACATCACTGTCACAGGCTTCAGCATCACAGCAACCACGAGTTACCTCTGTACAGCAACGCACAGACCAGTGCTATACCTCCTAGAAGAATGTTTGACAGGAAGACAATTTGAACCTGGCCGAGGGCCACAGATGACAATCACCCACCTTCGGCTTGGTAGCACAGCTTCCTTCCACTAGGCCAACGTAGCTCTCTCTTGGTCGTCATCATTGTTATTGTTGTTTAATGCCGTCTTTAGGATAGATCTTTAAATTGTCTTTTTCACTATGAATGCAATACCATTCTTCCTAAATTTTATATCTTTAGCATAATAGATTATATTACTATGTAATTCAAAGTTCACACACAGAACACACAATTCAAAGTAGTCCAAGCCAGTCCATCTCAGTTCTCTAATGCCTATAATGCCAATCTTCGTGTGTTACATTTAATTTTTTTACAACTTCAAGTTTTTCTTTCTTTATGTTTTATACACTCCATGTACCTATTATTAAAGGATGCCTGCGGCTATTTCTTACCAATTTGAGGCACTCTGTTCTAAGTTCTTGTCATGTCCATATCCTGTTCCCAATGCCAATATCATGTCCGATGGCATCAGCCTAAAGCCAGACACTCAGGTTCAGTGACCAATCTGAAAAAAGCATGAATAGGCATGGAAATTTTAGACATCACTTTTATTGCAGTCCGCACAGTTTGTAGAGAGGAGGCAAGCTACGAGCTCCATGGGAACTTTCCCACAAAGTTCTCATAATACTCTGATTCTCTGCCACTCTGGCACATTAATCATTAACCTTTTTACACTATGAACCTGCACAGGTGCATTGAACTTTACATAATACAGATTCAGCAACACAGTAATTTGCTCAAAACATGGCAGAGGTTTGGCTAAAACCTATTTATCACATATAAGACACAACTCTACTTGTGAAGTTTAGGTGACACATTATGGTATTCCAAAGTTCTACCTCTAACACTCCAACATGGTGAGTGATGGAATATTATCACAGTTTACAAAGAAAATCTGATAATGTAATTATTATTTAATTATACACACCAATCACTAAATGCAAAAATTTATAAGTTGATAATCTCTACCAATGTTTAGAGTCTGATATTAATGGAACATGCTATCAAGGTGCAATAACAATAACTGATGACTGGAATGCAAAAGTTGGAAACAAAACGTTGGTAGTTGGGAAATACTGACTTGGTGATAGAAATGAGGCTGTAGTTCTAATGATTTAATTTTCCATAATCAGTGATTAATTAATTGTGAATACCTTTATTGAAAACCAAACTAAAACTGTTTTAATGGACCTCATCTTAAAGACTACTCAGGAATGAATTGACTGAATTAATAGAAAGAGTCATTAGAGAAGCTGAGTATCAATAAACACAAGGCCAAGGGCTGATTGTGAAACAGATCATTAATTATTCATGTACACATTCAAATTAATTGTAAAGGAAATGAAAACAAGTCCATGAAAATCAAAATAAAGCCTTAAGTCAATCTCAGTTGAATTTAAAAACAAAATTTCAAGAATACATTTGATGCACTGAATATTTATAACCAGAATATCTATGGAATGATTTTAACGACATCATCCATGGAGAAAAAAATAAACCAATAGGTTATTACAAAGACATGAAAGAAAGAAAAGACCAAAATGAGTACCAGTGAGACTATGGAATTTATACTAGAACACACAGAGTCTAAAACAAATAGGAAAATGGTGAGGTAAATGAGAGAAATAGAAGCTTTCAAAGGGCAGTTTGAGTAGACAAAGCAAATTATCATAATGAAATGTACAAATACCTGAAGTTAGAAAACAAAATAGAATTACAACCTCAGCAATTCTGAAGTTGAAAAAGCTGAAAAATAAATTCAAGCCTCTAATTACAGTACTGAAGACTGTGGAAAATCTTGATAGATGCAAGGAGTATAAAAAATGTTGAAAGGTGTCATATAGAACCACTCTATCAAAAAGACTTGATTGATACAGATTCACTTAAGGATGTGGCATATAATCACGAACCAATAGTAATGGAGGAAGAATTTCAAGCTGCACTGAAGGCATTGGCAAAAGATAACATTCCAGAAATTGATGGAATGCTTCAACAAACAAGTGAGGCCGTGGACATACTTAACCTATGCCAAGAAATTTGGAAGACAGCTACCTTGTCAACTAACAGGAATAGACTCAGTCTTTGGAAAAAGACAGCTCTGTGGGAAAGGCAGTTGTATTTGTTAGGTGCAATAGAGTGGCTCATAATAATCTGATGAACAACAAATGAATGCTGTTTTATCTTGCACCATCATCATGTTTGGAATATTCAAGCCCATTGCAAGGTAATGGTGTCAATCCTTCTTGCTGAGGGTCGTCCTTCCTTTTACCGATGATCCACCTATCCAAGTATAATATCTCCCCCTTAGGAAGAGCCAGTCTCTCCTAGAAACATGCTCAGATGTTCTGGGAGACAAACTTTGACATTTTTTCCTTCAAGGAACATTGTGTTTGCATTTTATCTAACACATATATGTTCTTTTGACAATCTATAGGGTATTCAGTGTTCCTTACTAACACCACAGCTCAAATGCATCGATTCTTCTAGTTGTCATACATATTGTATGCCCAGCTCTCAGCTGCATTAAAATAGAGAGTGATGTTCTTAAACTAATGGATTTATTTTTAGCCTGCAAATTACATGTATATACAGTATATTTTTTTTATTGGGTAATTTAATACAATGGTTAACTTTATGTAAAAAATTGGTTAAACTATGTTACGCTATTATTTGTTTAACACTAGATTAATCTATGAAGGTGTTTTTGTAGATCTGATTAATATTCAGTTGACTTTATGTAAATAAGACTAGAAGGTGGATGGACTTTTCACAATCAGTTGAAGGTCTTAATAAAAACTGAAGTTTCTACTAAAAAAGAATTCCACTTGAAATTTATAACATCGAAATCCTGCCTTGCTTTTTACTCTATTAGCTTGCCCTATACTCCTTATGCTTAGAAGTCTCTAACTTTTGAAAAAGGACTCTACGACCAATAATAGCTTGGTAAATATGTTTAGTTCCTATTATAAACCATAAATTATAAAACAGATATTTACATGACAAGACTGTTTACACAAATGTTTAAAATCTTATATAGCATGTACAAATTAACTACAGTTTAAAGAAATATAGTGAAATTAGCAGTATTAAACAAGCATAGAAGTAAAAATAATTGCATATTAAAATACAACTTGAATATTTTTCAATAGTTCTAATATGCCAAAGTCAGAGCAACATAATGATTTTTTATTTTGACGGTATGGAATGCAGTCTGGGAAATATTAGAAGTGTGCTACCTAATTAGAGTTGTTATTTCTTAGTTGTTGTTGTATTCTGTTGGGTTAGAAACAATTCATAGCTGACCAACCCTCCAGCCAGTTTTCAGATGTAGTAGATTGCCGTCCTTTTGCCAAGGAGCAGCTGGTGGATTTTAATTGTGTGCCTTTGGGACTGCAGCACAGCTTACAACTGGGTCACCAGAGCTTCCTTATGTCTTAGTTGTTCCATTAGTTGTTGATAAGTGTTGTCAAGTCTCAAGTATAGTGATCTTATGAACTATAGATTTGAACTCCGTTCAATCTTGCACCATCATCATTATCCCTGGCATTTTGGGTCCATTGCTGTAGATATTGCACCAATCCATCTCTTTTAAGGTCTTCTCCTTCACAGACCTCCTACCTTTCCCAGTATGATGTCCTTTTCCAAGGAATAGATTCTCCTCACAACATGTCCAAAATATATGAGACAGTGTTTCATCAACTTTCCCTCCAAAAACATTGTGGTTGCATTTTCTGTAACACATACATGTTCTTTTGACAGTCTCTAAGATACTCAGTATTCCTTGCCAACTCCACAACTCAAAAGCGTTGATTCTTCCTCTGTCATATATATTGCCTGTCCAGCTCTGAGAGGCATGTCAAGAGATTGGAAAGGTGGTGGCTTGAATCAAGCACACCTGTCTTTGAACTGACATCATTGCTCTTCAAGACTTTGCAGAGATCATTGAGAGCAGACATTCTCAATGCTATCCCTTTTTTCTCCCAACTACTGCTGCCAAGGGTGTCAACTGTAGATCCAAGCAAGATGAAACCATTGACAATTCCAATATTATCTCCATCAATGAATTTATTTTAATAGAATATTCTTTAAAATACACAGCAATTATTTGATTATTTGCTGTACTGAACAACTTGGAGCTGCTGTGATACTGAACACTATCCCATAGTCGTGTCAAATAGCATAATTGTTACCCATTATGTAGAACGGTTGGATGAGTTTGCAGATAGATTAATTCTGGGAAGTAGGAGTGACATTCACTTTCTAAACTAGGTGCCTCTGGAAACTCTACAAATTCTCTTATAAATTTACAGAAATGATGTTAATTAATCATAGAAAAAAGTTCAGGACTTTGTGCAAAGATAACTCTGAGTCATATTCAACTCAACAACACTTACCCACTGCTAAATGAGACTAGCTATATTATATCTCAATGGTGGTTTCATCTATCAACATAACTAGTTAAGTTCTATATTGGAGGAACATTCTTCCACTTTTCACATCGCTCTTTGTCAATGTGCTATTTGAGGTAAGCTGGGTTTGCTATGATGCTGAACTTTGTGTCATGGGGATATCAAATAACAGAATAGTTTCCCATTGTGGACTGTGTTTGATGGGCTTCCAGTTGTAAAACAGGTTGGGAAGCAGGCATGGCATCCACTTCCTAAACCACATGCCTCTGGAAACTCTATGAACTTGGAGAAACAAAGATAACTGTGGAAATGCATTAGGTCTTTTGTTCAAAGGGTTGCTATGAGTCGACCTCGACTTGATGGCAAGCAACAACATATTTCTTACTAGTAATAGCAGTTTCCTAGGATATCATATTTTATTTCTTTGTTTTCTGTATCTTATCTTTTTTTCAATGACATATTTTTATTGGTTTGCATACAATTATTCCTATATATTGTGTTTTGTGTATGTATATTGTGTTATATACAATATTTCATTTACATTATATTTTGTTTGTGTGTATTTTATTACCTCCTTATTATGGCATCTAACAAGAACAACAATTATCTTACTAGTAATTACATTAATGAAAGTGTGTAAGCCAACTAATTCATGCCTAATGCCTTAATATCTCCATTTTAGATTGCCAATTTCTGATTTTCCCATACCTGTCAAACCAGTAGTCTAAGGGAACAAGCATGTCCCTTTTTCTGAAGAATCTTCTGTTCAGTTTGGAAGCTTTGAGCAACTGATCCACAAGCAAAGTCCAGTTTAGAGAAAGCTATAAGGTTGCAGCAATCAACCCTAGCTCACATTATGGATTATCTTCCCAAGCATTCGGTTTCTGAAGCAGGGTGAAGATGGAGTCCATCAAAGCTGACCTCTAGGACTTGAAGTTAAAGGGAACTGATAAGTATGCTCACTCATAGCGATGAAGAAGCAGATTGAGCTTGGCTCTGTTACTACAGCACTCTCCACCTACTGTACACAGATATATGGATAAATGAAAAAGGGTTCATGGCGTGAGGAGAATGGAGTCATGAGGAATCCTGGGTTATTGATCTGGACCTATGTGGAAGCCAAGACTAAAATGAAGGGACCAAGCCCTCTGCAACAAAGAGAGAACTGTAGAGTACTGAGTTTATGGCTGATGCCCATTTGAACCCAGCCACAAATATCTGGGTACGAGTAAACCATATTTTCTTTTTCTTTCTATTGCTTTCTTAAATTATCTTATTTTATTTAATATCTTTATAAATATTATGTAGAGGACACTACACCTATTCATAACTCTAGAAAGGAGGTATTAATGAATTTTATTCTCAATTAAAAATTAGATTAAATATCATCATAAAAAAGGAAAAAATTACTCATGGAAATAAAATATATGAATTATTAAATGTGTAACTCTAAAATATATAAAAGACTTTGTTCTGCCTATAAATCCAAAGGCCTGCAGTTCAAATCCAACACTGTTCCACTGGAGAGAAATGGGCAATCTCCTTCATTGTGATAAACAATTCTGAAGCCTGCTGTAATGTCAGTTGTGAGTCAGTTCTGACTCAACTAGACACAACAACAAAAACCATCATTTTCCCTCTATTTATAACTATGAAAAATGATCAATATTTTTAAAATTCAAATTAGAGCGATGGTACTGCATGACAGCAAAGGACTAGGGTATGTCAGAATGAACCTTATCACTTTTATGCAATTACTGAATTAAACATATTAATGTTCTTTTTATAAACATTCTTTTTAGATTTTTTAAATTTTCTATTGACTTATTTACAAAGTTTGAATACATTGTTTTTCACAAGAGATACTTCCCATTTTTTTCACCCCATGCACCCATCAAATTGTGCAACCCAATGATAAATGCCTTACCCCCCATTCTCACCCCTCTATTTCCACATAATATAAACTTTCTAAGAGTAGAAATTAGTGAAAAGGAGGCTTTGTTTCCCCTTATTTCCAGGAGTCTTCATTTGATAATTATTGTTTACTTTCTGGGTAATAAGGAACACTGGTGACCTAGTCTTTAGAGCATTATGCTCCCAACTTCTCCAGAGATTAGAAATCACCAGTGGCTCAGCATGATAAAGATTGTCAATCTCCTCTATATGATTTAAAGCCTCATAAAATCTTCTAGAAGGAAGTTCAGCTTTGAGTCAATTTTGACTCAAAGACAGTGAGAGAGTAAATAATAATTACAGTGTGGAACAATAGTAGATATTTGTTAAAATGTAGCCTAATTTAAGAAACTGTGCTGTAATCCTAAAGGTCTTCAAATCCACCAGCAGACCATTCCACAGGAGAAAAAAAAGAAATTTTCTCCCATGTAATTTACTGCCTCTAGGAGGCAGTAACCTTCGGAGGGTCAGCTATGAGTTCTAACTGGATAGTGCACAACAACAATAACAAACCCAATAATTAAATTAAGTTTGAGAGAGACTGAGATAAATATCTCAGTCTATAGTCTATAAATGACTAAAAAATTCACTATGAAAAAGTTTCATCAGTGATTAACATATATCATTTCTTCAGCTCTTTGGTCCCACCAAAAATATGAGTAGTAAAAATGATATGGAAATCACTGTACTGAGCTAATTTATTTAAGAAAATATGTATTTATTTTATATTGGCTTGTATATAAAATTCATATACATTATGTTCTGTTTATATACATCTTGTTTCATATATTTTCTATTCACAATGTGCTTCATATAACCATTTCATACATTGAGTTGTATAAAATTAATTACCATTGTTCTATGCCAATAGTCCCTGCTTTTTTTAGATCCCCAGTGGATTTTGCCTAATTCCTTCATCCTTTCCCTCTGCCCACCAAACTGTGACCTTGTTTATTTTTAAAATAAAAAAACAACAACTATATAGATAACAAAAAGACATTCACAAATGTAAGAATAAAAATAGTAAAAACAGAAAGTATGGTTTTACCTGGATTTGCTCTACAATTACTAACATTTATTTTGGAATATTACAAAGATATCTTGTAATATACAATCATCAGGCATTCAACAAATACCTTGTGTGTGTGTGCGCCCACGCACTCGCTCACCAGGAACTTATCACTATTTCAGGTTTAATGAATATAATTTCATATAATTTTTTTCATGTGTCTTATACATTAAAAATTGGTGAAAAAAATTACAGAATATTGCTGTTTAAAATATACATTATTGCTACAGGTAAGTTCCTTTGAATTAGTTCCAGAGTGCACATGAAATAAAGGTTGGGAATAGTGTCAGTTGGAGCATTTCATAAGTGAATTGATAGTAAGTGATATTTTGGGTCTCCCAAATTACGACAATCCTTACAGAGTGGCCAGAGGCTTATGCTGAGTATCTCTTTTGGTTTTGCTTTCTGTGATAGTGATTCTATTCTATATTTCACTCACAATTTTAAAGGGAGAGTACTTATGTCAGTGAAAGAATAAACAGACAACTAAGTGCTCCAAATAGCTAGAACCATATAGCAGAGAACATACAAAAGTCAAGGAGATTTAAACGAGTTAGTGACACTAGATATATCATTGTTGATGTCAGATGGACCTTAACTTGAAGCAGAGAACATAAAAAAAATTCTTTTGGTTGATTAATTATGCTAAAGCTAAAGCTTTTGTTGTGTAGATCATGCAAAACATAGTTAACATTAAGAATGGGAATCCCAGTACACAGTATTATGTTCATATGAACTTTATACTGAGACCAAGACTGTGACCAAAACAGAGCAAAAGGACATGGTGTAGATTAAAAAAAATTAAAAACAAAACAAATATATATATACACACACACATACCAGCATTATATCCTTCTCCATATCTATTAATCTATTAAATCTGTAATGTAAGCAAATCATTCAAGAAGATGAACTCTATGAAGAAGAATGTGGCATCAGGATCTAAAGAAGATGCATCAACTACCTGTGTTATTCAGATGACACAACCTTGCTTGCTGAAAATGAGGAAAACTTGGAACACTTGTTGCAGAAGGTTGAAGACTACAACCTTCAATGTAGATTGTATCTTAAGACCAAGAAGACAAAAATACCTCACCACTGGATAGGTAAGCATCATCATGATAGATGGAGAAAAAAATTATAATTGTCAATGATTTAATCTTACTTCATCCACAATTAAGACTCTTGGAAACAATAATTAGAAAATCAAGAGACGTGCTACCTTTGGAAAGTCAGCTGTCAAGGAACTCTACAAATTGCTTAGAAGCACTGATATCAGTTTAAGGACTAAGGCATGTCTGATTTAGGCCATCAACTTTTAAATAAATTGTTATGCCTCTGAGAACAGGTCATTGAAAAAGGATAACAGAAGATTAATTAATGTCTTTGAGTTTTGATGTTGGAGAAGAGTATTTAATATTCCATAGACTGACAAAAGAATAAACAGATATACATGTCTTGCTGAGAGTACAGCCAGAGTGCTCCTTAAAGGCAAAATGATGAAGCTACATCTTACATACTTTGAGAATGTTGTTAGAAAAGGCTATTTTTCAGAGATGAATAAGATATTTGGAAAGTTTGAGGGTCAGGGAAAGAAGAAAACCCTCAATGAGATAGATCGACAGCAATGAGTTTATTTATGCCAGCGATTAAGAGAATGGCACAGGATAGGATAGGATTCAGATCTATTGCTTATAGGGTTGCTGTAGCTCACTCAATGAGACCTAAGATCAACTAAGTGCCTAATATACTAGATATGGGAGATTAATTGTCTATTTGACTTGCATGTAAAAAACTAGTTCATCAAACTTGGAGATGTTGGGATCCATGGTGCCTTCATTACTATCAAGAAAAAAAAAAAAAAGAAGTAATTTTACCAAGGAACTTTTTAATTCAGTATCTATCTTCCAATGACCAAGGAGGATAGAAGGAGAATCGATGCCTTTGAGCTAAGGTGCTGGAGAAGAGTATTGAGAATACCATGGACTGCTAGGAAAACAAACAGATTTGTCCTGGAAAGGGTTAAACTGAGTGGCGCCTTGGAGGCAAGGATTCTGAGGCTCCGTCTAACATACTTTGGACATGTTGTGAGGAGAGACTGGGTCCTTAGAGAGGGACAACATGCTTGGGAGGGTGGAGGGACAGCGCAGGAGAGGAAGGCCCTCTATGAGGTGGATTGATTCAGTGACTGGGATAATTGGGATGGGAGTGTCAGAGATAGTGCGATTGGCACAGGACAGAGCGGAGTTTAGGGCTGTTGTACATAGGGTCGCTATGAGTCGCAGGCGACTCGACGGCACATAACAACAACAACAACATCTTCCAAATGTTATTTTCTCCCTCATCTTTTGTTAATATTCCATGCTCAAAAAATTGTATTGCTATTCCTGTTTGTCTCATCTTGAGGTTCCTGTATATTTGATCTATGTCTCTCCCTCAAAAACTTGGTGTAAAAAAATAAATTCTATATGAAAGAGTATATGAATAACCACTGTAAGAATGATGTATCTTTAATTAAAAAAATTATGGAAGTTTGCTTTCTGTCTTCATATCTTGTTTTATGAGTATTAAAAGTATATTCCCTTTTTCCTATTAGCCATTATGACATTTTATCATGAAATAAAAAATCTTTCTTAACCTTGACTTCAATTAAGGTTTCACTTAGCTGTGTGAAGGAAAAATACCAACTAAACCTCTTTGTCTCTTCAATCAAGGTTATAGCAGAGGAAAATAATTTCCTTTACAAATGTAATATTTATATTTCTACTTGAATGATTTAAGACTCTTAAATGGACCTTTATTTAAGTTAGTTGGCCTAATAACTACAAGAGCTCCATATTTGTTCTCATTTCATCAAACAAAATGTGCTGCCAAAAATCAAGCTAGACTCAGAAAAGTGTCTTGAGCAAGGGATATTATTGCTGATGTAAAATGTAAAATGTATCTTGCTTGAAGGTAGAGAACATCAGCAATACATTTCACTGTGAAAATTGTGACAAATTATGGTTACTTTTGAGAAGAATGGGAATCCCAGACACTTAACTTTGTGCATACTGTACCAAAAAAAGGACTGAACAAAGAACTATTATTGCATGATTTAAAATCAGAAAAGATGTACATCAAGATTCTTCATATCTATTCAACTCATATACTAATCAGCTCATTTGAGACACTGGGTTACATTAAGAAGAATGTAGCATTAGGCCTGGAGGAAGACTCACTAACAATCTGCATTATGCAGAAGGCGGCACCTTGCTTTCAAAAAGTGAAGACGACTTGGAGCACTTTTTGTTGAAGATGAAACACCACAGCCTTCAATTTGGATGACATCTCAACATCAAGAAAACAAAAGTTCTTGTCACTGGATCAGTAGACAACATCATGAAAGATGGAGAAAAAGATTCAAGTTGCTAATAATTTTATTTTACTTGGTCACAAGAAACACTTATGGTAGATGCAGTCAAGAAATCAAGTAGATGCAGTCAAGAAATCAAGTAGATGCAGTCAAGAAATCAAAAGGCCGTAATTTCTCAATTCATTCATTTGTGATTGGACATTTGGACTTTTTCCATTTTCTTGCTATGGTGAATAACACTGCTATGAACACTGTTGTGCAAATCTCAGCTTGTGCCTCAGTTCTCATTTTCTCAGTGTGTATTCCAAGTAGTGGAATAGCTAGGTCATATAGAATTTCCCTGTTCAGGTTTTGAGGAAGCACCAAACTGCCTTCCAGAATGGTTGTACCATTTTACAATCCCACCAACAATGTATAAAGAGTTCCACATTCTCTCCAGCATTTATTACTTGTTGCCCTGGTAAACTTTGCCACTGCTACTGGAGTGAGAAAAGGAGGATGAGAATAGCTGCATAATTCAAAGAACTTAATCAATGTTACTAAATGATATACATAGGAGCTGTTGAATTCTCATATGACTTGCTGTGTACATTAATTTAAAAAAAGCATAAGAAAGAAAGAAAAAAAGAAGACTGAAAACTGTTGCAAACATGAAGAATGGTAATCATGTCACCAAACTAAACAGGCAGAAACTGTGGTATATGTTCCATTGTGTATGTTTTTCTTTAAAATAATAAGTGAACAATTAAAATAAAAGAATAAAAAAGAAATCAAAAGACATATTTCACTGAGAAAAACTGCTGTCAAAGAACACTTCAAAGTGCTAAAGACCAAAGATACCCATTTCAAGACTAAGATGAGCCTGATCCAAGCTGTAATATTTTCAGTTGCTTCCTAAGCATCTGAAAGTTAGATAGTGAATAAGGATCAAATAAGAATCGTGGTCTTTGATTTGTGCTTTTGGACAAGATTATCAAATATCCCTTTGACTGCCAAAAAACAAAACAAATCTGTTTCGGAAGAAGTGGAACTAGGGTGTTCTTTATGGCTAAAGATGATGAAACTTTGTCTCACATACTTTGGAAATACTGTTACGAGGGGCCAGTTCTTGCAAATATTTTGAACCAAACAATTGGTTTATGAATTGAAGTTATGGTTTTAGTCATTTTTTTCTTCATTGCATAGGAGAGTAACAAGAGATACAAGACTTTCCTTGGAAAGAAAATCAGAAAAAAAAAGTATCTTACACTTGGAAGAATTTTCTGTGAAATGAGATAAGAGAAAAACATCATGCTGAGTAATATAGTGGGTCAATGAAAGAGGAGATGACCCTCAGCCAGATGAATTGACAAAGTGAATTTAACAATGGGATTGAGTATGGCAGATTTCATGAGGAGTATAGGAAAGAGCAAGGTTCTGTTCTGTTCTTCGAAGAATAAAGTGCTATATTGCTATTTGATATTGCACAAACTATATATTATGTGTGCATCAGCAAGAACCTGTGGTTATGAAGAAAGAAGTTCAAGCTACTCTGAAAGAATTTGCATAGAACATGCCCCAGGAATTGACAGTATACCTATAGATATATTCTAACAAACTTATGCTGCCCTAGATGTGCTCAACAAGTTAACCAAGAAATCCGGATGACAACTATCTGACCAACTGACTGGAAAAGATCTATAATTGTTCCTATTCTAAAGAAAGGTGAGCCAAAAGAGTGAAGAAATTATTGATATCATTGATTATCCAAATACAACTGAACAGCACATCAGTAGCCAACTGACAGAAATGCAAGCTGGATGGTACCAGGGATATTGTAGCTAATGTTAGATGAATCTTGATTAAAAGCTGGAGTACCAGAGGAATGTCTATCTTTGTCCCATTGACTATGCAAAGGTATTTGACTATGTGAACCACAACAAACTGTGGCTAGCTCTGAGAAGAATGGGAATCCCAGATTATGCTTATTTGAAACTTATACTTGGATCAAGAGGCAGTCATCAGAACAGAACAGAAAAAGGAGACACTGCATGTTTTAAAATTGGGTAGAGTGTACAGCAGGGATGAGTCCTATCTCCATACCTTTCCAAATCTGTATTTAGAAAAGATTATCTGGCAGGCAGGGCTCTATGAGGAGAAATGTGGCACCAGGATTGGAGGAAGACTCATCAACAATTTGCGTTATGCAGATGACACAACCCTGCTTGCTGAAACTGAGGAGGACCTAAAGTGATTGCTACAGAAGGCCAAGTACTACAGCATTTAAAATGGATTGAAACTCAACATCAAGAAAACACATATTCTCACCATTGGGCCAACTGGCAGCATCATGATAGATGGTGAAGTGATTGAGATTGTAAACAGCTTTAGTTTGCTAGCCTCCACAATCAACACTCTTGGCACCAGCAGCCAGAAAATTAAAAGATTTATTGTGCTAGGAAAGTCTGCTGTCAGAGACTTCTCCCAAGTACTGAAAAGCAACTGTCTCACTCTGGAGACCAAGGTGTTCCTGATACTGGCCACAGTCTTTGTAATCACTTGCTGTGCATCAGAGAGCTGGATAATGACTAGGGATGATAGAAGGAAAATTGATGTCTTTGAACTGTGGTGTTGGAGAAGAGTATTGAATATATCATGGACAGCTAAGAGAGTGAACAGGTTCATCCTGGAGAGGGTGAACCTGTTGCTGTCCATTTGCCAGTGGGGAGCACTGACACCCTGATGGCAGTAAGTGTGACAGAGTGTCAAATTCAACTTTAAAGGGGTTGCAGTGCACTTATATACAGTTGAATAAACAGTAAGACAGGATGGGGTGGGATTGTAGATGTGGGACAAGAGGATTGGACAGGAGAACCTCAGCTCAGTGAAGATGTCTCCCAGCTCAAGAGATGTAGCTGCCATTTTAGGCTTGCACTTATCTGGAGCTAAGCGATCTGCCCTGGCCAGAGGCCTCCCCCTCTTCCCTAACAAGAAACCAGGCTGCTTCTTGGAGGCAAGGATTCTGAAGCTTTGACTGACATACTTTGGACATGTTAAAAGGAAGGACCAGTCCTTGGAGAGGGACATAATGTTTGGGAGGGTGGAGGGACAGTGCAGCAAAGGAAGACCCTCTATGAGGTGGATTGATTCTGTGACTGGGGTAATGGGGGTAGGTATGTCAGAGACAGTGAGATTCACACAGGATAGAGAAGGGTTTAGAGCTGTTGTATATAGGATCCCTATGAGTCACAGGTGACTCAATGGCACATAGCAAATAACAACATTTTATGTCTTAGAAAAGGTGTAGTCAGACTTCTCCTTGGAGGCAAAGATGTTGAAGCTTTATCTCATATAGTTTGGGCAGGTTGCCAGGGGAGATTATTCCTTGGAGAGGGACATCATGCTTGGGATGGTGGAGGGGTGGTAAAAGAGAAGAAGACCCTAAACCAGGTAGGCTGACATAGTGTCTGAGGTACAGGGCTTGAGGATTACACAAGATACAGTACTGTTCAGGTTGATTGTTCATAGCGTCGCCATGAGTTGTACTCAACTAGACAGCACCTAAAAATAGCAATAAAATACATAAATGTGTAATATATTCCACTTCATGGAGCCTAACAACAATAATAACAAGAAGGAGCCTATAGTATCTTAGTCATTAGGACAAAACATTTATAAGAAGACATCAAGAATATTAAATTAAGAACTTCTTTGCACTTCTCCTTCATAGTAGGACTTCTCTAGCAGGCCACTTATTGTTATAAAACAGAGACAAGTCATGTAGTTCCTTCTTTGAAGAAGAACTAGGGAAAATTAACTATTGACTAAATATAGTTAGATCTGAACTCAACAAAAAATGGGTACACAGTTATTATTTAAGTATTACTCTCTATTTGTATTTTTTTTTACTCTCTATTTCTGTTTCATTATAGACAGATTAATTTTTCAAATCAAAATGACTATGCTTTATAAGCCTGGGCATTAAGATATTTGATCGCCTTAACCTGACCTTGGACTCTCACTCTGATTTAACTGAATGATGAGATACTTGGGCCTAAAATATTGCTCATTGTTGCTGTCTGTTTGCCTGCAACTTAACAGCGACACCCTGATGTGGTTAAGCACAATGGAGATACACCACCTCGGGAGAGGGTCAGAGAGTCAATCCTGCTCAATTTTATTGGGACTGTAGTGCACTTATATAAACAGGAAGACAGGATAGGGTAGGCTTACAGACGTGGAACATACAGATTAGTTAGTAGAACCTCAGCCTCCTGTGAGCCGCTCCTAGTTCAACAGATGCAGCAGCTGTCTTCCCATGGGGCGAGTTCTCTCAAGCTGGTACAGCCAAACACAGGGGAGCTTTCTCTCCCCCATATTAAAGGCCATTGGGAGGCTTGCACTTATCTGGAGCTTAGGCGATCTGTCCTGGCCAGAGGCCGTCCCTTTTTCCCCAACATTCTGCAACAGCTCATCACTAGGATGCATTTTTTTTAAACTCAGCTTACCATGAGATTGATGATCTATCTCCTTAACAGAAACAAGTGGACATGATTCAAACTTCTCATTTACTTTACTCCATTTTCCATGGATATTTGGCTGATAACTTTCCTAAAGCACTCCTACAAACTATTGGGAAATAATTTGATACTGAACCATTAGTTTATGAACTGAAGATAAGGTTTAGTCATTATTTCCTCATTAAATTGGAGAGCAACATGAGGTAGAAGTCTTTGGTTGGGAAGATAACCCAAAAACAGTATGTGCAAAAGATTGCCTTAGACGCAGAAGAACTTTCTGTAGGATAGTGGTAAAAGTAGTCATATCTTCTCTTCTTTTACTAACTCTTGATTCCTAAGTCTTATTCACAATATTACTACTGTTAGATGTCATCAGATTGACTATGATTTACGGTAACCATATGAACAACAACTCATCTGATTCTTGCCCTACCTTGCACCATCTTTACCTCCTCTGATGTGCTTGAGTCCATTATTAGTCTTTTCTTTCCCTTTGTTTATGTAATAATATTCTATCTTCTTCATAGATTATATCTTTGATGTTATTCTATAACTTATCTGCTCTTTGGTCATTAAGGTTCAATACTTTAAATTTATTCTTAAGATGTTTTTAAATTCTAGTGTGATAGACTCAAGGTTTATCCAACCAATATTTAAGTTCTTAAGACTTTGTTTCCATTTTCTTCAGCTTCAGTTTGAACCTTCTTATGAGTTGCTAAAGTTCTATTTTATAGTCAACACATGGCGTGGTTTTTCATACTGTTACTGAGTTTCTCCAGTAATCATTATCACAAATGTGAAATGGTGATTAATTCTGATTGCTGTGTAATATACTAAGTGGATTCCACGTGTATAGTCATTGTTTGGGTATTTATAAAAATATATTCGTGATGAATTAATCATTAATTGTAAAAAATTCAATTATTTGCTCTCTCACCTCATTTCTATCAGGAAGTCCATAATTTCTGACTATCAGCCTTCTTACTTGTTTCCAACTTTTGCATTACAAATACAGGGTGGAAAGATAGAGCAAAATAATTGTCAGAAGAGCTCTGAAAATTGTGCTTGAATGTTGAGAAATCAAAACAAAAGGAAGAAATACTGAAGGAAAAGAGATAAGCAGATTTTGACAGAGCAACCCTAGTGACAAGAGCTGAAGCAGCAGCTCCGGTTGTCCGTTTCCCCTCCCCATTCCATTCTTCTGTGGTTTTCCCAGACTCCCTATACTCTAGTCCTGGACCCACCATGTCCCAGACACAAGAGGAAGAAAAACCTGCGAGAAACAGGATATGCAGGAAAAGGAAGGTATTCTTCCCGAGAGAGCTGAGGAGGCAAAGCTAAAGGCCAAATATCCAAGCCTAGGAAAAAAACCTGGAGGATCTGACCTCCTCATGAAGAGACTCCAGAAAGGGCAAAAGTATGTGGACTCAGGAGACTACAACATGGCCAAAGCCAAGATGAAAAATAAACAGCTGCCAACTGCAGGACCAGATAAGCCCCTGGTGACTGGTAACCACATACCCAGCCCACAGGATCTGCCCCAGAGAAAGTCCTCACTCATCACCAGCAAGCTTGTGGGTGGCCAAGTTGAGTGATATTGCCTGGGGCTCCCGCCAGATCCTGTGACACTGCCCCCTGGGTCCTGTACTGGCTCCTGCCCCTCCCTGCTTTTGCAGCCAGGGGTCAGGAGGTGACTCAGGAGGACTGGAGAGGCAGAAGCCCCTGCCCCGAGGTGTCCCAGTGCATGGAGCCCCTTGGGATAAGCACCAAGTTCTTGAACCTATTTTACCTTTTTTCAAAAAAACTGTTCGACGAAATATAAAACCTGGGATTGGGGATGAGAGGGTGGATAGAGGGGGCATTTCAAGGGAAAGGAACTAGGGTTTGGAGATGATAAAAGTGGGGTGGGGCATGGGAGAAGAACTGGAGTGGATTAAATTTGAGAGGTTGCAATTCAAATTAAAAAAATAAATAAGCAAATATTTCAAAGGGATATTTGAGAAAACAAAGAAAAGTATTATAAAAAATGTGCAGAGAGCTAGAGTTGTGAAATATAAAGGAAAAAATGTGCTCACTATTTATCAAGTTGAAAAACACAGAGAAGCCACAGGCTATAATAATGAAGAAGCCTATAAGCAAAATCTTGAATAATCCAGAAAGCATCAGAAACAATAAAAGACCTACAAAAATGGGAAAATTCCCTGTTCATAGATAGGACTCAATATAGTGACAATGACAATCTTACAAAAAGAAATCTACATGTTCAAGCAACCTCAATATAGATATAAAAATTATTTTTCAAGAAGACTGAACAGACAGTTTAATCAAGTTGATTTAAAAAGGAAGGAGTCCCCAAAGAAGCAAGGCACTTATGATAAATAAAAATGAAGTGGAAAGTATAGCACTACCTGACCTCAAAACCTATGACACAGCTGCAATAACCAAAACAGCATGGCACTGGTACAAAGACAGGAGCATATATCAATGACACAAAATCAAGAACCCAGAAATAGACCATTCTATCTATGGTCAACTGATATTTGACAAGGAAACAAAGCCTATCAAATGGGGGAATGACACCTCTTCACAAATGGTACTGGCAAGTGGAACAGGGACCTGGTGTAAAGCCCCATACCATAAAGATCCAAAGAGATAAAATGGGACCAAGCTTAGAATGACTAGCCTATGGTATAAAGAGGTTAAAAAATATAGCTAAAAAATGTACAAGCTGGAGAGGACACAGTTGATGAATGGGACCTTCTAAAGATTAAATCTTACAATAGAGTAAAAAGAAACTCTACCAACTGGGAACATTTTTGGGTTTTTTTTGTCAATACCATCTCAGACAATGGTCTTATAACAAAAGTTTACAGAATAATACTGAGCCTCAACTAGAAAAAGATTGATGACCCAATTACAAAATGTCCAAAGAGATGGAAAGACTTTTCACAGAGGAAGACATTCAGATGGCCAACAAGCACATGAAGAAATGTTCAAAATCACTGTCAAAAAGACACATGCAAATCAAAACCAAAATGAGGTACCATCTCACCTCAGTAAAAATGTTGTTGTTGTTGTTGTTATGTGCCATTGAGTAGTTTGGGTCTCATAGCAACCCTATGTACAAGTGCTCTAAATGCCATTCTATCCTGTGCCAACCTAGCTGTCCCAAATACACTCATTCCCACCACTCCACTCACAGAATTGATCCATCTCATTGAGGGTCTCCCTCCACTGCGCCGTCCCTCCACTCTCCCAAACATAATATCCCTCTCCAAGGACAAGTCCATCCTTGCAACATGCCCAAAGTATGTCAGACAAAGCTTCAGAATCCTTGACTCCAAGGAGTATTCAGGCTTCACCTTCTCCAGGACAAACCTGTTTGTTCTCCTAGCAGTCCATGGTATATTCAACACTCTTCTCCAGCACCACAGCTCAAAGGCATCAATTCTCTTTCTATCATCCCTATTCACTGTCCAACTCTCTGATGCATAGCATGTAATTGCGAAGACTATAGCCAGATCAGGTACACCTTAGTCTCCAGCCTTTTGTCGTTGCTCTTCAGCACTCTTGAGAGGTTCCTCACAGCTGATTTTCCCAATGCAATTCATCTCTTGATTTCCTGGCTACTGCTACCAAGAGAGGTGACTGTGGAGCCAAGTAAACTAAAACTATTAACTTAATCTCTTCACCATCCATACTGATGATGCCAATTAGCCCAATGGTGAGAATCTTTGTTTTCTTCATGTTGAGCTTCAATCCATATAGGAGGCTGTAGCCCTTGACCTTCTGCAGCAAGCGCTTCAGGTCCTCCTCAGTTTCAGAGAGGAGGGTTGTATCATCTGCATAACTCAGGTTGTTGACGACTCTTCCACCAATCCTGATGCCACATTCCTCCTCATACAGCCCACTATCTTGGATGATCTGTTCTGCATACAGATTGAAAAGGTATGGAGACAGAATGCATCCCTGATGGACCCCCTTCTTGATTTTGAACCCTATAGTGTCTTCTTGCTTTGTTCTGACAACTGCCTCTTGGTCCAAGTATAGGTTTCGCATTAGTGCAATCAAATGTTCTGGGATTCCCATTCTTCTCGGGGTCAGCCACAGCTTGTTGTGATCCACACAGTCAAAAGCCTTTGCATAGTCAATGAAGCACAGATAGACATTCTTCTGATATTCCTTGTTTTCTGCCAAGATCCATCTAACATTAGTTATAATATCCCTAGTACCACAACCTCTTCAAAATCCAGCCTACACATCTGGCAGTTTTCTGTTGACATATTGTTTCAAACATTTTTGGATCATTTTTAGCAGAATCTTCCTTGCAGGTGATATTAATCATATTGTTCTATAAATTCTCTCCGACTTTTATTGCTTGCTGTTCTGTTAAACTTTGATATTGCTACTAATTATGACTAGCAATAGCAACATTTAACAGAACAGCAAGCAACAAAAGTTGGAGAGAATATTGAGGGATGGGAACTCTTATAACCTGTTGGGATTATAAAATGGTATAACCATTCTGAAAGGCAGTTTGGCATTTTGTCAAAAAATTTAACACATAAACTTTGTATGACCCAGCTATTCCACTGCTAAGAATATAAACCAAGGAAATTAGAACAGAGTCACAGAGATTTTGTACACGAATGTTCATAGTTATTCACCATAGTAAGGACATAGAAACAGCTCAAAAGTCCAAGCATAATTGAATGTAATGAGAAATTGTGGTACATTCACATGAAGGAATACTATGTAGCACTCAGGAGAAATTGTTGTTGTTGTTTTGTGCCGTCGAGTCGTTTGCAACTCATAGTGACCCTATGTTTAACAGCCCTAAACCCTGCTCTATCCTGTGCCAATTGCATTGCCTCTGACACACCCATCCCGATTACCCCAATGACTGAATCAATCGACCTCATAGAGGGTCTTCCCCTCCTGCGCTGTCCCTCCACCTTCCCAAGCATGATGTCCCTCTCGAAGGACCTGTATCTCCTTACAACATGTCCAGAGTATGTCAGACGAAGCCCCAGAATCCTAGCCTACATGGAGTAGCCTGGTTTAACCGTTTCTAGGATCAATCTGTTTGTTTTCTTGGCAGTC
>NW_006399797.1:3669872-3670823 GCF_000299155.1 Elephantulus edwardii | reverse complement strand
GACGGCACATAGCAACCACAAACAACAGTGCAATGGTGGGTAACTTAAAAAAAATATAGTGAATTGGAATGGTTGCATTAAATATAATGTTAATGAAGGAAAGTGTGGGGAAATCTGCATAAAAAATAAACTTTAAAAAAAAAAGAAGAAGAAGATGGAAGGTATAAACAGAATAACTACACCCAAAAGAATTGGCTTACCTGGGATTCCAGTAAATAGTATATGATCAAGAATCAGTGGTAATGAAGGAATAAATTCAAAGTACACTGAAGGTATTACCAATAAATAATACACCAGGAACTGATGGTCTACCAACTGACATGTTTCAACAAACAGATACAGCCGGGGGACTTGCTCAGGATTTTATGCCAAGAAATTTGGAAGATATTTACCTGTCCAAATTACAGGAAGAGTTCCATATTTTTTCCAATTCCTGCAAAGGTTAAGGCAACGATACGTGGAAATTATTGAATATTAGTATTACATGCAAGTAAAATCTTGCTGAAGATTATTCATATATGGTTAGAAAACTACACTGACAGAGTACTTCCAGACACTCAAGCTGAATTTTGAAGAGTGCAAAACACCAATGAATCACTGCTAATATCAAATGAATCTTGACTGAAAGCAGAAAATACTAGACATATGTTTATGTTTTATTGCGTACGCATACATTTGGTCCACAACAAACTATGGCTAACATTGAGAAGAATGAGAATCCCAGAATATATAGTGTTCATGTGAAATCTACACCTAGACCAAGAAGCAGCTACATGACTAGAGCAAGGAAACAGTGTTTGGTTTAAACCCAGGAAATGTTTTCATCAAGGCTGTGTTCTTTCTCAATGCCTATTAAATCTCTACACTGAGCAAATCATTCAAGAAGCTGAACCACATAAGGAGGAAGAAGATTCATCAATAACCTACTTTATGCAGATGATATAAATTTAT
>NW_006399797.1:3662052-3667757 GCF_000299155.1 Elephantulus edwardii | reverse complement strand
CAAAGAGTACTGAATATCCCATGAACTTCCTAGAAAATACACAAATATATCCTAAAGAATTGAAACCAAAGTGTCCCTTGGAGGCAAAGGTGGTGAAACTTCTTACTTACTTTAGGCTTATTGTTAGGAGAGGCCAGTTCTAAGAGAACCATATCATGCTTGGAGAAGGGTGGAAGGTCAGTGAAAGAGACAAAGACCTTCAAGAAGATAGGCTGAGAGAGGTTCTGTATCAAGTATAATAGAGATGGTAACGATTACACAGGATTGAGCAAGTTTCAGATCTGTAATTCAAAGGGTCACTACGAATCATAATCAAACCAATAGCACCTAACAACAACAACAACAACAACAGCAGCAGCATCATCATAGTGTTTTCGTCTTCTCCTCTTTCTTTGATTCTCCACCTTTTCCAGCATGATTCCCTCTTCCAAAGACTGTTTCTCCTGATTACATGCCCAAAGTATGTGAGATGAAGTTTCACCAGTCTTGTCTCTAAGGAGCACCCTGGCTTCACTTCCACCCAGACAGATTTGTTTGGTCTTTTGGCATCCCATGGAATAATTAGTACTTTTATCAAACATCAAAATTCAAAAGAATGGATTTTTCTTCTGTCCTCCTTATTCATTGTCCCATTTTCATATTTATAGGAAGTAATTGATCATTTATAATAGCTTAGACATTTTAGAACTCCAGAATGGCACCTGGAAGTCACAAAAATATATACTTTGCAGTTAGAAATAAAATATTTCCACCTCTATATTCTTTTCCAGGAGCAATAAGAATCCACAAGAATAAGACTTAAACCCACCAAAATAATTCAAGGAAAATTTTCAAACTCCTAAAGTCAATCAATTAATAATTGGCCACTACTTTTGAAGCTCAGTCAGTCATTAATAGCATTAGGCCAGTGAACAATTTGATGATTATGCTTAAAAAATTCATTGTTAAAATAAAGTTAAGAAGATTTTCTCTCTTCTCTTGTTATTAATTAGTATAAAATTTAAATTAAAAAACACCTCACTTAAATCTTGCCTAATGAGAAATTTTGGGACTTTGTTCCATTATTTGAAAAACAACTACATATAGAACACATTATGTTTGGCAAAATAAAGGGTGAGACAAAAAGATAAGATCCTCAAGGAAGCAATGGCTACAACAGTGGGGAATAATCCTTATATAATCTTCTAACTCTTCAATTACTTAAGATTGTATACATTGAATTTGACCTATCATGTCTTTTGTTCATTAGAAAGTTATTAATCTATCCCTTTAACTCTACTTTCTCTTTTATAGCTTGTTGTTGAATACCACTGAGTCAGAACTGACACATTGCTAACCCACCAGCAGGTTTTCAGAGGCAGTGAAGAGCATAGGAGGAGATTGTGTATCCTTCTTTTGGGAACAATTGGTGGCTCTGAACTCCATTACATGGCTTTGGAGTTGCAGTGCAACTTACCACTAGACTGGGATAACCAATTGAAAGAATTGTTGGTTCTGTCACCATGCCAGATTCTGGAAAAAATCTCAAGTAATAGCATGCCTAAATTAGTAATACAAATAATGATCAACCAAGGAATAATGAGAAGACTTAGCAAAAACAATTTGGCATAAAAATATGAAATACACCATGTCCTTTTGGAAGAAAAGCAGATTCTGAACCTTGAACAGGAAATGTTCAGAATGCTTTCAGAGATAGTCAGGAAGCATATTGTCAAAGGAGTGATAATGGAAAGGTTACTAAAAGTGATAACTTCAATAGAATTAAACACATGAGTTATGTTAAATTCCTCAATTTAATAATGATACTCAAAAAATTAATGAAATCCCTTAGTTAACTTTGACACATGATAGGAAATTAACATATTGCCTTAGAAAGTGATAATTAAAGGGAAAGAATCATTATGCATTTGATCTATCATATATGTGTGATAGAGTAAATGAATCTCTATCTCATAGCACGCAAGTAATTGTTAACCGGGTGACCTTTTCAAATTGTTCTAACGAAGGAGATGTGAATGAAAAATCTGCTCAATTTAGGTGTTTCCTCTTCTCCTCCTTCCAATGTGCAATGAGCACAACTTGTATAGATTTACGACCGCTGTATTTCTAAACTTGTTATTTAAAAACATGATAATATATTGAAAATAGAACAAAAGAATCATAATTTTCTTAAATTATTATTAAAGGGCAACATGAGTGAAAGAGTAGACACTACCATTTTTTATTATACTTCTCTTAACTGAGTTTTCTATTTATAACCTTCGTAAACTTGACCAGTCCAAAAAAGACATTGAGTCATAAAGATTTAATGTTCATTTCTCTCAGTAACTTTCAGAAGAAACGTATAAACAAAATAAATTAAATGAATAAAATATAAGAGAAGATGTAAACCGCAATTAATAATGCAAAACTTTTAGGGAACAATAGATACTATGTCATGTCTCTAATGGTCAGAAGCAAAGTGCAATGTTTTACATGAGAGTCAGGGCCTTTACCATTCCTTCTTAGACTTTTCTCCATAGCAAAATTTTGAAGCTAACATTGCATACTTAAAGCCTCTATCTAGAATAAAAACTATAGCTTGGCTTCTGATATCTATTCTGTGTCAATTTTATTTTTATAACAATTCAGTTGATCCTCACAACTAAACAGCATGAAGAAAAGATTGAAATTGTCATGGATTTTATTTTACTTGGATCCACAATCGGTACTCATGGAAGTAGCATCAAAAAATCAAATGACATATTGCACTAAGAAAATCCACTGCTGCATAGTATCCCATTGTGTGAATATACCAGAACTTCTCTATACATTGGCTTGTTGATGGGCACTTAGGTTGTTTCCAACTCTTTGCTTTTGTGAACAAAGCTGCAATAAACATGGATGTGCATATATCTGCCTGGGTGGCAGTTATGGTCTCTTTAGCATATATTCCCAGTAATGGAATTGCTGGGTCAAATGGTATTTCTATTTTCAACTTTTTGAGAGAGTGCCATACAGCCTTCCACAGTGGTTGCACCATTTTACACTCCCACCAACAGTGAATAAGGGTTCCAGTTTCTCCACAAGCTCACCAGCATTTGTTGTTTGCTGCTCTGTTAAATTTTGCTATTCTTACTCAGGTAAGATGATATCTCATAGTTGTTTTGATTTGCATCTCTCTTAGAGCTAGGGATTTTGAACATTTCTTCATGTATTTGTTGGCCTTTTGAATGTCTTCTTTGGTGAAGTGTCTGTTCATATCCTGTGCCCATTTTTCAACTGGGTTATTTGCCTTTATCTTATTGTGGTGCTTGAGTATTACATTAATTCTAGCTTTAAGTCCCTTATCTGACATGTCATTATCAAATACTTTTTCCCACTCTATGGCTTCCCTTTTTACCCTGTTGGAGAAGTCTTTAAATGAGTATTGGAGATTTGATTCTTAGAAAGTCCCACTTATCTATTTTATTCTTTCCTGGTTGTAGGTTTTTCAGGATGCATGGAATACTGTTTATGTTGTAGATTAGGACTTCTAGAGTTCTTTCAAGCTTTTCTTTAATGAAATGTATAGTCCTTGGTTTTAGTCCTAGGTCCATGATCCATTTTGAGTTGGTTTTTGTGTATGGAATAAGGTGTGGATCTTGCTTGAGTTTTCTACAGGTAGTTTTCCAATTTTGCCAACATCATTTGTTAAAAAGGCTGTTGTTTCCCCACTTAAATGATTTCATCTCTTTGTCAAAAATCATTTGACTTTAGGTAGAAGGGCTTATTTCTGGATTCTCTGTTCTATTCCATTGATCTATGTGTCTTTCATTATACCAGTACCACGCTGTCTTGACCACCACTATGCTGTATTAAAAAACAAGGAACTCATGCAATATTATTTAAAATGGGTGACCTTGGAGGACATTATGCTGAGTGAAACATCTCAGTCACAAAAGGACAGGTGCTGCATGGCGCCACTATTGTAGAGCCGGACTGATATCAAGGTTGGGGTGAGGCTGAGAAAAATTAGATATATTATGTATACTGCATTGAAACAGATAAGGGAGAGAACTGTTTGAAAACGATACATGATTGGGTATTATGGTTATGACAACAGTCCAGAATGAATGTTGCATAGTGGAGTGTACTCAGGTTGGGGTGGGGATTCTATACCAATGCAATAAGTTTTCTTTTACTTTTGAAAGAGAAGTGCCAACTCAGGAGAGGGTGGGCAGGGAGAAAAATGCAACAATTAGTGTATGGAAATCCAAAATCTCTGTAAAAGTTCATTAAAATTCATTAAAAAAATACAATTAAAAAACAAAAAGAAAATCCACTGCCAACAGCCTCTCAAAAGAGCAAAGATAACAGTTTAAATACTAAGGTAGCCTAAAGTAAGCCATTGTGTCTTCAATTGCTTCATATGCATATGAAAGTTAAGCAAACCACAAAGATCCTTGAGGAACAATAGATAAGCTTTTATGTATGATACAGGCATCAAATATGATATAACATAAATGGACAGAAATATAAACAATATTACACTTTCTCGAAAAGTTGGAAATAGAAACATCATTTGACCCAGCAATTCCACTACTAAAAATACACTCTAGAGAAACTAGAGCTGTAACTCAACAGGCATATGTACATCTGTGTTTATTGCTGCGTTATTCACAATAGCAAAGAGATGGAAGAAACCCAAGTGTGTATTAACAAATCAATGGATAGAAAAACTGTGGTATATTCACACTATGGAATACTACACAGCACTGGAAAAACAAAGAACTCATAATATATTACACAATTAAATGACCCTTCAGGACATTATGCTGAGTAAAATATCTCAGTCACAAAAACACAAATACTACATAACACCACTGTTATAAAACAGGACTAACGTGGAGATTGTGGGGAAACTAAGAAAAGAGGGGATAAATAATGAACACTACATTGGAAATATAGTATGAAGGGGAAAAAACTATTTAAACGAAATATATGATTAGATATTATTTGTATGGCAACAGTCTAGAATAAGAGGTGCATAGCAAAGTTGACTGGGAGAGGGAGAAAATTATACAACAATGATTTTTTTTTAAGATGTGAACTGGGGATAAGGAGGAAAATGTGCAACAATTAATGAACAAAAAATTTAACTTTTCTGTCAACTTTTGTTAAAATCACAATAAGGGGGGGAACCCTCACAAACACACAGAAACCCAAAAGTATAAACTAATATATCTTGGAATATATGAAAGCAGAAAGAAATATAAATGGTAAGAATTTCTCTTACTCTCAGCCTTTATACACTGCACATACACAATCTTAAATTATTTGTAATTCAGTACAATATGAACTTTTTATTTTCTTATACCAAAAGAGTTCAACTTTCTCCTTATGGCCTCTGTGGTTTCTTTAGATTTACATTTAGGACCAGATCTCTTTAGCCTTTCTCTAAATAACAGACTCTGGTAATCAACCCTTTTCCCATAAATCCATTCCTTTCTAATGTCATCTACATAAGCCTCTGCATAAGGGAAAGGTTTTTTTACCCAACCTACATTTTTTAAGCCTCTATATAAGGTAAAGGTTCTTCTGCCCAACCTACATTTTGTACTTTTGGGGCCCTTAGAGGTTTTTTCCCATTAGTTCTATAGACTATGTGGCCTTACATAGTTCTCACAGTAGGAAGCATAGATGTTTTGTCTTTCTTGACTACCTCTTGTTCTCTCTCTTTTTTT
>NW_006399797.1:3658098-3658759 GCF_000299155.1 Elephantulus edwardii | reverse complement strand
GACAGAAGGAGAATTGATGCCTTTGAGCTGTGGTGCTGGAGAAGAGTACTGAGAGTACCATGGACTGTTAGGAAAATAGATTCATCCTGGAGAGGATTAAACCTGGTGGCTCCTTGGAGAAAAGGATTCTGAGGCGGCTCTGTCTAGCATGCTTTGAACATGTTGTAAGGAGAGACCAGTCCTTGGAGAAGAACATCATGCTGGGTAGAGTAGAGGGACAGTGCAGGAGGGGAAGGCGCTCTATGAGGTGGATTGATTCAGTGACTGGGGTAATCAGAATGGGTGTTTCGGAGACAGTGCGATTGGCACAGGATAGAGCAGAGTTTAAGGCTGGTATACATAGGGTTGCTATGAGTCACAAGTGACTCAATAGCACATAACAACAACAACAATCCAGATCCTAAAGGGTCCCATATATTGGTGTGTTGCTGTTGTTAGGTTCCATCGGTTTAGCTCTGACTCATAATAACCCTACGAATGACAGATCTAAATGCTGCCCTGTGCTGTGCCCTCCTCACCATCTCTATCACACTAGAACCCATTGTTAGAATCTCTGTGTCAACCTATCTCATTAAGGGGTTTCCTCTCCTTTGCTAACTCTCAAATTTTCCAAGCATAATGTCCTTTTCCAAGGACTGACACCTTCTAGTAACATGACTAA
>NW_006399797.1:3649827-3652331 GCF_000299155.1 Elephantulus edwardii | reverse complement strand
CACCAAAACCTGTCGACTATGGGTAACCCTTATGTCATTGGACACACCAGTGGCACAACTTTCAGTATCATAGCAACCTCATGTTATCTCAGTACAGCCAACTGTCAGACAAGTGCTGTACCACTTAGAACAAAGCTCTCTGCAAACACAATTAACACTAACCAACTTTTAAATGCAAAGGCTCACTCACCATGTCCTGATTGATTTAATGAGAGGCTTCTAGCACACAGCTGCTAAATAAATACAGCCAGTCAGCTTACTTGATTGTTAACAGAGCAATAAAAAAAAGACCAAACAATTTATACCCAACTTTTGATTATATCAAAACAACTTATCCTCCAGAATCCAACTGCTTCACACAAGAAACTTCAAAACTGTAGACTCTTAGGCAGGACTCAAATGAGTTTTAAACACAAATCCTGCCTACCAGGTCCTGATTGATTTAAATAAGAGGCGTCCAGCAAACACAGCTGATGTTTAACTAAATCAAAATGGCAAAGCAGCTTTTCTGACTAAGTAGCATTTTTTATGCTACTAACCTGATTTATCATCATGTCCCTCTCCAAGGAATAGCTTTTCCTAGCAAATATATGTGAGGTAAAGTCTCATTATTCTTACCTCCAAAGAGCATTCAGGCTGCACCTTCTCCAAGACATAGTTGTTTCTTCTTTTGGCTACCTGTGGGATGTTCAGTGCTCTTCTCTAACACCACAGCTCAAAGGCATCAACTCTTCTGTCATCCTTATTCACTGTCCAACTCTCAGATGCATAACAAGTGACTGGAAAGACTGAGGCCTCAATCAGACAAACTTAGGATTATAGGAATGGTGGAGGGTCAACAAAGGAGATGAAGACCCTTGACCAGATGTATTGACATGGTGGCTGTTGCAGTGGGCTCTTGTGTGTCAATAAGTGTGAAGACAGCACAGGCTAGAACATGGTTCAGATCTTTTGTTTACAGGGTTGCTATGAGTCATGCTCAACTTGATGACACCTAACAGCAATAACAATAATAACCAACTTCTGCAGTCTGAAATTGGTCAAACAGGCAATCATGGCTCATTAGTTATAATTGGTGACTGGAACACAAAGGTCAGAAATCAAGATGAAAGAATTGTATTCAGAAATAATGGACTTGGATACAGAAATGAGGATGATGACAAAATGATGGAATTTTGTACAACCATTCATAACAAATACCTTATTTTTAAAAAAAGAAAAAACATCCCAAACACCAGTTGTCTATACACATGTGCCTCTCCTGATGGACTGCTTACATGTACGGAAATAATTTTTGGAGAAACTCAACAAAAGGAGTAAAAATCAGGCCAGGTGCAGACATAGTGTCAATTGTTCATGTACAAGTTCAAGTTCAGGTTGAAGAAAATGAAAACAAATCTATAAGAATAAAAAGATGATCTTGAGTGTATTATACCTGAAATTGTAAACAAAAAAAAAATCTCCAGAATAGATTTGAGATAGGGATTGATTTGTAGAATGATATCAAGGATAAAGACAGTGTGAGAGAAAAGATTAAAATGAATGTCACAAGACACTGAGAATTTATTTTATATACAAAGAACTAAAGTTAAAAACAAGAAAAGAAGAACTCATTCTGAATTCCTTGTGCTGAAAGAAAACTGAAAACCAAATTCAAGTCTTGAATTGCAGTACTTAAAGATGCCATGGGCAAAATCCTGAATTATCCAAGAAGCATCAAAAGAAGATGGAAGTCACTGTATCAAAATGAATTGACTGACACAGAACCATTTCAGGAAGTAGTATATGGTGTGGAATCAATGGTGATGAAGGAAGAAGTGCAAGTTGCATTTAAAGCAAATTGTAAAAAAAATAAGGCCCTAAGTATCGATGAGATACCAGTTGATGAGTTTCAACAAATGGGTGCACTCTAATTTCTAAGGCACTAAGTTCCAAGGGAAGTTTGGATACAGAAGCAGCCCAATACCAGGGGGTGGGATGGGGAATAAATGTTGCTGACTTAGAATCATCTATGTGGAGATTTAAAGTATTTAAATTTTAATTCATGTTTTAGTTTAGACATTTTCAGGTGTTTTCTACCTCTCAGACACTATTTTTTCAGACAATGACAATTCCAATAAATTTTAACATTAAAAAGATATATAATTATAGGAATAAACCCATTGGAAAAAATCTAAATAGCCTTTGGATTGTCCAGATGTCTTTTCCCATATGTTGACAAAGGATATTTACAACTTTTTCTGTCTTAGACTCACTTAAAATATGCAAAACCTTGTAAAAGTAAACCCAAATTTTAGGGAGGAAAATGGAATTTTTTATATACTCTTTTAAAGTGAATGTGTGTATGTATGCAAATATAGATATTTGTTTGAAAGTTATTGTCTAATGGCTTGTGATTTTTTTTTTTTATGGTGAGAAAAATTTATTACATTTAGAATTAGCCCGCTGGACTCAGTTTAGATGATCCCAATTTTGTTGGCAACATCCAAAGCATCATAATCAGG
>NW_006399797.1:3631730-3649447 GCF_000299155.1 Elephantulus edwardii | reverse complement strand
CCATCTTCGTAGAAAACTGGCTTGTGATTTTAAAGTGCATAAGGTGTATTATTTTTATAGTAGTATTCAAAGTAGCCTTTCCTCTATTGACAGGGGATTTTGTATATTTACCTTATTTGGAACTCTAAAACACCTTCACTATTGTACATCCCAGGGAGTGCTCCTGGCTTAGTGATGAAGTGTTGCATTACCAAGTCAAAGGAACACAGTTTGAATCCACCAGATGCTCTGTGTGGGAAGAATATCTCCTGTGAGAGTTGTTGCCTCTGAAAATCCACTGGACTCTGTTGTGACTCAGTAGTACACAACAACAATTGTACACTCAAATAAAATATAATTAGCATATAAGGTTCTATATAACTTCTAAAAATGGTTTCATTTACCGTGCTGTTGTCTATTTTCAGGTTAACTGAGTCAGTCTCAACTTTTTTATTAAAAAAAATAGGCATTAGTGATAGAAATTTAATAAACATATCCTTTAAGATATCTTTAACTTTTCAAATTCACAAGTTTCTTAGAGGGCTTAAAAAAGGTTTTTCTGAACATTAGAAAGGCCAGAACAAAACAAACAAGTGAAACTAACTAAATGAAATAATACTGCCTAATCCCTGTAGTTAAAAAAAAGAAACAATAAAAATGAAAAATATCTCTGAAAAATTTGTTTCTAATAAGCTGTACCAAAAAACAATATTTACAGTCTACAAACTCTAGGTTAAAATTAAGAAATCACTTGAGAATTCTCTGTTGCTAAGACTATAAACTGGTTAGAAACTTAGTGCTATCCTTCTATAGTAATGACACAAAAAAACCAAATGAAATACACAAAGTGAGGAAAAACTCCATAATATCAGGCAACAACCAAATCATTGACGATGTTTATCACCATGTTTCCTAGTCATTTGAGTGGGTGACCCATGCAATGTGGAAGGCTGTGCAGTGACCGCTCAAGACAAATGGCATCTGTATGCAGCCTCCTCATTGATTTGGGCCAAGATCCAGCTAACTATTTCTTCTCATACTCAAAGGTACTAGTGCCCATGTTGATGACGGGTAACTGAGTTGGTTTTCTATCCACACCTTTCAGCAACAGAGCATTATTGACAGTAACAGATTCTGTGAATTTGATGAAATAACCTAAACTTTGCTTGACTTCAAAGTCTTTAATAATAACTTTGTTATTGTACTAGCTAATACCAACAGATAAAAGCACTAGTTTAAACACTTCACCTTTAAACCACAAAATGTAAATATTATTATTATATACTACAGAGTCAGAAATAACTCATAGCTGACCCTCCAGCTGGTTTTCAGGGCAGTTAATGATACTGAAGAATGTTATCCATCCATCTCCCATAGAGCAGCTAGTGGATTCAAACCATGTACCTTAGGTATTGGAGCAGTTTCTTACCATGAGGCAACCAATTCCCAATTTTCAGAAAGGAAATTGAACGACAAAAATTAAATAATTTGGCTATAGTTACCCAGTTAAAGAGGATCATAACTGGGAATCTCAGGCAGTATGCTTCCCAAAGCCAGGCCTTTTAATAATGACCTAAAAATGATAAAAAGCATTGCAAACTCCTACATGTATGTTTTCTAAATTTACCACTTAATGTGCTAAAATTTAAGTTTAAAGTAATATCACAACAGAAAACTAAATAATATTTTGTCTACATATTAAGATTTTTAGAAAATGTTTCTTGTGCTGATAAAAAAAAAGTATCACAGAGACCACTCAAAGATTAGTTTTTGGGGGTGAAGAAGTAAATAATGGTAAGATTATATTATAAGTTAATGACATATATTGCTAATAGCAAAATAACACTGATGACTATTGGTCAGTAAAGATTATTTGCATGCATTTGTGTGTCTGTATGTAGTTAGTTATTCTGATATGACAAAAAATAAGTAAAAAAAATGTAACCTCATTTTCTTCTTTAAAAATGCGTTATGTGTCATTCCTTAATAATATTTTCTGCCTTTCAAATTTATAGATAAAACTGCTGTTGTAGTTATTAGGTGCTATTGAATTTCATACAATTCCTAATGACTCTATAAATAACAAATATGAAGTGGCCCTCACCTATGGCATCCTCATCATTTCTGCCACACTACAGCTATTGTTACAGTCTCTGTGTCAACCCAGCTTGCTGAGGGTCTTCCCTTCCTTCACTTACAGAACTGGCACTGGCCAAATTAATGGCATATAATACGGAATGGAAATGTCGAAGACACACACCATACTGGATTAAACATATTTGTGGCTTTTTCTGCACTTATCTTTTCCCATAAATAATTATTAGACATTTACAAATGGAAATAAATAGCATATTTATTCAGAACAAGTAAAGGTAATTTAAGAATAGTCATTAGAATTCTCACTCATTGCTATGAAGTCAGAATTGATGCAGAGCTGACTTTCTAGGGGAGTTTTAGAGACTATATATAAGATTTCCTATGTTTCTTCCATGGAGCAGCTGGTGGATTTGAACCTGCTGTCTTTAAGTTAACATTGTGACTCTCCATGGAGTATTCTACCAGAATTCCCTAGTAATTAAATACTTTGTAGCTTATATTGTTTTGGCTTATTTTTCCTTTTCTCTTTCTCTCCTCCCACTTTTGTTCGATTATCCTCTTGTTATTATTTTTATATTGTCCGTCTTTCTCTCACAGAGAAACTGGTGAATTCAAACCGTTTGTGTTTGGCTTGGCAGTGTAACTTCTTACAACTAAACCACCAGAGTTCAATGATGTCAATTAGTCTCACAAACTTGTTATTTATCTCTCTTTCTTATTACCTTTGGGTCATAATTGATTTATTGCAATTAACTCCATTGGGTTTCCAGGGCTATAATTAAAACAGGAGGTGATTTCTCATCTTTCACAAAATTACAAACCCAGAAAGTTGGAGTTTTGGATTAGTAGTGCAATTATTAATATAGATGGAGGAGGTGAATAATTATAGACTACAGATACTGAGTATATATCCAACATTTACAACTAACAAAACCTACAAAACCAAAATCACACTGCTTGTTTTACACATTTTATTAAATATGTGTAATATGTTATATCAGAAAATATTTAGGGTTGTATACTCAAATATCAATTATACACAGTGTCTTCTTGTTAGGTACTGTTGAGTAGATTTTGTTTTCTACTAATCTTGTGTACAAAGAATTATACCCTAGGGTTTAGTAGGCAATAACGTACACACGATTAAATCACTAGAATTTTTTTTCTTCCACAGAATTGCTAAGGATGGTTTCCTCTTATGTAAAGCATTGAGGCAATGCTGCTAGGTTGGTGGTAAACATACACGTTTCAAATCCATCAGCAGCTCCTCAGAAGAAAGATTTGCAGTCTTCTCCCAACCAATTTACTGACTCCAAAAACACACTTTAGGGTCAGCTATGCATAGGTTGCAATTAGACTTTGCGTAACAACTATTCCATAACAATGTGTGCTGGAGAGAAGGAGTAGGAAAGATATGAAGGGAAATTCCAATGCAGCATGGTAAATAAGTTTGTAACATAACTTTTTTTCCTGTAAATACCAACACTTAAGTGGTAGTGATTGCTTTACCATATTACTTAGATGACCTTTTTAAAATATAGTATAATTTTAATTTTTTTATTATACTATAAAAATATAGTATAATAATAATTTTTGTGATAATGATACATCAAAGGATCTTATTAGTTGGAATGAAAATTAAATTGTAACTTAGACTCGATAGAAATCAGTATTTTACATGTACTCCATTTCATGTGCAATGATATTCTAAAAGCATTTGAGCAAAAAAATAAAGTGGGGCTCAATATCTTGGTTTGCTAGTTATCTATCCTTTTCCATGGTCATTCATTTTCACATGTATGAGTTTAGGGATTAAATTTTTTATTAAATCACTTGTTGGGTTGAGTATTCCCATATATCACTTAAATTTTCTCCCAATACTTTGTAAAATTTAAACATGAGATGCAAAGTCTTCCGTATACCAAATTCTCAAAGTCATGAAAGTAAGTAAATTAGAAAGTTATATCTCCCCCAGTAACTATAACTCAGCCCCACGTGCACAGATGGAACATTTTGGCAGTACATATGCTCTATAATGTGTATATCTTTTTATATATAGTATATGTAGCCTGCCAGAGCTATTTTCACTCTGGGAACCATGAACTGAAATTTTCTGACCCATGAGTATTAATAATCAAAGTCTTAAAATTATAGTGGTATGGTTTTTGGCAAGTATTTTCCTTTTTGCTTATTTTCAAAATGTATGAAGAAAAAAGTGATATTGATTGCTCAGGAAAAGGAATGTGTGAATTAGTTTTTAATAAACATTCATAAATTTTTATCTCCTGGCATGAGATAGTTTTTTGTTGGAGACTCAGTAAATTATTATTTTAATAAAACAATAACAAAACCATATAGTTTAAAGGCAATTGTACTTAGTTCTATAATATGTTTAATCCTGTATTGCAGCAGCAGTGATCATACTTTCTATACAAAAAAAGGAAAGGGTCTCTATTTGTTCTACAGAGTTATTCATTCCTCAAGTTTTCCTACTGTTTTGTATTTTCTAATCTTCATTAATCTGGAACGGAAAGATTATCAGACACAATGAGGATGAAATAGACAATTTTATAGAGAATTATTTTTTATGAGAAAAAGATTTGTTGTAGTGTATTATCCCCCTCCTTTCAAAGCACAGTGTTGGAATGCTATGCCCTCTTGGATTGAATATAATTATTTGACAGGTCTTGCCATAAAACTAAAAAGTGGCATAAAATCAAGTGTGATAATAGAATATTCATTACTATTGACTCAGAACAGACTCATAGCTAACACTCCAGTGGATTTTCAGAGGCTATAAATCATATGGGATAAAATTGTCTCTCTGTCTTCTACTCAGCCTCTGGTTAATTTGGGCTGCTCGAGATGGTGTCCCCTTTAAATTAACAGTGCGACACTCTATGGACTATGCCATTAAGGTTCCTTAATAATGTTGTTGTTGTTATGTGCGATCGAGTCACCTCGACTTATAGCATCCCTATGTACAACAGCCCTAAACCTCGCTCTGTGTAAATCTTATTGTCTCAAATACACCTACTCCCAATACCCCAGTCACTAAATCAATCCATTTCATCAAAGGTCTTCCTCTCCTACGCTGTTCCTCCACCCTTCCAAGCATGACGTCCCTCTTCAAGGATTGATCCCTCCTTGCAACATGTCCAGAGTATGTTAGATGAAACTTCAGAATCCTTGTCTCCAAGGAGCAGCTTGGTTTCAACCTCTCTAGGATAAATGTGTTTGTTTTCCTAGCAGTCCAAGGTATAGTCAATATTCTTCTCTGGCACCACAGCACAAAGGCATCAACAATAGAACAATCTTATTCAGCCACTAATAAAATACTAAAATCTGTCTGCAATGTCATGCTGGTAAATGCTTAACAACTAGTGCTACATGTTGTTGTATTGTGTACCACTGAGTCAGAACCAAGATGTAGTTGACTTTCCAGCAGGCTTTCAGAGGCAGTTAATCACAAGAGAGGAGATTGCCCATGCTTCTCCCACAGAGCAGCTGTTGACCTCAAACCATGTGCCTTTGAGATCGTAGCCACAGACCTAAGAGTACTACATGAGAAATTTATATTTTATAAAAGGACCTGGATTTTAAGATTTTACTATTTCCATTTCTAAGTACTTGATGTCAACTAACTTGCAAAGTTCTAAAAAAAATCAAAATGAGTTTGTTGAGGGGTACATCCTGTTTCTAGACTACCACTGTGTTTATATGTCTTACAGCAACACTTAATGTATTTTTTGAACAATATCTTTGTAAATCAATTTAATAACATATAAAGAGTACTCACTAAAAGCAAAATAACTTTTTATTTGACCCACATATCCAATATTAATGCACCATTAGTTACCTCTATTCACATACTAGAATGTGTAAAACTCTAAGAAAATTTTGCTTTTGCTTTTAATGTGGTACGGTATATGGGAATTATTTTAATATGACATTTACTTGATTTATCCTTTAAGTAAAATAATATTTTTCTCTGACATCACAGAAATTTATGGATATTCTTACACTCCTTGAGGGTTCTTATATAGATCCCTTGAGGGCAAAATCTATAGCAGATTTATCTCTATCATTCTTGGGATCTAGCATTTGTTCTGAAGCAGTTAGTGGGCTCAGAATAAATGAATAAATAAATGAACAAATAAACAATTGATTGAACTCTTTGGCATTCTTAAAGCAAACATGCAACAAGGAATAAAATTATGCTACTAGTGTAATAAATTTGAAATAATTGACTTTTTGCTTTCTCATTCTTATGGAATGAAACAAATTTAATCTCTGATCTCTTATTTGTTCTAAAAATGAAGAATAATTTAAAGTCTGTAGACTCTGCAGTGGTAAAGACATTTGTAAATAGAATTTGAACAGGTTAAGGACTTATTGATTTAATGATCATAGGTTTGTTACAGTAGGTTGAATTGAGGGTCCCCACACTAATACTGTTTGATAAAGAAGAATGGGAAATTGGACATAAACATTACTATGCAACAGTATATAATGTTTAGGGCATTTCATTAGAATTCAGTGACCTATCCACAATAATTAGACATTCCTGCTGTCACAATGAATCACTTTTATGAACACTCTGATGCACCTTGACATGGAGAGCTCAAGCTGGCTTGCTTGTCTCTAAATAAGGGTCTGCTGACTAATTCACAAACTTCTCTTGCATTTATAATAGGCTGAGAGAGACTACTTTATAAAAAGTAGCCTTTGCAAATAGAAGAATCCTGTATTTCAGACATTCCTCTTAATAGAATTTTTAAAGGGCATATCTTGTTTTCAAAATGACTGAAATTCACTTCAATGGGAAAAATGCAAGAAGATGGGATACATAGAAATTCTTAGTGTACTCACATACACAGAATACTCTTTTTCCATAAGAATTGTCTTGCTCAAAATGTAAATGTTTGCGGTAGTCAGCCTCCATGATGGCTTCTGATTATCTACAAGTCTAGAATTTTAATACTGCTTCATATGAATGTGTATGATGGGCAATAAATAGGGAAGACTGAAGGAAAATTGATGCCTTTGAATTGTGATATTGGAAAAGAATATTGAGTATTAGATGGACTGACAAAAGAACAAACAAATGTGTCTTGGAAGAAGTATAGTTAGACTGATGAAACTCCAGGCTGCATACTTTGGGTATGGCATCAGGATGGGTCAGTTCCTGCAAAATGATATCATGCTTGGAGAAAACAGGTCGCCAGTGAAAGATAAAAAGATCTCCAAGAGATAGATTTTGACAGTGACTGCAACAATGGTCTTAAGCACTACAGAGATTGTCAGATGAAATAGAATTTGTCAGATTTTCATTCTGTTGAACATAAGGTCACAATGAACAGAGGCAATTTGATGGCACATAGCAACAAAAACAGCTAGATAACACCTTCCAAGAAGCCTTGGTTGTGCAATGTTTAAGGGCTCTGTTGCTAACTGAAAAGTCAGCAGTTTGAACATAACAGCTTCCTTGTGTAAGAAAAAAAAATGTAGCATTCTCTTTTTATAAAGATTTATAGCCATAAAAATCATATGGGACAGTCCTCTACTCTGTAGGCTAACCAAAAGAGAGAGTTGACTTGATGGCAAATGTGGTTTTTATTTATTTGTCTATTTCATTCTGTTTAAATTTCCATCCCACATTATGCTGGTACAGTTGGATTTGACCGATAGAATATAATAGAAGAGTTGGTATATAAATTCTAATAGTATTATGAGAGAAACTCTGTCTTCTGTATTAATTGCAAACTTCTATTTGTCTGAAGAAATTCAGCTTTTCAGTCAGACATATAGTCAATCAGGCAGGGTGACTAAGGAGAGGTCTGTATGCCATTGAACAAAGAGATGTGGCAGACAAATCTGCTGAAAGCCATGTGAGTGATTGGAAAGCAGACCTAGTTGAACAATCATTAGCCCCAATATGACCTCAAGTTGGCCTTCAGCTTTGCTGGAAACTCATGAGAGTTTTTGAGCCACAGTTAGTTAGCTAAGTTGCTCCAATGTACCTGAACATCAAAATCTGAAGCACACTATTATTGTGTTCGAAATGTTTTTTTTTAAAAAAAACCTGGTATATTTTTGAGGTAATCAATTATACAACTCTAGGTAACTAATACAAGGTCCCTGTTGGTGGAGTGTATTGATTTATGTGGAAAAAGGATAGTCTACTTGTTTTCTGGAGAAAATGTGAATTATCCCCCAAAATGTTAGAATGAAACAAACAAAAAATCAAATGGACTCAAATTGGCTGCCTTTGGGTAGGTAGGCAGCGCAACTCTATCCACGAGGTCACCAAATCTCCCTTTTAGGAAAAAAAATACCTTTTATATAAAATGTCTGTCGATTGCTAAAAAAAATTGTTACATATTTGCTATATGTATATTGTTAATCTTCCAAAAGGCATCTCTGGTGGTCTAGAGGAAAGGAGTTGTGAAGTCAACTCAAAAAAAAAAAGATATGTGGTTTGAATTCTGCGGAAGAAAATGGGCAGTCTCCTTCCATGTGATTTATAGTCTCTGATGGATTCAACTTTTATGTGGGTTTTCACTTATTGACATATAACAAGTTACCTAATATTTTCAAAGATCCTATTTGAAACTTTTTCATTGATGGTGTGAATTATCATTAATGGGATTTAAAAAATATTAATAAAACTAATGATGAGCCAGGAAAAAGTATGTCTGAGACTGTCAAAAGAACAATGGCAATGTGAACATTGTTGAGCCTAACCTCTACTAACTTTATTAGGGGAACTGTATCCATCAATACCGACACCCACAGAATAAAATTGATACCTACAAGGTCAAACAAAGCCCCCTACTCTGCTGCACCTACTTCTACTACTAAATGGGTGGAAATGTGTTGCAAATTATCACACAGTTTCTGTGATATCTCTTTTTGCTCATAGTTGTGGGGTTTACTAGTGAAACAGCTTGTGGAGAGGAAGACAAAAGGTATTACACAGTGAAATTCAGACTTAGTGAATAACAGAATAACAGCAAAACAGAATTCCTCAATTAGTTTAGACAGCTTCTCTGTCAGCATAGAGATACCCCTAGTGTAGGAACCTCTGGCCCTGGCTCTATTAGAATCTGTCAGGTTATGTATTGTCACTACCTCTTTAGAGTCTGGTTAGCTCTTTCTCTCTTATGTTGGTCTCACAGCTGTTGATTATGTTGAAGACACTGATCAACAGTAAACCATGTGTCCACAGTTGAGGCAACCGGAGACCATACCCCTGGGGGCGGTGAGGATACCAAAGAATAGAAAAGACACTATCAAAAGTCCTAACAGTGTACTGTCTTACCTTATATTTCCCATGTGGTTGAATCAATTCTAATTCAAAGTGATTCTAAATAACAATGTAAAAATGCAATATAAGGATTCAAAGAGTTTAAATATTTACAAATCTCTATAGCAACATCTTTATCCAACAGAATGTTTAAAGGATACTGGTTTTGAATCACCAACGTTTTGGTGAATAGTAGAGTGCTTTTATCAGTGAGCTATCAGATCTCCTTATACATATAGATCTAAGCATGACCTCTTTAGTCTTAAATGAATTACTTTTAAAAATATTGTGTGTCTTAGGAGCATTTTACCCTTTCCCCTCAACTTAAATGTATGTGTTATATCTCACTGCCTATCCTGCATTGATATTGATAGACACATTGATCAAAATCAGAGTCTGAATACAATGATGGGGACTTGTCCTACATTTAGAATAGTTTTTCAGATCAGTGGTTTGAGAAGATAAGTGATAATCTATGTCTCGATATTACATACTGAGTTCTGGAATTGTAAAAATTTACACGGCCTCTTTTCTGAATGAAGTTCTACTTACTTCAGTTTCACTACTCTGGTTTGTTCTTGCCTATGGCTATTCCTAGGGATTTACAGAAGTTAGGAAGCACTAAGAATGAAATAATAAAATGCATAGAAGTACAGAATGATTAATGGAAATAAAAATTACATGAAAGAAATGGAAAAGATTTTATTTCACTGCAGGTATTGAATTTGCTGTTATAGAACAAAAAATTAATGATTGAATAAAAATTTACTTTGCAAATACTCAAATCACAAAAGTAGTATATAATATAAATAATTTTAAAATAATGTTATAAATAACAGACAGAGATTTTCTACAAGAGTTACTGTTGAGAGTCTATAAATACTTATATTAACAATTTAAATAATTACCCATAAATATTGGCTAGTCCAAGGGGACCAAGATAACGCTGATAATTCAAGCTTTTCCTGATATGATTGAACAATGGGAATCAATTTTTATTTTATAGTATCATTGTTGTTGTGAAGTATCATTGAGTCGTAGGTGACTCATAGCAACCCTATGAACAAAAGTCCTCGACACTTGCGTGACTTTCATCTTTATCTCAGGTTCTTAGGGTTTCTGGAAGCAAGCTATTTACGGAAGTGGATGCCACTACTGCTTCCAAGCTTATTTTAATTGGGAAGCTCCACCCAACACCATCCACCATGGGTAACCATTATTGCATTTGACACATCAGTGTCATAGTGTTCAGCTTCACAGCAACCACAAGTTACCTCTGTACGACAAGTGGACACACCAGGGCTATATGACCTAACAAAATGTTTTACAAAAAACAAGGAGGAACAGGCCTGAGGGCCGTGGATCAAAGTCACCCACCTTTGGCTTTGTAGCATCACTTTTGGTCCACTAGGCCAACTGGTCTCTATGTTGTTAAGTGCCATCGAGTTGTAGGTGACTGATAGCAACCCTGTAAATGAAAGGCCTCAACTCTTGCGTGACTTTCATCCTTTCTCCAGGTTCATAAGGTTTCCAGAGGCAAGCTACTTGCACATAAATAATATTTTATTTCTTGAATAAAAATGTGATTTAAAAATTTTATGCTAGCAATAATTTCTTAACACTGCATGTCAAAAAAATATTATCAATTATAGGAACACAGTAATGTACACTAGAGAAAAAATTTACCATATTCTTATGAACATATTTTAGGTAAGTAACAAAGTCAATAAATAAATGAACAAAATATTTGGTGTATCAGGAGGTGATCAGAATTAGATAAATAGACACTAAACAGGGAATGAGTTTTAGGACAAGTATTTCTATATAAATAGAATTTTCAAAAAATCCTTTTCAAGAGATAATGCTAAATAAATTTATTATTTCATGTGTCTTCTCTATATGGGCTATTATTGTCATTAGACACGGTCTAGTTGAGTATGACTCAGTGACTTTATAAATTACAGATCTGAATCCGGTATTATCTAATGTCATCCTTACACTTTGAGACACACTAGAGCCCATTGCAGGAGCCACTGTGTCTGTCCATCTGGTTGAGGGCCTTTCTCCCTTTCGCATACCCTCCATCTTTCAAAACATGATGTCCCTCTCAAAGGAATAGTCTCCCCTGGCAACATGCCTGATTATGTAAAAAGATTTATAATCTTTGTCTCTAAGGAGCACTCTGGCTGCACTTTCTCCAAGACATTTGTTTGTTCTCTTGGCAGTCTATTGGATTTCTGGTACTCTTCTCCAACACCACAAATCAAAAGCATAAATTCCTCTTCTGTCATGTTTTACTCATTGTCCATATCTCAGATGCATAGCAATTGGCAGGCACTGAATATTTAGAAAGCCCTTTAATTTAATGAACAATGTAACACGACAACAGCATTGACTAACATCTTACTTATGGTTTGATTTTTTAATCAACTCATAAAAAATGCAAAACCAAATATAAATAAGTAATTCTGAATACAATATTACTATCCAAAGACATAGGGAGCTAATGTGGTGTAGTCTGTAGGGAATTGTAGCGCTAACTCAAAAGACTGCACTGCCAGTTTGTGTCAGAGAGAAAAATGAGTAATCTCCCCTCAGGAGATTTATAGCTTCAGAAACCAAAGGGAGACTTTGCTGTGAGTCAGTTCTAACTTGACACCAATGAGGTATATTATCAAAGACACAAAGCTTTTACACCAAGAGATTGCATATACCACAATATATCCTAGTTTAACCATTCTGTGATGTTGTATATGTCTTTATTGGTGTCATCAAGTAAACAAGGACTCACAATAACTCTATAAACAACACATCAGAAACTTGCCCTCTTGTACCATCTTCTAGGTCTACTACATGGTTAAGTTCATTGTTACAGTCACTATGTTATTCCATCTCACTGAGGGTCTTTCTCTCTTTCATTGACCCTCTGTTCTTCCCATCATGTCTTTTTTTTCAAAAGCTAGACCCTCTCAATAACATGCCCAAAATATATGAAATAAAGCTTCACTATCTTTGTTTCTAAAAAGCACCCTTGTTACACTTTCTTCAAGACCTATTTGTTTGTTCTTTCCGCAATTGATAGTATATTCAATACTCTATCCAAACACTACAATTCAAAGCATCACTTTTTCTTTGATCTTCTTTATTCATTGTTTAACATCATGATAACCAGAGAAAAGATTGAAGTTGTCAACTAATTAATCTTACTTGACTCTCCAATCAACACACTTAGTACTAGCAGTCAGGAAATCAGGATATTTATTTCATTTGGAAATTCTGGAGTCAGGGATCTTTCAAAATTGCTAGGGAGAAATAATGTCCTTTTGAAGACTAAGGAGTGCCTGATTCAGGCCATGACGTTTTCACTTTCTATGCCTCTGAGAACTGGATAATGAATAAGAAAGACAGAAGAATAATTAATGCTTTTGAGCTGTAATGTTGGAGAAGAGGACTGAATATACTATGGACTAAAGAAAGAATAGATATGTCTTGGAGAAACTGTAGGCAGAATACACCTTAGAGGCAAAGATGACAAAGCTTCACCTGACATACTTTGGGCATATTGAAAAGGAGGGACTATTCCTTGGTAAGCGACATCATATTTGGAAAGATTAAGGATCATAAAAAGAGAGGAGAGATGAATTGACACAGGGACCACTGCAATGGGCTCACATATGTAAGAGATGGTGAGGATGGTATATGATAGGACAGGGTTCAGATATGCTATTCGTTGGGTGCCTGTGAGTTGTACTTGACAGCCCCTAACAACAACATTCACTGTTCTACTTGTAAATTAAGCAACTGAAAATGTCATTATTTAGATTATATGGTATGATTTTTAAATGGATATCCTTGCTCTTTAGCACTTTAAAGTCGTTGGATTTTTTTTTAAATACTAGTTTATTTACAAAATTCAAATACATTGTTTTCTAAGAACAGATTCTTCCAACTACCTCACCCCAACTCATCAAATTGTCCAACTCCTTGAGTTGTTCACTCAGCATAATGTTCTCTAGTCTCTCCCAGGTTAGGTAATTTTCCCAGTGCAATACCTATATAGCATTTAAATAAAGACAATACCAGCTTGTGTCATCTGCATAATTTAGACTGTTGACAAGTCTTGTTCCAATCCTGGTGCCATATTCCTCTTCATAGATCCCAGCTTCCTGGATGATCTGTTCTGTATATAGATTGAAAAGGTACGGAGATAGGACACATCCATGGCATATACACTTCCCGATTTTGAACCATGCAGTGCTTCCTTGCTCTGTTCTGATGACTGTCTCGTGGTCTAAGTATAGGTTCTACATAAGCACAATCGAATGTTCTGGGATTTCTGTTGTTCTCAGAGTTAGCCACACTTTGCTGTGATCCACACAGGCAAATGCCTTTGCATAGTCAATGAAACACAGATAAACATTCCTCTGGCACTCTCTGCTTTCAGCCAAGATTCATCTTTCATTAGGTGTAATATCCGTAGTACCATGGCCTCTTCTAAACCCAGTCAGCATATCTGGCAGTTTTCTACTGATGTGCTATTCCAGTCATTTTTGGATCATTTTCAGCAGAATCTTGCTTGCAGGTGATATTAATTATATTATTCAATAATTTCTACACTCTCTCGAGTCACCTTTCTTTGGAAAGGGAACAAATATAGATCTCTTCCAGTCAGTTGGACAGGAGGTTATCCTCCAGATTTCTTGGCACAACTCAGTGAGGGCATCCAAGGCAGAATCTGTTAGTTGATATATGTCAATTGGTAGACTAGCAATACCTGGGACTTTGTTTTTTGTCAATTCTTTCAGAACAGCTTGAACTTCCTTCATTACCACAGGCATTATGCAGATGACACAACCCTGCTTGCTGAAACAGAGGCAGATCTGAAGAGCTTGCTGTAGTAGGTCAAGGACTGCAGCCTTCAATATGGATTGAAACTCAACATCAAGAAAACAAAAATGCTCACCATTGGGCTGATTGGAGCATCATGATAGATGATGAAATTGAGATTGTTAAAAGCTTTAATTTGCTTGACTTCACAATCAACACTCTTGGTACCAGCAGCCAGGAGATCAAAAGATGAATTGCATTGGGAAAGTCTGTTGTGAAGAACCTCTCCAGAGAACTTAAGAGCAATGACTTCAGTCTGTAGACTAAAGTACACCTGATCAAGGCTGTAGTATTTGAAATTACTTGTTATGCTTCAGAAAGTTAGACAATGACTTGATATAATAGAAAGAAAATTGATGCCTTTGAGCTATGGTGCTGGAGAAGACTGTTGAATATACCTTGTACTGCTAAGAAAACAAACAGGTTTGTCCTGGAGAGGGTGAGACCAGGCTGCTCCTTGGAGGCAAAGATTCTGAAACTTCATCTGACATATTTTGGGTGTGTTGCAAGGAGAGACCATTCCTTGGAGAAGAAGATCATGATTGGAATTGTGGAGAGACAGCACAAGAGAGGAAGACCTTTTATGAGATGGATTGATTCAGTGACTGGAGTAATGAGGGTAGGTGTGTCAGAGAAAACATGGTTGGTAGAGGATGGAGCAGATTTCAGAGTTGTTGTACCCAGGGTCACTATGAGTTGCAAGTGAATCAACAGCAAATAACAATAACAGTAGCAGCTTAAAAGATTACAGAGGAAATTTAAGAGGCAAGAAATTTCTTTTTATAACAGGAAAATTATAAAACAAAGGGGAAAATGTAAACAATGTCACTGGATGATACATGCACAAATTATTGGATTGATGTATGTTCTGGCTTGTGTATTCACAACAAGAAAAACTAAAATACAAAAAATTACACAGAAGTAGGAAATAACTGTGTAAATCCAATCTAATGAGAAGAGCCACACTACACTAAGTGTCCACAGAGGCAATGATACAGACTGTTAAGTATGATCACCTAGGTTTTGACTCATAGCTACGTCATGTATAACAAAACAACTTACATCCTAGTCCTGCATCCTTCTAATAATCATAGCTGTGTTCAGTTTGTTAAAATTCTTTCTCTTATTCACTAATTTTCTTTACCAAGACTGATGTCTTTCTCTTATTTGCTAATCTTCTTTACCAAGACTGACGTCTGTCAGAGACTGATTTCTCTTACTAACATAACCAAAATATATGAGACTAATACAGCCAAAGTAGTGAGTTTAGTCTCACCAACGTTACATCTAAGGAATATTCTGGTTTGTTCTTCTGGAAGTGCATAATATATTCAATATTCTTCACCAACACTATAATTCAGATGAAGCAGTTTTGCAGTCTTATTTATTGTCAAACCTTTGTGTGCATATGAGACAATATAAAATAACATAGCTTGAATTAGTCTTTAAAGTTCTATCTGTAATTTTAAGTGCTTTAAAAAGATAGTTTGTAATAGATTTGCCAAATCCAGTGTTATTTTTCTCCCTTAAATGCTGCATCTATGGATGGTGTTTGTGGATGCAAATAAAATTAAATTCTTGACAATTTCAATCTTTTCTTCATTTGTCATGATGTTGCTTATTGATACATTTTGTGAGAATTTTTGTATTAATTTTGTTAAGGTGCAATCCATACTGACCCAACAGACTTTGAGCTTCATTAGAAAACATTTTAAGTCTTCTTTCCTTTCAACAAGGAAAATTATGCTATGGATATTGCAATTTGTTAATAGATTTTCCTCCAATCCTGAAGCCCAGTTCTCCTTCACATTTCCTTGTTTCTGAGATTGTTCGCTCTATCCTTAACACATACCTTTCTTGATTTTAAACCAATTTACAGACAAACTTAACTAATAGATAAATTTAATAGACTATTATCATAATTCAGGAACTGTTCACATGTAATGTTATTTGAAGTATGTTTAAAATCAAATCACAGTGTCCTATTTTACAGCTTATATTATAGATGTTAAGCAACACATGAATTTTTAAAAAGTTAAATTAATATTTTTACATACTCAGGATAAATATTTTATTAGTAATTGTTGTATGAACCATTGTGTTTAGGGTAATATTGCAACCAAATATTACTAATTTAATTATCAAAGGATGGTATGAAAGGAAAAGAAACAGATGTGTAAGCATTAATTAAAGGCCAAATGGTAACACAGCACAGCACAAGAGAAAAATTTTCAGTTCAAAGGAAACAAAAAAAAACTTTGAACAATTGAACATCACACAGTTGAACACAGATTTAGGTGTACTGAACCCAAAAGAATTTGCGATATTAGCAGCCAGCTGCATAGCTATTCCCATTGTGAACTTTAATTTACTAGAACCAGTGACATCCTCAGTCATATTGAGTTCTATTTTAGTTTTTTAATGTTCTCTTCCAGCATATTCTTATTTGCTTTTAAAATGATATTTAAAAGCTATGCTGTAAATATGTCAAGTTTTATTTGCACATATTTGAATTATATGTTTAATATTAGTAATTCAACACTCAGTCTTTAGGGAAAATATTTTTCAATACAAATTACTCCTATTTTAAAAATAGCTATCTACACACATTATATATCTATGAACATATTCATGTAGAATACAGGATCATACCTAGGATTTTGTGGATATTAAATGAAAAGACTTATGTTAAAGCATTCAGAATATGGTATAAATGTTAGATAAACAATACTATCTTCCTAATATGTATCAATGATATATATGATTGTTAGGGCAAATCTTATAAGTTCTATCAAACTGTTTTCGCTAACTGTTCTTTCTCTCATTGTCTCTGTGTGTATGTGTATGAGAGAGTGTTTAATGTAGTGGCAATATGGTATGCTAGGAAAGGCTCTCAAAGCCTTAAAGCACTTACCCTCTCTAATATACAGCTGTATGAGTCTCCTGACAATACTAGGAGGAAGAAATGAGAAGGACAGTGATTGATTGGCAAATACTCAGGCAATAGGACCTTGAGCTGGGGCCAAAGACTGTGCACATGGCTTTGGTCTTAATAACTTTCCATTACACACACTTCCTTTGGCACCAGTGAAACAAGGTTTGATTTATTTTTGATGGATCTTCCCCACATCAGAACTCTATTGCTTTCAAAGCTGTTGCTGCAGCAACACCTGAAGTGATTTTTATCACTGCCATAAAAACATTAAATGATTTTGGATACCAGAGACCTTTTGCAGGTTCTACTGTTTGATAAGTGAAGTCAGTTGTTAAAAAATGTTTTTCTGCTACTTTAACTTTTGACATGACCCTAGAAGAATCTATATTCTGTACCCAACAAGATATCTAATGCTTTACAAATGTGGAAAAATACTGACAAATTGAGATTTGTGAGATATTTATCACGTTCATCATAGATAGCAGAGGGTGTTTAGACCAAATTATGGGA
>NW_006399797.1:3603774-3631592 GCF_000299155.1 Elephantulus edwardii | reverse complement strand
GATCCAAAGCTGAGCTTTCAGTGGATTTTCAGAGGCAGTTAAATCATGTTGGAGGAGATTGTGATAGTATATATATATTTTAATGAAAATATTATCATAAAATTATTTATGTTACTAAAATATTATATTTATGTCTATACATACTTAACATTGTAAATATTAACACTATAAACATTTTAATATTACACAATTGAGCAAATTTTACAAAAAAAGCTCAGCAAATTGGAGTAAAAAAATACGTTTTACGGCATAGCTAATCTTATTCCAAAACTTATATCGGTAGATACAAGCCTTAGAATAACTATGGAAATCTTGAAGAAGTGAGAAGACTAACTCCTTATGTTAAGTGTTTGAGAAGAACGATAGTGGTCAAAATACTGTATTGGTAAACACAAACAGGTAACATCCATAACCTAATTAAACAAAGAGAGAAATTATTGTTAGATGGCATTGAGTCATTTCTAACTCATAGTGACCTTTTATGGAGCAGAATCAAACACTTCCTGGTGTTACATTATAAGGCCATTTGAAATAGTAAGACTTGATTAAGACTCTCCCTATTCCTGAAACTAACTATCTGGTTCTTTTTCACTCCCAAGAGTGCTCTTGTAGCAATTTTCCCAGGTGCAATATATTGTGCAAATTCTTGACTGCTTCTTCCATGGACGTTGACATAGAACCAAATAAAATTATATCCTTAAAAACGTTAATCTTTTCTCCATTTATCAGAGTGCTTTTCATTAGTTTACTTCTAAGAATTTTTTAAAATTTTCTTTATTTTGAGATGGTAATCAAATTAAAAACTATATGTTTTAAGCTTTGTCAGTAAGTGCTTGACGATATCTTTGTTTTTTACATGCACTCTTGGATCATTTGCGTATTGCAGGGTTTTAATAAGGCTGCTTCAATTCTAAAGCTACATTCTTTTTATATGGTCCCACTTCTAGAATTATTTTCTAATTACACAGTTGAATTAATGTGGTGCCAGAAACCCTAAAAACAAACTTTTGGTCCTGTGGCAAGAAGCTGCGCTGCAATCCCGAAGACACATGGTTCGAGGCCTCCAGCTGCTCCGCGGGAGTAGGATGGACAATCCCCTCCCTTGCCATTAACTGCCTCTGAAAACCTGCAGGAGGGTCATTTATGGGTTAGTTTTGACGAAGGTACACAACAAGAACAACAGCCATTAAGTTAGCTCCTCTTGGGAAGGTGGGGCATGGTCTCCAGCTCCCTTAACTGAGCATGAGGAGTGGAGTGTCTGACCGTAAAGTCATCTGTTGGGAATATGGATATTACTGATAGGGACAGCTCTCCTTTATGAACCAGGAAAAAGACAGACTCGATCTCTCCCACTTTGCATCCACTCCTTTCTCAATGAGGACAGTGAAAGGATAGAAACGCGATACAAACTTTCCTGATTTTAAACCATGTAGCTTCTAGTTCTGCTCAAGCCATTACTTCTTGATCTCTACAAAGATTTCCCATGAGCATAATCAAGTAGTGTGAAGTCCTCATTCTTCACAATATTATCCATAATTTATTATGAGCCAAAGAGTGGAATGCCTTTGTATAGAGTAGAAAACTCAAGCAAATAGTATTCTGGCATTTTCTGGCTTTATCCAAGATCTATCTGATATTAACAATGATACTCCTAGTGCTGTGTCTTTTTCTGAATTTAGCTTGAATTTTTGGAAGTTCAAAGCTCAACATCAAGAAGACAAAGATTCTCATGACAGGGCCTACTGGCATCATCATGACAGATGGTGAAGAGATCGAGATTGTTAACAGCTTTAGTTTACTTGGCTCCAAAATCAACACTCTTGGTACCAGCAGTCAGGAAATTAAAAGACTAATTGCACTGGGGAAAATATGCTGTTCGAGACCTCTCCAAAGTACTGAAGAACAACTATGACAGTCTGTAGACTAAGGTGTGCATGATCCAGGTCATGATCTTTGCAATTACTTGCTATGCATAGGAAATCTGGACAAAGATGAAGGATGATAGAAACATAATTGATGCCTTTGAGCTGTGGTCCTAGAGAAGAGTATTGAATATATCATGGACTGCTAGGATAACAAACAAATTAGTCCTAAAGAGGGTGAGACGAGACTGACTGGAGGTCAGGATTCTGAAGCTTCGTCTGACATACTTGGAACATATTTCATGGAGAGGGACATCAGGCTTGGAAGGGTGGAGAGACAGTGCAAGAGAGGAAGACCTTAGTAAGATGGATTTATTTAGTGACTGGGGTAATGACGGTAAGAGTGTTGGAGACAGATTGGCACAGGATAGAGCAAGGTTCAGAGCTTTTGTACATAGGGCTGCTATGAGTTACAGGCAACTCAGTGGCACATAACACCACGACCCAGAACAACAATGATTAAAAAAACAACTATTGGAACAGTACGTAATCATCAGGAAGGTTTTGTTTGTGCGTGATATTAATGACATTGACCAACAATTCCTGCTTCCTGTTAGATAATCAATATTTTGAAAAGTATAAATATGATTCACTCGTAGTTAATTGGCCACAAGCTTGTCTACCATAGTTTGCTTATTTTTAAATAAAATTTTTAATTTTATACTAGTTTATTGCAGAGTTCATATACACTGCTTTTCACACCGGAACTTTCCCATTTCCTTACCCATTTCACCCTCCATTCATCAAATTGTGTGACCCTCTGATTACCTAATGCCCCTTCACCCATCTTCACTCCTCTGCTCCCACACTCTCATCTTTATATCCTCATACATATTTTACTAGTAACCTATTTCTACAATAATAGTCTTTTACAATATTAGTCCTTACAGAACTGAGTTAGTTCACTTGGCATAATGCTCTACAGTCCCTCTCAAGTTGGGTAGTAATCTTAAAAATCATTGCTCCTGCATGGCTGTGTAGTATTCCATCATGCGAGTGCACTATCATTTCTTAATCCATTCGACTGTGGTTGGACATTTGGGCTGTTTCCATGTTCTTGTGATGGTGAATAACGTTGCTATGAAAATTGGCATTTAAATCTCCATTTGTTCCTCTATTCTAATTTTCTCAGGGTTGGAATAGTTGGGCTATATGAAATTTCTATGTTCAGCTCTTTGAGGAAACATAAAAATGCCTTCCAGAGTGGTTGTATAATTTTATAATCCCACCAACAGTGTATAAGCCTTCCTATCTCTCCATATCCTCTCTAACCTTTCTTACTTGTTGTCCTGCTAAGCTTTGTCACTAGTGCTAGAGTGAGATGGTATCTCATTGTGATTTTGATTTGTATCTCTCTTATTGCCAGGATTTTGAGCATTTCTTCATATGTCTGTTCACCATCTGAAGTCAACTACAAATTGAAAAATTTGGGAGTGAACTAGAGTTATAAAAGACCTGTGTAAACATTTCTGTGAGACACAGTGAAAGACCTAAAGTAATGGGAAAATGTTCCCTGTTCATGGATATGAAGAAAACTCAATATTGTAAAACTGACAACCCTACGAAGTATGGCATTATTTTTCCTTATAATAGGCAAAAACAAGGAAAATTTTAATTTCTTAAACAGGTGAATAGTTAAATACTGTATTGTATCATTTAAAATATACTCTATACAAAGGAACCAGATAATGCTGAGTGTGTGTGTGTGGGAAGCGAATGGCAACAGCTTATTTACTACATAGTTTCATTTACATAAAGTTTTAAAGTATATAAATTATATACCTGGAAAATATATTAGTAGTTATGAGGGATTAGTGAAAATAATAAGAACTGTACATGGTTAGAAAAAGGTAACATGATAGATCTTTACACTGTTGAAATTATCCTGTATCTTAACTCTTGTGTTAATAAATCTGTAGTAAGTTAATATATTAATAAAAGTGCAGAGAATGAAACATATTTTCACAGACTCACAAATAAATGTGTATAAAACTGAAAAAAATAAAAATAAATTAGTAGATTATCTCCATTTAAATATTCAATATATAATACTATATTATCTGTTGGTGTGTGTAGTGGTAAGAAGGGGTTCTGCAATTCTAATGGCACTCATTCAAGTCTACCAGCGGTTCTGTGGGAGAAGGATGAGCAAACTTCTCCCATGCAACTAACTGCTCTGAAAACTCTCTGGAGGGTCAGATATGGGTCAGTTCCAACTCTGTGGTACACAATACCACTACCAACAACATAGTATGAAAGATATTATGGTGGCGAACGATTGGATAAAGAATACAACTGATCTCTCTGTCCTCTCTTTTTTTCTTACAACTGAGAGATTGAGATTGTTAACAGCGTCAGTTTGTTTGGCTCTACAGTCAACACTCTTGGTACAAGCAACTAGGAAATTAAAAGACGAATTGCATTGCTAAAGTCTACTGTCAGAGATCTCGCCAATGTACTGAAGAACAACAATGTAAGTCTGGGACTAAGGTGCGCCTTATACAGGCCATGGTCTTCATAATGCCTTTCTATGCATCAGAAAGCTGGACAATGACTAGGAGTGATAGAAGGAGAGTTGATGCCTTTGAGCTATGGTGCTGGAGAAGAGTATTGAATATACATACCATGGACTGCTAAGAGAACAAACAGGTTTGTCATAGAGAGGGTGAAGCCAGGCGGCTCTTTGGAGGTAAGGATGCTGTAGCTCCGTCTGATATAGTTTGGACATGTTGCAAGGTGGGATTAATCCTTGGAAAGGGACGTTATGCTTTGGAGAGAGGAGAGACAGTGCAAGAGAGGAAGACCCAAGATAAGGTGAATAGATTCAGTGACGGGGTAATTAGCATAGGTGTGTCAGAGACAATAAGATTGGCATGGGATAGAGCAGAGTTTAGGGCTGTTGTACACAGGGTCACTATGAGTCACAGGAAACTCGAGGGTACATAACAACAGCAGCAACAACAATATGTTGGCCTTAGAGAGGGTGAAATCAGGCTGCTTCTTGGAAAAAAGTATTCTAAAGTTTTGTCTGACATACTCTGGGTATGTTTGCAAAGAGGGACCAAGGGACATTGTGTTTGGAAGGGTGAAGGGACAGAGAAAGAAAGGAAGGCCATTAGTGCATTAAAGTGATTTGGTTACTGAGGTGAAGGCAGGTGTGTTAGAGATAGTAAAGTTGGCATAGGATAGAGCCGTTTTCAGGGCCATTGTGGATAGGGATTTCTATGAGTTGAAAGTGACTCAATGGCACGTAACAACAACTATTATGTACATCACTAGAACTCTGGTGACTTGGTCATTAGGGAGTTTTACTACTAAACCCATGACTATGTCTCTCTAATGTTTTAAATTCAACAGTGACTATGTAGGAATAAGATGAAAAATATCCTCTCATGCTATTTGTCACATCTGAAAACCTGTTGGAGAATCAGCTATGAGTCCATTCTGACCTTACAGTGATGAGTGAGTGCATCTACCGTTATCTTTTTAAAAGGTATAAAAAAACCTTAATAAAATAATTATTCAATATTCTATGTCAAAGAAATACATTTAAAATTGTATTTATATTATCAAAATTTAAGCTTTGTTTTCTTCTAAAAATTAGTTGGCTTTTGTTATTTTTAGCTATATATAAATGTATGGATTTATATTATCATCCCCAAATGTTTTTAGACTGACAATGCCTTCTTATATGATCTTTGAAATTTATATATTACTAATTGCTCTCTAGGATTCAAGAGCTCTCTGTACTCAGTTATTTAAAGGCAGCTTTTCATCTCTACAGAGTAAGTCTTTTGACATTTCTCTTTGAACACTTGGGAATCCTTGTTTTACGCAATTTAGTGTGTTTCTTTCTTTAAATATAAAAGATTAACAGACAGACCAAATATTAATTTTCCACTCACATAGTGACAGTATATTTACAGTGTTTTCTATGTTGTTTAATGAACTTCATTACAGAAGAATTGGCTAGCCAAATTCAGAAATAAAAATTTTACCTAAAATCTATTTTGTTAAATAGAAAATGAATTCAGGCTAAAGAAACATTGAGCAACAGAAAAATGTTAGATTAGCCCACGCATATTCTAGATGCTATCGTGTTTATTTCCCAACAAAAATGTGGTGGTCCAAGTGACACAGATGTGTTTAAGGAAAAAAAATAAATAGTTATCCACTTTCCTAAAGAGCCCAGTTCAACTGCAATAATGAAAGAGTGCTCATGACTCAGAATCAATTCAATGACATTTGCTAGACTCAAGAACAAAAGAGATTTTATGTGGTAAAGATTTTAACGTTGCTTCTATAGATGTCTGATCTTTGTCCTTATTTTGTCCAAGACTTAATATTTAAGTCTTTGGAACTTCACACCTAGTAAGAGTCTTGAGTCTCCAGATAGTCTAACAATATGGTGTACAATGATAACTGGTCATATAGCATAGTCTTAGCCTAGCCACACCAGAAATGCCAGTAATGTGGTTTAAGGCATGAGATTCCAATGATCTCAAATAGAATTAGATTACAGAGATTTGGATCATGAAGCAGCCATTATTACATGATGAAGCCCAATACAATTCTTTATATTAAAGATTCATGTGAACTTACAGGGTGGGTATTGTTGTTAGGTGTCATCAAGTTTATTATGACTAATAACAATCATATGAATGACAGATATGTACCTTACTTTGTCCTGTGCCAATCTTCATGATCTCTGTCCTGCTCAAGATAATTGTGGTAGTCCCTGCATCAATAAATTTTGTTAATAGTTGCCCTCTCTGTTGCTGTCCCTATGCTTTTTCTAGGATTATGTTTCTCTCCCAAGGTCCATTCCTCTTGAAGATAAGCCAAAAATAAGTGAGATAAAATATAACTACCCTTGTCTCTATGGAGCATATTGGCTACACTTTTTCTGATTGCACTTTATGTTTTATTGATTTTTTTAAAATTATACTTGCAAACATGCTACTCATTTTGTTTTGCATTGTATACTATGGAGTGGGAACTGACCTATAGCTGGTCCTCCAGGGGTTTTTTGAGTCAGTAAATCATAAGATAGGACACTGCCTATCTTTCAACTGTGGAGTTATTGGTAGATTCAAAACCACATGCCTTTGAAATCACAGTGAGCTTCTTACCATCAGGCCATGATAGCTCCCTCTGCATCAATACTACACAAATATTACTATTTTTAATAACTCAAGATGGGGGAAGACCACAGATACTCTACATCTGATACTTCTCTGAACACTGTCTTACACACAATTTCACTTTGCTGATTTGAATGTGTATCATTTAGCTTTAATAAACTGTACTATAATCATAAAATAAATACACTAAAATAATTAGATGACACAGAAAAATTTCATAAGACAGCATATAATCAAAAGACAATGGTGATTAAGAAGGAAGTTCAAGCTGCTCTGAAGGAGTTGGAAGAAAAAAAAAACCAACAAGTCCCCAGAAATAGATGGAATACTAATTTACATATTTCAAAGAACAGATGCTTCCCTGCATGCACTCTCAAAGAAATCTGGAGGACAACTCCTTGGCAACTAACTGGAGGAGATCCATATTTACTCACATGACAAAGAAAGGAAAGAAAGTTGATGAGACAGAGTATAGAAATTATTAAACAATATAATCAATATTGCACACAAGCAAGATTCTACTCATGATTATACAAAACAACTGAAATAATACATCAACAGAGAACTGCCAAACATTCAAGCTGGGTTTAGAAGAATCTGTGGCACAAGGACATTATAGCCAATGTTAGATGAATCTTAAGTTGAAAGTAGAGTACCAGAGGAATGTCTATCTTTGTTTCATTGACTATGCAAAGGCATTTAATTGTGTGGATAACAATATATTAAGAAGAATAAGAATCTCATAAGTGTACTCAGGTGAAATCTGTACTTGGACCAATAACCAGTTCTCTGAACAGAGCAAGGAATCACTGTAATGTTCAAAATCAGGAAAGATGTATCTTGTGGTACATCTCCATACTTTTCCAATTTATATATGGAAAAGTTAATTTGAGAGGCTGCACTGTAAGGGGATTGAGGTAGTATCACATTTGCAAGAGGATTCATCAACAATTTGTATTATGCTGGTGACACACTTTGCCGGCTGAAACTGAAGAGTAACGGACGTATTTGCTTTAGAAGGTTAAAGACTTCAGTCTTTAATAAGGATTGAAATTCAGCATTAAGAAAACAAGATTCTTATCATAGGGTCAACTGACAGCATAAGGACAGAGACAATATTGAGATTGTTAACAAGTTCAGCTTGCTTGATTCCACAATAAACACTCTTGGCTTTAGTAATCAGGAAATCAAAAGATGAATTGTTTTAGGAAAATCGGCTGCCAAGGGACTCTCTAGAGCACTGAAGAGCGTTGATGTCAGTCTAGAGACTGACCTGATCCAAGCCATGGTCTTTGCAATTACTTCCCATGCATCAGAAAGCTGGATAATGACTAAGGATAATAGAAGAAGAATCAATGCCTTTGAGTTGTGGTTCAAGAGATGAATATTGAACACACTATGGACTGCTAAAAAAACAAACAGTTCTGTCCTAGAGAAAGTGAAACCACGAACTCTTTGAAAGCAAAGATTTTGAAGCTCTGTCTCACATACTTTGGGCATTTTGCCAGGAGGAACCAGTCCTTGGAGAAGGATATCATGCTTAGAAGGGTGGAGGGACATTAAAAGAAAGGAAGACACTAGATGAGATGAATTGACTCAGTAACTGGGATAATGAGGGTAGGTGGTTCAGAGAAAATTAAATTGGCCCAAGATAGGGCAGGTCAGAGCTACTGTACTTAGGGTCACTGTGAGTAGCAGGCAACTTGACTGAACATAACAACAACAACAATGACAAGAAACAACTATTTCCTAAAATATTATATAACATGGCAGAGTCCAGAGGGCTTTTTGTTGTGTTAAATAATTCAGTTTATAAGGACAAATGCTGCAAAAGTATTGGCTAGACCTGATCACTAGTCTATGCCAATAAGTATGCAAGACAACTACCTGGCCAATTTAATAGACGCAATCCATGTCTGTTTCCATTCTCAAATAATGTCATCAATTATAATGTGGAAATTACTAAACTAGTAAAATATTGCTGAAGATTATAAAAAGCAAATGACACAATACACTGACAAGAAACTTGAAAAAAATTAAGCTGGATTCAGAAGAGGTTGTGGAAAAAGGGGTAATGTCAGATGAATCTTAGGTGAAAGCAGAGAATATAAGAAATATTTTTACTTGGATAGTATGGACTATGCAAAGGTATTTTACTGTGTTGGTAATAACAAATTATGGGTAACATTGGGATAATTGGGATCCCAGAACACTTAATCGTCCTCATGTGAAACCTGTATATTGACAAAGAAACTATTGTATGAAGAGAGCAAAGGAACACTACATGGTTTAAAAATATGAAAGGTGTATGTCAGAGTCATATTCTCTCTCCAAAACTTGTTAAATCTGTACGCTGAGCAAATCGTTTGAGAAACTGGATTCTATGAAGAAGAATATGGAATTAGAATTAGAAAATAGCAATAAGCTTTGGAGGAAAACTCATCAACACCTGTGTTTTGCAGAACACACATCTTTGCATGCACAGAGTGAGGAAGACTTGAACATTTGCTGCATGAGGTCAAAACTTACAGCCCTCAATATAGATAATATCTCAACATCAAGAAAACAAACAAACAAAAAAATTACCACTGGACTGATAAGCAATGTCAGGATAAATGGAGAAAAGATTGACTCTGCCAACCACTTAAGCTTACTTGAATCTACAAGCAACATCTTTGGATACACCATTAATTCCAGTAATGAGATGATCAGAAGATGTATTCCACTGGGAAAGTACGATTTCACAGACCTCTCCAAATTACTGAGGAGCAATAGAATCAGTTTGAGGACTAAGGTGCACCTGATTTAGTCCATGGTCTTTTGAATAATTTGCTATGCCTCTGAGAGTTGGACAATGCATAGGATGGCAGAAGAAGAATTAATGCTTTTGATCTGTGGTGCTGGAGAAAAATTTGAACATGCCATAGACTAACAAAAGTAAAAAAAAAAAATTCTTGGAGAAAGTGAAGCCAGAGTGCTCGTTGGAGGCAAAGATGATAAAGCTTCATCTTGCATAGGTTAGCCATGTTGCCATTCTGTAAGAACAGAATCATTTTTAGAAAGGCGGAGGGATGAGAAAGGCGAAGACCCTCAACCAGATGGATTAACATAGTAATTGCAGCAAATGTCTCAAGTATGTTCGACATTTATGAGTATGACACATGAAAGAACAGGGTTTAGATATGCTGTTCTAACAACAAAAACAACATAGGATACTGAAATCATGATTTTGGTTTTGAACAGGTCTTTCATGCTTTCAATTATTGAAGAGGTATTATTTCCCTTTTTAACCTCTTTTTCTGTTTGCAAACATTTAAAGGATTTGACCTTATTATTTTCCAATGTTTAGTTTTATACAAATTTGATCTCCTTGAACTTTTAAAAAGTATAATTTGGAGGTGTTTCTGACTTTTTGACACCATAACAATTTTGTTTGTATATTTGCTTATTTGTTTTGTTCTGCCTAGTTTTGATTTTATTTATCATAGTCTGTCTTAAGGACTGGCTCTGGTTCTGCAAGATTTACTGTTAAATTAGTGTAAGAAATCAAAGGGTAACTCATCTAAGCATTGCTCCAACTCTATCAAAATCATGCTGAAGTCCTTATACTATCTTACCTTTTAAAAGGCTGACATAAATAAGCTTTTCTTGTTTCATCTGCTGTTCACAAATTTACTCGCTGTACTTTAGCCACTACCATTAGGATTCTCCTTTTCTCTTGTAAGACTTATATTGCCCCGTTTCGGGCTGCTTTCTCCCGAGCACTGCATCGTGGCTGTGGGTTCTTCTTTTTTCTCTTCTTGCATTTTGCAGCTCAGGAGATTTATTGTTACTTAGGTTTGTATTAACCATGTCTATGGATATTAGGGGTTTTTATTACCATTTTGTTAGTCTGATGTTATGTGGATTAAAAAATTCTCAAAAACTATGCTGCTTTTACTACTTTGCAAATTTGCTATATATAGATTAGACTACCTATTAACTGGAGAAATAAAATTTTAGCTCTTAGGACATTTTGCAAAATAGAAAATGCTTATCAGTATCATCATTCATTTGTATTCAACTTTCTCCTATTATATGAAATTAATTTTCTATCATATATGTTATACCTATCAAAAAGAAAAATCACAGAGATAATTTTTGAAATAAACAAGGATAATTTTATTCAAAAAGTTACTGTGTTAGAGAAATTCTAATGGAAAAGAAGAAAAGAATACTGAAATATGAGGAGAGATACTATTTCAGTGGGGAAGGAAAAGTTCCTACTCTGATCAAAGAATTACAATAGTTTTGTTTGCTTCATTTTTTAAAAAGTGTGGGAGGGATGAGTCATCTAGGGATGGATATATCGTGTATGGCAAAGAATTATAAAGTTGGTATTTTTTTAAAGGGAGGGAGAGAGTAACATGGATGGCTGATTTACCATGTTTACATCTATGTCTAAGTAGCAAAATATTTTATTTTCTTGTGATAGGAAAACCTGGAGCCTGGGAGACACAGAAGATAGGACACAGAGAGAAGAATACTCTGGGTTTTATGTAAAGAGAGAAATTGTGAAGACTGATAAAAAGGTGAAGGGAGATATCTAAATAAAAGAAATGATTAAGGGTGTACTTGGACAGTTCTTTGATATATTAAGCAATTTTGTTGCCACCAAAGTTCCCAAGATCAAGCTTCTTGACCAATTAACTTCATCATTTAAAAGTATTCTACACTTAATTAAGATTAACACATTTGAATTGAAATTTCTTTCTATTTTATGAAATAACATGGTTATTAGTAACAAAAATTTTAACATATTCATATCCACTGATCTTGTAATGTGACTTCTAGGAATTTATCATAAGAAGAAATAAAAAATGTATCTAAATAAGTATATCTAATATTTACTACAACATAATTTTAAACAGAGGAAAATTTAACTGGAGCAAAAGTAACAGGGGGACGACAGAATTCTACTTCCAATAACTCCACAAGGGAGAACTTCCCCATCAATAAACCATAGTACCAAACTAACAGCAACAAGGTCAGACACAGCCCTCCAATCTACCAGTTACCCTCCTACTACCAGTTACTGAATCTGAAATCCACTGCAAATGATCATACAGGCTTTGCAGAATCTCCTTTTACTCACAATTGTGGTGTTTATTAAAAAACAAAACAAAAACAGGTCAAGGGTGGGGGAGAGGAAGGCAAAGGATATCACACAGTGAAAGTCCAAATTCAGTAAACCAGTTTAACAGCAAAACACAATCTCTCAATTCGTCCAGAAGCTTCTCAATTAACAGCACACATACCTCTGTGCAGGAATTTCTGGCCCTAAAGGACGCACACTGTTTTCTCTGCTTCTTATTCTTTCCTCCTTCCCCACTTAAAAGATCTGGCCCTGGCTTCATCTGGCTTCATCAGGCTCACCTTACCACAGTCTCTCTACATTAACAGTCTCTGATTAACTTTTACTTATGTTGATCTCACAGGTGTTGATGATGTTGAACACATTGATCAACAGCAAATCACATGACTACAGTTGAGGTAGCTGAAAACCACACCCCTCAAAGAATCTAAGGGTGGTAGGAACCTCAAATATTCACTTTACTTACATATTGAGTGGTTAGGTCTATGGCAATGAATAGAAAAATAAAAAAAAAAAATTCCCAACATCACACTGCCCAATGATTCAGTCAAATAAAAAATGAAAAATAATATATAATTGGGCTGTTTGTAGCCATAAATAATGTCCTAGAGAATAATTAATACTTCTTGTTGTTGTTATGTGCCTTCGAGTCGCTTGCGACTCATAGCAATCTTATGTACAAGAGCTCTAAACGCCGTTTCTATCCTGTGCCAACCTCTCCACCTCAAACACACTCATTCCCACGACTCCAATCACAGAACCGATCCATCTCATCGAAGGTCTTCCTCTCCTCTCCTTCACCACCCCTCCACCCTGCCAAACAGGATGTCCCTATTCAAGGGCCAGTCCCTCCTTGGAACATGCCCAAAGTATGTCAGAGGAAGCTTCAGAATCCTTGCCTCCAAGGAGCATTCTGGCTTCACCTTCTCCAGGACAAACCTGTTAATACTATGATATAAAATATCTGATATATTATTGGAAAAATATTTTATGAAATATACATAATGTAAAAAGTACAACGTAGATTTACCTGCATAGGAGGAAAATAGATGTTAGGGGAAAGAATGTTTTCTAGAAAAATATTTAATACAAGTTTTTTATTTATTGAAGATTATAAGATATAGTTATTTTTTCTATAAATTTTTCTGTGAAAAATTTTCATTAATAGGCATTATGACAAGCTAACTCGAAAGATTATTATAGCGTCTAACATTTTTAATATGATAATAAAATGATAACTCTAATCAACAACTTTCCTCCAAATTATTTCATATATATTTTATCAGCTCAACACAGTTCAAAAATTCTATTACATAAGTAGATGGCATTTTCTAAAATATATTTAAGACTCTGAATTCATTACAAAAAAAAGGCAATCAAGCCTCTATTCCTTTCTCCTCCCTCTTATACACTTGACAATTATTTGAGGCTAACTTTAAATAACTTCTCTATCTTTTGCATGAAATACATTTCTTATTCTTTATATAACATGCTCTTTTGTATGTACCATCAAGTCAGAACCAACTCACAGTTAACCCTCCAGTGAGTTTTCAAAAGGAGTAAGTCAATCCTTAAATATTCATATTTATTAAAAACATTTGAGTCTCCTCAAGTTTTTCTCCTTGTTTAGAAAGGAAAGATTGAACTGTAAAAGCCTGCAATTTCTTTTAATCTTTACTGAAAATAATAATTAAATAAGTATTCTAGAAGAGCCATGCATGTATAATAAATTTTCATACTTTGTTATAAGTAAAAAGTCATACAGCAAAATAAAATGAAAGCCCGGCTAGCTGTGAATATGAGGGATTTATATATATTTAGTAAAAAGATAAAACATTGTGAATATTTTCTGGGTCACAGGTTTCCTATTCATTAATATTGGATAATAGTGGCAACATTTGTTTTATTCATCATCTTCAAAGAACCAAAGATCAAACAGCTGGTATAAAACACCCATTACTTTTTGTTTCTTACATTCACTTTTCTTTTTTCCTAAATGAAAATTTTAAGAGGCCTAGACTGTGCATAGCTTAGTTAAAGTTACAACTCTTAGGCAAATGCTATTGAAACTACATGGAGAGATGAACTTATTTGCTACTGTTTTATCCAAAAATATCTGATAGAAATCTTTGTAATCAAGAAATCCTTACAAAAAATAAGATCACCTTTGAAAAATACAGGAGAAATAATCAGATTATGATAGTAGTAGTGGTAATACAACAAAGTTTCTACATGCAGTTTGTCTGATAGGTGTTTCAATTAAATTTGTGAGTTGTGAGATTTTTGAAAATCATAATAATATCCTTAAACTATTAGGCCTCCATCTATAACAAAATAATTTCCTACAACTAAGAACATTAATATTGTTTTTATGTATCATCGAGTCAAAACCGACCCATAGCTGACCCTCCATTGGATTTTCAGAGACAGTTAATCACATGGGAGAAGATTGCCCATCCTTCTCCTGCTGGTTGGATTTGAACACCATGCCTTAGGGATTGCAATTCAGCTTCTTGTCACTAGGCTACCAGAGCTCCCTATATACTTAATATCACAGGTAAGCAAGATTCTGCTGAAAATTCTCCAGAAATTACTGGAACAACACATAAACAGAGAACTGACAGATGTGCAAGCTGGGGTTAGAAGAGGTAGTCACATTAGGGATATTTTTATACCTAATGTTAGATGGATCTTGGATGAAAGCAGAGAGTACTAGAGAAAAGCCCGTCTGTGTTTTATTGGATGTGCAAAGGAATTTAACTGTGTGGATCACAACAAACTGTGTTAACTCTGAGAAGAAAGAGAATCCCAGAACACTTGATTATGCTTACGAAAAACATATATTTAGACCAGGAGGCAGTGGTCAGATCAGAGCAAGGAAACACTGTATGATTTAAATTCAGGGATGGGGTATGACAGGGATCTGTTCTATCTTCACACCTTTTCAATATATATGCGGAGCAGATCACCCAAGAGGCTAGACTCAATGAGGAGGAATGTAACATCAGGATTGGAGGAAGACTCATCAACAACCTGTGTTATACAGATGCGACAACTCTGCTTGCCCAAACTGAGATGAACCTGAAGACCTTGTTGTAGAAGGTCAAAGATTGCAGCCTACAATATAGATTGAAGCTCAACATCAAGAAAACAAAAATTCTCACCAGTGGGCTTATTGGCAGCATCACCAAGGATGGTGAAGATATTAAGCTTTTTAACAGCTTTAGTTTAGTTGGTTCCACAATCAACACTCTTGAAATCAGCAGCCAGAAAATAAAAAGTTGAATTACATTGGAAAAGTCTGCTGCCAGAAACATCTCCAGAGTACTGAAAAGCAATGATGTCTGTCTGGAGACTAAGGTGTGCCTGATCCGGGCCTTGGTCTTTGCCATTAGGTGCTATATATGAGAAAGCTCAACTATGACTAGGAATAATAGGTGAATTGATACCTTTGAGTTGTGGTATTGGAGAAGACTATTGAATATACTAAAAGTATTTGACTAGACTGCTAAGAGAACAAACAAGTTTGACTTAGAGAGGGTGAAACCAGACCGTTCCTTCAAGAAAAGATTTTGAAGCACCATCTGACATACTTTGGGCATGTTGCAAGACAGGACCGTCCGTGGAGAGGGACATCATTCTTGGAAAGATAGAAGGACAGCACAAGAGAGGAAGACCCTTGATGGGATGGATTGATTCAGTGACTGGGGTAATGGAGGTAGGTGTGTCAGAGACAATAATATTGGCACAGGATAGAGGAGGGTTCTGAACTGTTGTACACAGATTTGCTGAGTCTCAGGTGAGTTGATGGCACATAACAACAACAACAAGAACATTATGGAGATTCAGGGATGTCTGTAGGTAATTCCAGAAAATAAAAACTTATTCATCTCTCTTAGAGCTAGGGATTTTGAACATTTCTTGTTCAAATGCTTGTTGGCCATTTGAATGTCTTAAAGAAATGTTCAAAATCCCTAGCTCTAAGAGAGATGCAAATCAAAACAGCTATGATATATCATCTCACACCAGTAAGAATAACAAAATTTAACAGAATAGCAAGCAACAAATGCTGGCGCGGTTGCGGAGAAACTGGAACCCTTATTCACTGTTGGTGGGAGTGTAAAATGGTGCAAACACTGTGGAAGGTGATGTGGTGCTTTCTCAAAAAGTTGCAAATAGAGATACCATTTGACCCAGTAATTCCGCTACTGGGAATATACCCCAAAGAGACCATAACTGACATCCAAGTAGATATATGCACACCCAAGTTTATCACAGCTTTGTTCACAATAGCAAGCAGTTGGAAACAATCTAAGTGCCCATCAACAAACAAATGGATAGAGAAGCTGTGGTATATTCACACAATGGAATACTATGCAGCATTGAAAAACAAAGGACTCATGCAATATTATTCAAAATGGGTGACCCTGGAGGACATTGTGCTGAGTGAAATACTCAGTCACAAAAGGACAAATGCTTCATGGTGCCACTATTGTAGAACAGAGCTGGCATCAGAGTTGTGGGAAGACTGAGAAGGATGGGATGAATAATGTATACTGCCTTGAAGCACATGAGGGAGAGAACTTTTTAAAAGGGATATGTGATTGGGTATTGTTGTCATGACAAGCATCCAGAATGAAGGCTGCATGGTGGAGTGGACCTGGGATTAGGGAATGTAGAATTGAAAGAATTTTTCTTTTACTTTTCAAGGAGAGGAGTGGGTTCAGGGGTGGGGAGGTGGGTAGGGAAAAAAGTGCAACAATGAATGAATGTAAACCCTAAGTCTCTATAAATTGTCATTGAAATGAATAATTATAATTAAAATAACCTTCGAAGCTAAAAAAAAAAAGCTATTCAGTATTAAACAGTGTCATCAGAGTTGGCACTGATGGAAGCAACACCTATAGTCCTAGTTTTATTTTTGTTGTCATTTGCTATTTAGTCAGAACCAATTCGTGTTTGATTCTCTAGGGCATTTTCAGGAACTGTAAATTGCACTAAAGGAGAGTACTCATCTTTCTACCACGAAACAACTGATGGATTCAAACCACTGGGTTAGCAGTGCAATTCGTAACCACTAGACCACCCAAAATCCCTCTTAGTTCAAATAGAAACATGCAAAATAGTATTATGGGTTTATGAATCCCCATACATATATACCTGATGCTGTGCCATCAAGTCAATTTTGAATTCATATCAGCTTCATGTGAAAGAACAGAACTGCCCAGTAAGGTTTTCTAGGCTGTGATCTTTACAGAGTAAAGAACCCTGGTGACAAATGATTAATATATTTAGATGTTAACCAGAGGACCAATAATTCAGCTTTTGTGAAGATTTATGGACTTGGAAAACCTAGGGGACATTTCTATTTGGTCATAGTGAATCACTATATTGGTTATAATGTACTCCACAGCAACTGCTTTGTGGTTTAAATATTTTTCAAATCAGAGCAGATCACCAAATCTTTATCCTAAATTCGGTTCAGACCACCAGGCTTTCATTTAATAGCCAAGTACTTACCTATTACACTACTGTTGTTGTTGTTAGGTGCTGTTGAGTATGATTCATAGTGACCATATGAAAAAAAGATCTGAAACGTGTTCTGTTCTGTGCCATCCTCACACTTCCTGACACACAAGAGCTCATTGTGGCAGTCACTGTGTCAATCCACCTGGCTCAGGGTCTTCCTCTCCTTCACCACTCTCCACCCTTCCCCGCATCATGCCTCTCTCCAAGGAATAGCCTGTCTTAGCAACATGTCCAAAGTATGTGAGATGAAGCTTCATCATTCTTGCCTCCGAAGAGCACTCTGGCTGCACCCTCTCCAAGATGTATCTGCTTGTTCTCTTGGCCGTCCCTGGAGTGCTTAGTGCTCTAGGCCGCCTTCATTTGGTATTTTAAATAATTATGTCATTTACTTGTAAAAAGATAAAAGAATTTTATTTTAGTTTTTTTAAGGCTTCCATGATAAAGTGTCAGAAACTGAAAAGCAGAAATACTTTTTCTCTCTGTTTTAAAATCCAAACTGAGAATGTCCGGAGGGCCATGCTTTCAGAAAGACTCTAGAGAAAGCACCTTGTCTCTTCGCTGCGGATAATGCCTTTTCCCGCAATTCTTTAAGTTGTGGCAGCTTATCTCCAATACTTATGCTTATGTCTGTCTTCAGAAACGATCTCTGTTTAGTGCTGTATCTCTTTTTACTCCTCTTATAAATACACCAGTAACATACATTAAAGTCAATCCTATTCTTTTATAAGAACCCCCAGTGGTGTAGTGTGTTATTTATTAAACTGCTAAGTAAAATATCCGTGCTTTCTCTGTAAGAGAAAGGTAAAACAGTTTCTTCCTCTCAAAATTTACAACATTAGAAACCCAGTGGAGAGTCAAGATCAAATTCTCTTCAATGTATTTGGTTATAAGGAACTGTGGTGGCCAGATCTATAGGGAATTGTGCTGCTAACCCTAATAGCAGAACTCTCAGGTGTTTAGGATCCATCAGTGCCTAAGAAGGAGCAAGATGGGCAATCTCCTCTCATGTAATTCCTCTCCAAAATCCCTTAGAAGGCTACAACTCCACAGTAATGAGTAGTGTATAACTCCATTATAGCCTCATGTTAACTAGTTTCGTTTGGGCAGTCACCGTGTCTAACATTCAGTGTAAAGTCATACCTACAAATACTAGGGGTTGTGTCTTCAACATATTTTTTGGGGGGGACCAAGACACAAATAAACAGATAGTATTATGTTTAGCATATACTTGAGAGAAAGAAAGTCTAGTAACATTAGTTTGTTTAAGGACACAAAATAAGTGAGCTGGAATTAAATAAAATTTAACTATATGTTTACCTATGACATTTTAATTTAAAGTGACCCAGTCATCACCCTGTGTATCGCAGACCATAACTCAGTGACCAGTACCCCAAACAGAATGGAACCACGTCCAAGGGACCCCGCTCCCCAGGGCTCACTTACCCTGGGATCCCAGACCCTGACCCCCAGATTCCACCACCAGGCAAGCCCTTAGGACCCCTCCCCTAAGAATGGTTCCTCCCTCAACTCGCCACTCCCCCACACATACCTACAGGACAAACCTCCACAGATCCCTGCCCACCAGTCCTGATTATCTGCCCACCAGCCCAGATAACCAGCCCAGAATGCAACATCACTGAGGAGTAGAGTGGTAATAAGTGGACAGAAGTGATCTAAGACCTGAGACATCATGTCAGGTTAGCAGGAGGGTAGAAGGAGGGAGGTGCTGGAAGAGGAGCCAGGGGTGAGGATGGAGCAGAATACTAGTGGGACCAGGTGGGGGGTAGGGGTAATTGGACTGAGGGATCTGTGCCAAAGAGTGGAGGAACAACACTAAATCTGTTAGGTGTTGGAAAAAGAGCTTTCATGTGTTCTTTTGAAAGGAATTAGATATTGCTGTAAAGCTAGGCTTCTAATGAAAGACAGACTTGGAAGAAGGATTGGCCATTCACTTCTGAAATAGCAGGCCTTGTAACACCCTATGTACAATAAAGCACATTAGATTGCACTGCTACATATGGCACTGGAGGCCGAGGCTTCGTACTGGGAAACGCAAAAAAGTAGGAAGAGTTGCAAGCAGATACTAGTGGTTGGAATGTGGAATGTGAGAAGTATGAATGTAGGAGAATCAGATATTGTTAAGGAAGACATGGGAAAATAATTATTGACACCTCAGTATTGGTGAACTAGGATGAATTGAGTTGTGATATTTTTAACCAGGTAATCATATGATGTACTATGCTTGAAATGGAAATGAAAAGATGAGGGAAAATGGAATCACATTCGTAGTCAAAAAGACCATTTTTAGATCCAACCGGAAATATAAAGTTGTGAGCAACACGATATTATCCATACACATACAAGGAAGACCTGTTAATACCACTATCATTGAAATAGAAGCACTCACAGCTAGAACCAAAGAGGAGAAAATAGATGATTTGTACTAACTTTTGCAGTTGGAAATTGAACATGCAACCAAAATGCATTAATAATAATAAGTGACTGAAATGCGAAAATTGAGAAAAAAGGAAAAAGACTCAGCACTCAGAATATAGGGACTTGGTAACAGAATTGAAACTGGAGATAGAAAAAAATTGTACCATCAATATTTATTCATTGTAAATACCTTTTTAAAGAAATGACAATTATACACATGGATCTCACCTGATGGTTTACACAAGAATCAGATTGATTGCATCTGTGGAAAGAATCATTGGAGAAGCTCAATATTAGTTGTGAAATCGAAGTCAAGTGTTGATTGTGGAAGAGACCATCAACTACTCATATGTAAGTTCAGACCGAAGCTAATGAAAACCAATCCCACAAGAACCAAAATTTGACCTGAACTTAAAAAAATATTCCAAGAGAGGGTTTGAAGCCTTGGATACTAATGAATGGAAACTAGATAAGACATGGAAGGATGTCAAGATCATCAATGAGATACCATCTTATCCCAGTAGCAGTGGCAAAGTTTAGTATGTCAGAAAGCAATAAATGTTAGAAAGGATGTGGAGTGGTGGGGACTCTCATATACTGTCAGTGGGATTAGAAATGGTGCAACCACTCTGGAAGACAGTTTTGCATTTCCTCAAAATGTTGCACATAGAAATTTCATATGACCCAGCTTCCATTATAAGGAATACACCCCGAGGAAATTAAAAGTGAGACACAAACAGAGATTAGTACACCAATGTTCATAGTAACAATAGTCACCATTGCAAGAACATGGAAACAGCCCAAATGTCTAATAATAACAGAATGGATTGAAAAGTTGCACATTCACCCAGTGGAATACTACACAACACTCATGAGCAATGCTTTTGAAAAATATTATGTAACCTGGGAGAGGCTGGAGAACATTATGCTGAGTGAACTAATGCAGCCTCTTAAGGACAAATAATGCATAAGATCATTATTGTAAAAACAGAAGGATAACTAATGCTTCTCCAGGAGGGAGATGATTGATGATGGATAGGGACAAAACCACAGGTTTGGACAGTTTGGTGGTGGTGAGAAAGTAAATGGGAAGAATATGAGAAAAAAAAAAAAACAAGGTAATGAAAGGCAAGGTCCAATGGTGATTAATTTTATAAAACATAATGCATGAGAATGAATGTATGAAACACAACATGAATGAAGAATAGTTTGAAACACAATGTATGCAGAATTTTTAAGCAAAGCAATTAGAGAAAAATATCATCCATGATGAATGTGAAAATTTCTTTACAAAGACAGAGGTGGAAGAAAAGAGTGATATGGATTTCAGAAGAAACTCTGAATATTGCCATAGAGTGCTGAGAATCCAAAGAGAAGGGAAGAAGTCAGGAAGTTAAGGAGCTGAACAGAAGATTTGAAATTATAACTCAGTAAGCTAAAGCACAGTACTATAATAAAATGTGCAAAGAGGTAGAGTCAGAAAATCAAAAGAAACAAACTCACTCTGGATTTTTCTTAAGCTGAAGGAACTGAAGAAGAAATTCAAGCATTCAAGATCCATATTTATTCCTATTTCCAAAAAAGGCAATCTATAAGCTTGTGGTAATTATCAAACAATATCACTAACATCACTCACTGCAAAAATCTGTCTCCAGCATGCTTTCTATCACCAAGTCCATACTTTCCAACTACTGATCCTTCTTTCCTGTTCCCATCTTTTTTGTGTTCCAATCATTCACTATTATCAGAATATCTCAGCTGCATGTTCAATCAATTTACTACAAAACTTGGTAGAAGTCATCTGTTTTGTCCTTTTTGGCCCTGGTTGTTAGTACATATATTTGAATAATAGTGGTATTAGCAGATCTTCTTTGTATACATACGGATATTATCCTGTCAACCACAAATCATATTTCAAGATGGATCTATAAATGGTCTTTTTAACTATGAAAGTGACTCCATTTTTCCTCATCTTTTCATCTCCAGTACAGTAGATCATGTGATTATCTGATTCAAAGTGTCCCATGCCAACACATTTCATTTTGTCAGTGCCTAGTATGTCAATATTTATGTGTTTCATTTCTTCCTTGACAGTTTCCAAATTTCCTATGTTCATATTTCACACATTCCGTGTTCCAACCAGTAGTATCTGTTTGCAACTGTTCTTCCTCCTTTCTGATTCCTGGTGAGAAGGTTCTGCCTGTGGTGCCATATCTGCTAGTCTAATCTAAATGTCCTCTATTGTACATAGGTTTTTCTGAAGCCTTTTATTTCAGTAGTGGATGTCCAATCCTTTTCCGTAGTCTGTCTTAATTTAGTTCTCAACTCTAAAGCAATATTTGATCCACAAAACTAGAGGACAACCAACTGACTAACTGAAACAGATAGTATGTTTAACTGACTATGCAAAGGAATTTGATTCTGTGGATCATAACAAACTGTGGCTAACCTTGTGAAGCATCGGAATCCCAAAACACTTGACTGTGCTCATGCAAAACCTATACTTGAACCAGGAAGCAGTCCTCCAAATAGTAAGGGAACATATCATGGTTCAAAATCAGGAAAGGAATGTGTCAGGGATTCATCCTGTCTCATACCTTTTCACTCTATATGCTGAACAGATCATTTGGAAGACTGGTCTTTATTAAGAGAAGTTGGATTACAGAATCAGAGTAAGTCACCAACATTATGCATCAACCAGCATTATGCAGATGACACAACCTTGCTCAATGAAACTGGTGAGGATCTGAAACATCTGCTGCAGAAGGTCAAAGACTGAGTCTTCAATATTAATTGATGCTCAACATTAAGAAAACAAAAGATTCTCACCACTGGACCAATTGGCAACATGTTAGATGAAGAACAGATTGATGGTGTTAACAATTTTAGCTTGCTTGAGTCAACAATCAACATTCTTAACACAAGCAGTCAGGAAATTAAAAGATGAATTGGATTAGGAAAGTCTGCTTGCTGTCAGAGACCTTTAAAGAGTGAAGAGCAAAGACATCGGTAGAGAGACTAAGGTGTGGCTGGTCCAGGCTATTCACAATTACTTGCTTTGCATCAGAAAACTAGACAATGACTAAGGATGACAGAGAAGAATTGACACCTTTGAGTTGCGGTGTTGGAGAAGAGTATTGAACATACCATAATCACCAAGATAACAAATAAGTCTGTCTTTGAGAGTGTGAGACCAAGTTTCTCGTTGGAGGCTAGAATTTTGAAGTCGCTTCTCACATGCATTGCCCATGTTGTCAGGAAGCATCAGTTTTGGAGAAGGACATCATACTTGAAAGGATAGAGGGACAATGAAGCAGAAGACAACCCTGGATGATAGTGACTTGGGTAATTAATAGAGGCAGGTGTGTTGGAGACAGTGAAGTTGGCTCCAGATAGGACAGAGTTTAGAGTTATTGTTTATAGGGTTGCTAGGAGACAATCTGATAACTCATAACAGTAACACCATTTACTATTTGTCAAATAAATTCAAAATACCTTATGTAGAAAAAGTTACATATACTGTTGACAATATTAGGTTAATTAAAAACATCTGAATACATTCTTCCACATTTTTAAACTATTCAATTAGATGAAAACTTAGTGGAAAAAGGAGTAATAAGACTCCCTTCATATGTTACATGTTCAAGGAAAATAAAGGTCATAACACTGAATATTTTTAAAAAATATCTGAAGATCCTTAATAAGATTAAGTCAAAGTAACTGCAATAATGGGTTTAAGTACAGCAGAGACTGTGAACCTGACGCAGGATTAGGCAGGAAGGGGTTCTGTTGTTCATAGAGCCAGTATAATGCATAGCTGTCTTGATTTGTACATAATAACAAGAAGGTGGTTCTGGTGGCTTAGTGGAAATGAGTTGTGCTGCCAACCCAAAAGTACATGGTTTGAATCCATCCGCAGTTCTGTACGAGTAAGATGAATAATTTCCACTGGTGCCGTTATGAGTTGGCTCCTACTCAAAGGTAAATAACAGTAAAAACAACATGATAGAGTAAGCACACAACAAAATCCTTCAAAATAATTATAATCAATTATACTATATAACAATCAATTATACCACATAATAAATGACATATAATGTATAAATAACATATTAAATGATGTAATAATTAATTTGTTTTCCAATGTAATTTCTGTTTTAGAAAAAAAACCAACACTTTTCCAGTGTTTCAAAACAAGCTATCTTGATTTATGGCTTCTTGTCAAGATTATTTCAAGGTCATTCTTGAAGTAAGCTTGATCTTATTATATAAGAGATGAGGTTTTAATTATAACCTACTCACAGAATTTCAAAGCAATGTTTTGCCTGGGTGTAGGGGAGACAGACATTAACAGTTTCCTTTAAGACAGTGTTTCTTCTTATCCTAATACCATTTGCTGCATTTACACAGGTTTTATACATGATTCACCCCAATTTCAAGTCTTCCTAGAGTCATTTGCCTCCTACTCATTATCATAACTTTAGACTTACAGTCTGGAAACTTTGAACAATGCTCAGGCCTTTCTTCTGTTCATAGGGTTGCTATGAGTCTTCTACGACTCGACAGCACCTAACAACAATAACAATGACAACAGAGAGACAGCTACATTGGCCTAGTGGACAGAAAGTTATGCTACCAAGCCCCAAATGGGTGATTTTAATCTGTGGCCCTCAGCCTGATTAAAATTGTTTCTCTGTCAAACATTCTTCTAGGTGGTATAGCACTGGTCTGTGCATTGTTGTACAGAGGTAACTCGTGGTTGCTGTGATACTGAACACTGTGATACTGATGTGCCAAATGTGATAATGGTTACCCATGGCAGACAGTGTTTGCTGGAGCTTCCCGATTAAAACAAGCCTGGAAGCAGGAGTAGCATCCCCTTTCGAAATGGCTTTCCTCAGAAACTATGATCAGTGCTCAGGCCTTTCGTTCATAGGATCACTATGAGTCATCTATGACTCGACGGCACTTAACAACAACAATCTAATATTATTCTTTCTTTTCTGTTCTTTAAAAATCAAGTAATACAACAACAACAACAAAACTACACATATTCTGAAGACTTAATGATCTTGGTAAATAATCTGATATGTTGTTGTTATGTGCCATAGAGTAGCCTGTGGCCCATAGAGACACTATATATGTACAACAGCTCTGAATCCTGACCTATCCTTTGCCAGTCTCATTGACTCCAAAACACCTACGCCCATTGCCCCAGTTACTGTGTCAATTCATTTCATTCTGGGTCCTTCTCATGTTAAAAAAAAAAAAAATTAGTGCAATTCCACATTGTTATTTGTACTACTTCCTTGTTCAGGGTCTACCTGCCAGTGATAAACAAATTACTCCCCAGCTAGTAAATCATAGAACTCTCTTGAGCTTTTCAGAGAAACAAAGCTAAATGATGAATCTGTAGCCCAAAGAAGTTTATTCATAAATATCCATTTTTGTTAAGGTGCTTTTGGTCTTCTGGGCAGAAGATCAGTTTTCTTCCATAACGTATAGGAAAAGTGTTTATCTGTAAAGAAACACATATGAAATTTTGTTCACTCTGATTTCTTTTGAATTTCACTATTTCCGTAGGACATTAACAGTGGAGGGGTGTGTTGACTTGGTTTTGAGTGGATATTTTAAGGGAAAGAAGATGTTTAAAAAATTAGGACAAAAGAAATGTCCCCTCCAAGACACACAAATTGAGAGGGTATTGGCTTTATCTTTCTCTTGGCTTTTTCCATTTTTAAGAAATATTTCCAGATTTTCTGGGAGAGAAATAGTGCTCATTTGTTCATATTTGAAGTGAAAAATTGAAAAAGTCCTGGTAGTCAGAGCCATATATTTTAAGTGACTCAGATAATAGTTTTAGTAAGTGCCTTTTTCTTTAGAGATTCAAGCCTAGTCTGGGAGAAACTAAAAGCCTTTCCTCACTGACAACCTCTGGACTCACAAGGGAAATATATTCTGTCACTGTGAACTTATTCCTTAGTGGGATAAAATTTTCTGACTAGCACTCAGATTCTCAAAGTACAGTTGACTAGATACAATATTTTATGATTGGAAAGCATAAATCATGTCAGTAAGGCAGCGCTTGATATTACTATATTATTTTCTGAAAACTTCTGGGAGGAACAACTTGTGAGGAGAGTTAGAGATATATTATTTTTTAAATTTTTTTTTCATTTGAAAATAAGCAAAATCCTAAACCAAACTCCTCAATGAAGTGGCTTGACAGAATCTGCAACAATGAGCTCAAATACAGCAATGACTATTAAGGTGGTGCATGATGGGAGATAGCAGCTAGTACTGCCAGTACTAACACCATTTCCTATGTCTTATAGCAATGTTTTGGAAGCAGGAGTGACATATACTTCCTAAACAACATGCCTCTGGAAACTCTATGATAAATGACAATAGTTATAGTAAAGCTTAAGGCAGTTTGTTCATAGGGTCACTATGAGTCGTGCTTGACTCGACAGCAATCAACAATAACAGCATAGCACTGTTATACTATTACCTTAGGAACCTTGTGTTGATGATTTACTGAAGCTTCTGCTCTTAACTAGGACAGCAATGGCTGGAAGTTGCAGAAAAGGTTTAAACTGTCATGGAATATTTGAATGACTTTCGTTGAGATATTTTGTTCTCTGTACTGACAGCAAGAGAAACCCTAAGATTGTGCATAACTAGTAGCCAAAGATGAACAATCTCCTCCGGTGTGATTTACAGCCTCTAAAAACCTATTGTTGTGAATAACCTTGAGAAGAATAGGAATCTAAAAGCACTTGATTGTGCTCAGGTGAACCCTATGCTTCACTAAGGAGCAGTCCTCCAAACAGAACAAGGAAACTCTGCATCATTCAAAATCAGGAAAAGAGAGTGTGAGGGATCCATCCTGTCTCAATACATTTTCAATCTGTATGGAACAGACCTGTGGAAGAGATCATTCAAGAGGTTAACTCTTTGAGGAAGAATGTGGCATCGGGATTGGAGGAAGATTCATCAACAATCTACATTATGCAGATGGCACACCCCTGTTTGCTGAAACTGAAGACAACATGAGGCATTTGCTGCAGAAGGTCAAGGACTGTAGTCTTCAATATGGATTAAAGCTCAACATCAAGAAAACAAAGATTCTCACCACTAGACCAATAAGTAGCATTATAATGGATGGTAAAGAGATTGAGATTGTTGATAACTCCAGTTTGCTTGGTCCTGCAATCAATACTCTTGGCACTAGTAGTCAGGAAATCAAAAGAAGAATTGCAATGGGAAACTCTGCTGTCAGAGACCTATCTAGAGTACTGAAGAGCAAGGATGTCAGTCTGGAAACTAAGGTGTACCTGATCCAGGCCAAGATGTTTGCAATTACTAGCTGTGTATGTGAGAGCTGGACAATAATTTATGATGACAGATGAAGGATCAATGCCTTTGGGTTCTGATGCTGGAGAATAGTGTTGAACATACTGTGAACTGTCAGGAGAACAGACAGGTCTATCCTGGAGAAGGTAAAACCAGGCTACTCCCTGGAGGCAAGGATTTTGAAGCTCCATTTCACATAATTTGGGCAACATGACCAGGACTGACGGGCTCTTGAAGAGGGACGTCATGTTTGGAAGGGTGGAGGGACAGCACAGGAGAGGAGAAATGGTATTGAGT
>NW_006399797.1:3596546-3601984 GCF_000299155.1 Elephantulus edwardii | reverse complement strand
CTCGTCCCTTCTCTTGGTGGAACTGTTTCGATATATCGGGGCCGGACCCCGATATTTGGTGCCCGAACAGGGACCCGAGCATGAAGGAAAAGGCATGAAGGACTCCATATTCCGGACCCTGAACTATGCCGTATTTCCTTGCTTTGTTCTGCTACTGCTTCCTGGTCCAAGCATAGATCTTGCATGAGCACAATTATGGATTCTGGGGTGCCCATTTTTCTCAAGGTTAGCCACATTTGTTGTGACTGATACAGTCAAATGCCTTTGTATATCTAATGAAACACAGATAGACATGCTTCAGGTACTCTACTTTCAGGCAAGATCCATCTAGTGTTGGTTATGTAGTCCCTAGTTCCATGCACTCTGTTGGATTATCTTTTTTTTTTTTCTTTTGGAATGGGAATAAATACAGATCTCTTTCAGTTAGTTGGCCAAATACTGGTAGTTTGAAACTACCTTGTGGAAGAAAGTTTCAGCAATTTGCTTCTATAAAAAAGATTCCCATTAATATCTTACATGTTTTAGATCTGCACTGTAATGCACAGAGCATAATGAGTCTTTTTCATTTTAGTTTTCTTAAATGACAATTTATAGCTACCTGGTTTCATTTGAATTCTGTTTTCACCAACATGAGTTTAAAAAACCATTGTCATCAAGTTGAGTCCAACTCATAAGACCCTCCATCAGTCTTTTGAGGCTATGTGTCTGGAGAAGACTATTCATTGTCTCCCTACAGACCAGCTGGTCGATTTCAGCACTAACCTTTCTTTCAGTTAGCAATCTATCACATTACACACCATGCCACCCATTGAATGAAAATAATTTTTTGCAATTAATTTTTAAAAACATCACATTTACTATTTTATCTCTGATTAGGTTAAAACTGATTAATTAACATAGTTCAAAAGTTTGCAGACAAAGAACATAAAGAAACACATGTGTGTTCTATTATGCGTGTTGAAAATATTCTGGCTTAAAGATAGAGCCTAGTTTGAGGCCTAAGAAAACAACCAATTCTGTACTTATTTGTTTCTATTTTCTGTTCTTGAAGAATACTTTGTTCAGGGGAATGATATTGATGAGATTTTCTTCTTATATTAAAAGTATTTTTGTATTTTCAGAATCCCTGGTTATTTATTTGTTTGATTTCACCTCATAAAGAGAATGACAAAAACTATTATTTTCATAAAGAAAAGGCCACTGTCATCTTTAACTCAAGGTCAGCATACTTTATTCATGGTCATTGGGCTTTATGTTTCCATTACAGCATCTGTCTTAGAAAATAACTGAGAAAGGCATTTCAGAATTGAAATCCCCAAATTCAGTAAACCATTTTACTGCAAGTAGTTTTTAGACACCTAAAATATATATGTAATCCTTGGTCTGACAAAGAACCATTAATTTTTTCTAATACCTTTTATCAGACTTGGAAACAATGTCTAAGACGTGTGTGTGTGTGTGTGTGTGTGTGTGTGTGTGTGTGGGTTCTCATTCAGTTTCCTTTTAGTGTGATTTTTTTTTTTACTTGCTGTATAGTTGCGGTGCCAACTCAAAGACAAGCAGTTCAAACCAGCTACTATGAGGGAGAGAAAGAAATATCTCTTCCATTGTGATTTATAGTCTTTGAATACCTGGTGGAGGTAGGCTATGAGTCAATTATTAGTAGAAGGAAATAATTTGTTGTTGCTATGTATTAGAATTACCTGAAGGACAAAGATTACCCATGTACAGCCACTAACCAGGATTTGAATTTATCTTTTGTATATGAACTACATTGACAACCACTGGTATATGGTGTTTAAAACCTCAGTGCACATGCAAATTATTTGAGGAGCTTGTTAAAAATGGGGGGGAAAACCCCTTTAGTAGCTATATCTTGGAACCTATTAGTCTCTATTTCTAAGAGACTGCCAGATCATGTAATCATATCAGAGACCAAATAAGTATTAGGTAATGTAGATGCTAAATAAGAACAGCAAACAAAATTTTAAGTTTATTAAAGTTAGGAATAGAGATAGATAGAGATAGAGATAGAGATAGAGATAGAGATAGATATAGATAGGGATAGAGATAAAGATAGAGATAAAGATAGAGATATAGATAGAGATAGAGATATAAATAGAGATAGATACAGAGATAGATACAGAGATAAATAGATAGATAGATAGAGATATATTGTTGTTATTGTTAAGTTCTATCAGGTTGTAGACAACTCATAGCAACCCTATGAATGAAAGCCCTGAACACTGGTATAACTTTCATTCTTTCTCCAAGTTCATAGTTTCCAGAGGCAAGCATTTTGGAAGTGGATGCTCTCCTGCTTTCAATATATTTTATATATTCAATATTTTTTTATATACATATATAGCAAGTTGTTCAAACCCACAACTACTCTGAGGGAGAGAATTTAAATCTTGTCTGATCATGCACCACCTTCACAATCTCTGCTGTGTTCCAGCTCATTGTAGCTATCACTGAGTCAATTCATCTTGTTGAGAGTCTTTCTCTCCTTCTCTGACTTTCTACCTTTCCATTTCTCATTCAAGGGACTAATTCTTTCGGCAACATGTCCAAAGTGTGTAACACAAAGTGTAAAAGAGTAAGTAAGTGCCACACAGGGATGGCCATATTTGACATTTGCTAAGTTCACAAAGGGGAATTGTCCCTGTCAATAGCATAAACAACACAAAATCAATTGGCCAGATATGTCTCCCAAGCCTCCCACACTTCTGCTTAACAGGGTCCAAAATCAAATGTAATAGCTCAGAGACCACACACAGAACAAGACTGGAGAAGTAAAAAGGTTATAATCCAGGCTAGTAGCAGAATACAGTCAGGACAACTTCTGAAATTTGTTCACAGGCATCTCATCCTTGAACCTCATGACTTTAAGCCAGTGTCACAAAGTTCTCTGTCCTGCCAATAATGGATCTCCCCTCCTCAGTCCTCCAACAAGCTTGACTAAAAGGTTCTTAGCTCTGGTCCAGTGCTGTAGCAGTCCCAAGGTCCTACCTCATGTCAAGTCTCTGATTCTTTGCCATGGGAGCTATGCTACTGCTCCTGAAGGCCCTCCTAGTTCATCAGGCTACTGGAAGAATGAGTTGCATTTTCTGGCTCTCTACTGGTAGACAGTCTTCCTTCTGCTGCTATAGCCACACAATTTAATGGGAGTTTAGCCACATCCCTTGTTGATTAGTGAGCTAGTCAATCCCCTTCAATTAAATATTCCTTTAATAATAATCGATAATTATGGAAAATTTATTATTATTATATAAAACAATAGTTAAAATTATTTAAAAGGAGTAAAAAAATGATTTTTTTTAACAATTGATAATTTATATAATAAAAAGATGTCCATGGACATATTTGTCTATAATAAGGAAAAATACCTAAATCCAAATAGTGACCGAAATGTGGTCCTTGGAGAGGGACATCATGTTTGGCAGAGTGGAGGGGCAGCGAAGGAGAGGAAGACCTTCAATGAGATGGATCCATTCTAAACTGGAGTGAAGGGAATGAGTGCATTTGAGATGGCGAGGTTGGTATAGAATAGAACAGCATTTAGGGCTCTTGTACATAGGATTTTTATGAGTCGCATGCATCTCAATGGCACATAACAAAAACAACAACCACCTAAAAATAGATTTTTGTGTATAGTATTTCCTTGAAGAAATTTTATGATTGTGCCATATCCAGGCCATAGTCTTCACAACTGTGTGCTATGTGTCAGAGAGCTGGACAATGACTAGGGATAACAGAAAAAGAATTGATGCATTTGAGCTGTGGTGCTAGAGAAGAGTGTTGAATATACCATAGACTGCTAGGAGAAAAAACAGGTTTGTCCTGGAGAGGGTGAAGCCAGACTACTCCTTGGAGCCAAGGATTCTGAAGCTTTATCCTACATATTTTGGACATAATACAAGGAGTGACGAGTCCTTGAAGAGGGACATCATGTTTGGGAGGTTGGAGGGACAGCACAAGAGACGATGATCTTTGATGAGATGGATTGTTTCAGTAACGGCGGTAAAGAGGGTAGGTTTGTCACAGACAATAAGGTAGGCAAAGTATAGAGCACGGCTTAGGGCTCTTGTACATAGGGTCACTATGAGTTGCAAGTGACTTGATGGCACATAACAACAGCAACAATATTGTCATAATAAACTTTTCAGCTGATTTTTATGAAATGACAGTAAGATGATTAATTGCACAAAATTGTTTAACAATTTTATCAAAGAACCCTCTTATTTTTTTCATAGTCAAACCATTTTCTTTTAAAATGCTTATCATGTCCTCAGTTACATTCATTTTCTACTACAATTTTCAGCTGATCTCATCTTTAGATCTTCATTTGCCAAAATCTCTGTGTAATATAATCAATTCTTTGAGACCACTTGAGTGAATTTTAAAACTTGCAGAAATTGCAGTTTTCTTTTGCAGCTGTTTTCTGTTGATGTGTACTCTTTCTTTACAATATTTCATATTTCTGCAATTTCCTAACATTAGATAGAAGATGATGTACACATACACAATTTGAAAAGTGAGGGTAGATTTGAGTGTTAGGTTGAAAGAAAAATGTTTAAGGATGGAATGAATAAACCATTCTGATCCTTAGTGAATATCTTCATGTTACAAACACACTTTTATCCTTTTTTACACATTGGTACTCATTGACATAATGAAGACTTTTGAGCTTTTTATTTGTTCTACTCTGGATTTCTCACCATTAATCTATCTGTGCCGTTGACCAAATATGGTACTGAGTCAAGTAGAAGATTAAAAAAATTAAAAAATTAAGACCTTCACAGATAACAGACCTTGGGGTGGGAGTCAGGATAATCTTAAGTCTTTAGCTTAATATAAAAATCCTTGTTTTTACTTATTCTGGTACAATCAAACATGCTTCAAAATGTATTTAGTCTTTTTTTTTTGCTTACTTTGTTGATATCATTACAAATTAAATCACTTTAGATCCCTATTCTTTCAATTCAACACCCTTCTTTTTCAGTGCATCAGTGCATGAATGTCTCCAAGGGCTGCTATCATCAAAAAAGGGCAGTGCTGTGCCTAATCCCTGTTTAATCAGATAGACTCCAAAAAATATATGTAGATCTCCATTTTTGCAATTATTGACAGTTACTAGATCTGATCTGTAGTGATGTAATTTTTAGCAAGTTGCCTTGTTAATGCAGAGACCATCCCTCTCAGGTGGTTCTAACCCACTGACAGCTCCTTAGAAGATGCACAATTTCCTCCCAGGAGGATTTACAGCCTTGGGAACACACTGGAGAGTAATTAGCAGTCAAAACTGACTCAATGGCAGTAAGTTTGAAATGCTGTTATCTTCTAAGACTCAAATCCCTATGCACATCCAAAAACTTCTCCAGTAGGGTAAAAAGGGAAGCCACTGACTGGGAAAAAGTATTCGGTAATAACATATC
>NW_006399797.1:3594609-3595211 GCF_000299155.1 Elephantulus edwardii | reverse complement strand
TGGAGAAAACAGTGCAACAATGAATGAATGAAAACCCAAAATCTCTGTAAATGTTCATTAAAACTAATAAAATTTAATTAAAAAAATCTATTTCTTTAGGGGGCTCTAGTGTTGTATTCTATATAGAAATGTGCTGCTAACTTCTAACCCAAAAGTTATACCTCTCTGGCAGTCTAAATACACCAACTGTTTCCACGTAGAAAGAAAAGCTGTCCCCTTGAATGGGATTCGGTGTCAGAAATCCAGTAGAGGGTCTCTGTGAGTTGGAAATGATCAATGGCAAATGAATGTACCTTCATCTTTGAAGCATGAGAACCCAAAACATCATTTAACACTCTAAGAGGTAAATTACATTTAGTTGTCTCATGAAATTTCTAATTGTATCAGAGAAAGGGTATAACCTAAGACATAGCAACATTTTTTTGAACAATGTATCTCTTTAAGTCACTAAAATTATTTCCACGATTTTATAGTCTGTGCTGTAATAACTTTCATTTAGTTTTATAAATAAGTTTGTTGTCTATAAATGTACTCAAATTTATCTTTCCTTTTTGAGATAATAGGTTTGGGGTACAGATGTATATTTTTATAATGTGTGTGCT
>NW_006399797.1:3579279-3593300 GCF_000299155.1 Elephantulus edwardii | reverse complement strand
TTTGCACAACTAGGTGAGCACATCCAGGGGGAAAAAGTATAATTCACAATATAAAGAATGTTTTGCATGCATGTCAACTTTCATGCTGGTTTTGGTTCTCATCGACTAATGAAATAAAATTGTCTAAATTATCTAGACTATGTCTCTGTATCTTCATTTCTATAAAATGAAATATATTGTACATTTAAGAATTGATCACAGAGAATAATATATAATGTTCATTTACTCACTGTCATTGAGTGGATTCTAACTCATAGTGATCTTTCACAATATTTCTGAGGTTATGATTTTTATAGGAAGATACTGCCCATATTTTTCCTGAAGAATATCTAGTCTATTTGAACTGCTACCCATTCGATTAACAACCTGACAATTTCTAAACTGCCCCACTAAAGCTTCTTAATAGCTATCTTAGAATATAATAATAAAAGTGAAGTTTCCCTGAAATTAATAGAATGCCTAGCATTTATTTATCATCATTTCTAGCCTTAAAGTTCAGATTTACAATATAACAGGAATACTAAATTATCACTTTAATTGAACTACGTCTAAAGCTCCTGTAGTCTAGTGGCAAGAAGCTGAACTGCAATCCTGAAGGCACGTGGGAGGGGGGAGAGTCACCAGCTGCTCTGCTGGAGAAAGATTAACAATCTCCCATGCAATTTACTGCCTCTGAAAACCTGCCAGAGGGACAGTTATGGGTTGGTTCCGACTCTATGGTACACAACAACAAAAACTGTTTAAATAATAGATCGTCTGGTAGTAAGAAGCTGCACTGCAGCTAGAAGGGTACACAGTTCAAATCTCCTGGCTGCTCTGCAGAAGAAGGATGGGCAATCTTCTCCTGTATGACCAATTGTCTCTTGAAAACCCACTGAAGGGTGAGCTATGAGTTGATTGCAACTTGACAGTACCAAAAAACAACAACAGTATTAAAATATAGATTGCCTATTGAGTCATTTCATTTTATAAAGGTGATTTTGATTTTTTTCTCAATCAGAAAAAAGTTATCCTTTTAAAAATATTTTTAATTCCTTTGAAATTTTTCATGTAAAAATTGTTTATCAGGCATTGTGGATATTGTAGTTGGTGTTGTGGAACAGGATATGCATAAATAATTGGGAGGGGGGAAGCCAGTAATGTGGTTCATAAACTTTGACACAAATCACAATAAAATTATAGCACTCATCAACAGTCTGTGTTATGAAGACGACACAACCCTGCTTGCTGAATCTGTGGAGGATCTGAAGTGCTTGTTGCAGAAGGTCAAGGACTGTAGTCTTCAATATAGATTGAATTTCAACATCAAAAAACGAAGATTCTCCCCACACGGCCAATTAGTAGCATCATGATAGATGGTGAAGAGATTGGGATTGTTGACAGCTTCAGTTTGCGTGGCTCTACAATCAACACTTTTGGTACCAGTGGCCAGGAAATTAAAGGACAAATTGCATTGAGAGAGTCTACTGTCAACGACCTCTCCAAAGTGCAGAAGAGCAATCATGTTAGTCTGGAGACTAAGGTGTGCTTGATACAGGACATGGTCTTTGCAATTACTTGCTATGCATCAGAGAGCTAGACAATGACTCTGGATGATGGAAGGAGAGTTGATGTCTTTGATCTATGGTGCTGGAGAAGAGTATAGAATATACCCTGGACTGCTAGGAGAACAAACAAATTCATCCTGGAGAGTATGAAATCAGGCTGCTCCTTGGAAGCAAAAATTCTGAAGCTTCATCTGACATTCTTTGGACAAGTTGCAAGGTGGGATCAGTCCTTGGAGAGGGACATCATGCTTGGGAGGGTGGAGGGATAGCATAGAAGAGGAGGACCCTCAATGAGATGGACTGATTCATTCCCTGGGGTAATGGGGATAGATGTGTCAGAGACATTAAGATTGGCAAGGGATAGAGCAGGGTTTAGAGCTGTTTTGCCTAGGGTCACTATGAGTCACAGGCGACTCAAAGACACATAACAACAACTGTATATTTTTAAGTGCATCGTTTCTTTTAAAATTTGAAATGACAACACAAATTTTAAGTTCATTATTTGTTCATTTTTGTTTTATTAGCTATTTTTCACTGAGCTCAGAAAAAAATTTCCTACATGTCTAAGCTTGAAAGGTTTTATATCATGTTAAATTTACATCTATAATTGTCTTTTTAATATAGGTATTATCTTTTACAGAGTTACTTAGAGACTACCTCATTCTATACTTTGTGTTATTGCATTATAATTTAAACCCACTTAATTTTGCTCATAATTTTCAGAAACCAAAAGAAATTTGGGCTCTCAGAAATACATGAATAAGCAGTGATATCAGGATATAACAAAAAGCTTGTGTACTAAATTTTCAGGATATCTCTTGACTTGATTAATGTTTTTGTTCGGCCTTGATTTGTTGTTAAGCTATCAATTATATATATGCCCTCCATCTTTAAAATTATAGAAAATGGATTTAGCCCTTCAGAGCCACCCTTAGATTAAGGAGTTGGGAGGCAGAAGGCCTAAAGAGAGTTCTGACAGTGAGAGGAATATGCCGACTCAGTCATAATCCATCTTCATCCTCTTTTTGGTCTCACTAATACCACTTAGTTTGGGCACAAAGGGACCTCCATTAGATGAACTGAAGGAATAGTAAAATGTCTTTATTTTTTCAACCTACCTAAATATTAGAAAAATAAACAAAGATGATATGAGTGATATTGCATTCCAAGCCTTCAATATCTATCCACATTGTTTTCATTTTCTGTGGCCAGAGTTAATTTTGAACTGCATATAATTGAGCCAAAGAAGATGGATAGATTTCTGCATTTGGTTTCCTTTTATTCAGAATCTTCTCTGGTTAAAGTAATACTGAGATTAAAACTATTGACAAGTGTAAAATTAGTACTTAAATGCAGCTCAATATTATTGTAAGAAATGGTGATTTACATTGTTAAAAAGCTGAGTTTTAATCCTAATAAAATGATTTTTTTATGCTTTGAAAAATAACCAGTTGAATATAAAGTAATTAGTGTCTGAAATACAATTACAATGCTTGGGGGAAGTAATCATACCAACAGTTCTGATTAGAGTCAAGTTTCTGTTGATGAATTTTAAACTGAGTCTCAAATTATTTGTTATTGAGTGACAATATCACGGGCCACTTTCTTCTGTCATTGAATAAAATCCAAGGGCTGTTATTCCACAACTGGGTATAAGAAAAGCTATAAAAAACACATTTCATGACATATACAGAAAACGGAATTGTCTTAGTTTCCTAGGATTGTCATACCAACATATCAGACATGTTATGCTCTCTGTTAGTTGTAGAGTTACATCCTCCTCTGTTCTGTCTCCATGTTACTTCCATCTCGGGGTTTTGAGAGAAGTCCTTTCTTTATGTTTCTTTCATAGTATCTACTGTCTGCTGACAATGCTTGGTGGCAATCTGCTGTTTTAGATGCAGCTTCAAAAGTTCCTTTCTCTTAGATGTGCTCACATATACAAACCTTTATAAGAAATAACTCAGAAGTGACTCACTCTACTCTAGTTGATAAGTTAATATTTGACTAGTGATGTCTTAAATGAAACAACATTTCTGCGAACAAGGTCATGTGTACAAGTATAAGTGTTTAGGATGTCACTATACATTTTTTAGGGAACAAAAATCTAACTTAGTGCAGAAGTATTTTACTCAAGTTACAGAATTGATAATGGTGCCTAAACATATTTTCAGTGTCAATTTATCTAAATTTTAAGTTTTTAAGTATGGACAAAGTTAATATGATAGTTGTTGTTACATGTAATCAAGTCAATTTGATTCATAGTAACCCTATGAAAAACAGATCTGAATCTTGCCCTATACTGTGCCATTCTTGTGACTTTTGTGGTAGGCACTGTGTCATACATCTCATTGAGTAACTTCCTCTTTTGCTCTGACCTTTCACCCTCCCCAGAATGATGTCTATTTCAAGGACCGACTCCTTCTGGAAATATATCCAAAGTATGTGGGTCGTAGTTTCACCATCCTTACCTCTAAAGAGAACTCTAGATGCTCTTTCTTCAGGACAGATTTGTATGTTCTTTGGAAGTCCATAGGATTTTTATCCCTTGTCTCCAACACCACAGCTAAAGACATTGATCCTTCCTCTGTCATTCTTAGTTATTGTTCAACTTTCAGGTGTATATCAAGTAATTAAGAAGATCATGACTTTGATCAGGCATACCTCAGTCTATAAACGAATATCATTGTTCTATAAAACTTTGGAGAGATTCTTGATACCAGATTTCCTCAATGTGACGTGTCTTTTGATGTCTTGAATGGTGCTACCATTGGTGTTTATTGTGAAACGAGATAAAATGCAGTAGTTATCAATTTCAATTTTTTTTCTATCTTTCATGTTGCCCATTTGTCCAGTGGTGAAGACTTTTGTTTTATCAAGGTTGAGATGTAACCCATATTGAAGATTGAGATTTCCTATAGAAGTGCTTCACACAATCTTTACTTTCTGCAAACAATGTGGTGCCATCTACATAATGCAGGCTGTTCATGAAATTTCCTTCAATCTTGATGCCACATTCTTCTTCATATTGTACAACTTACTGAATTATTTTCTAAACATACAGATAAATAGTTATGAAGAAAGGAGACAATCCTGCTTCCAGCCAACATCCACCTGATAATAGCAATAATATTCCTTGTACCATAGCCTCTTCTGAATCCAGATTGAGTTTCTGGTAGTTTTCTGTTGATGTATTTGTTACAGCTAATTTTTTAATAATCCTTAGCAACATTCTACTTGCATATGGTATTAAAGATGTTTTCAGATAGATTACACATTCTATTTTATCAACTTTTTGGGGAAATAGCAACAAATATTCATTTTTTTTTCCAATTAGTTGGTCAGGTAACTCTTCCACACTTGTTCATAGAAACTGATGAGCATGTTTAGGGTTGTATGTAAACATAGGGTTGTTTTCTGAGATACCTCAGTTGATAGTCTGTCAATTCCAAGGGCCTTGTTTTTTCCCAATATCTTCAATGCAGCTTAAACTACTTCTTTCATTACTATTGGTTCTTGATCTTATGATCTTTCTGAAATGGTTCATTGGCAACCAATTAACTTGGATACAGTCACTATGTGTATTCCTTCCATCTTCTTTTGATGATTCCTGTATCAATCAATATTTTGCCTATAACATTTCTCAGAATTGCAATTTGAGACTTGAATTTGTTCTTCAGTTCTTTCACCTTGAGTAATGTCTTTTGGTTTTCTAGCTCCAGCTTCGTGCATATTTATTTCTAAGTTCTATTGCTGTTCATTTTGTGGGTTAAAACATTAGAATTGACACATAGCTGAACCTCCAATGGGTTTTCAGAGGCAGTGAATCACACAGCAGGAGATTGCCCATCTTTCTCCTGCAGAGCAGCTGGTGGACTCAAACCACATGCCTTTGAGATTGCAGCACAACCATTAGGCCACCAGAACTCCCTAATTATACTATGTCGTTGTGTGCTATCCATTTTGAACCAACACATAGCTGACCCCCCCTCCCAGCAGAGGAAATTGTCTTTGCCCCTCAAAGCAGCCTGTGAATTCAAACCACATGCCTTAGGGATTGCAGTGAAACTCCTTACTACTAGGGCCCCAGAGCTCTATATACCCTATTGTATAAGTTATTTATTTATACACACACTATTTGAGAAATTATTGCCACATTATTTGATAAGTTACTAAATACTGATAATTTTTGCTAAGATGATGTGTGGTAGTTTTGTTATTATGTGCCATCGAGTCAACCACAATGCATACAACCTTATGAGCATTAGCTTTCAACCTTGCCCTATTCTTAGTCAACGTCACCATCTCTGACACACCTGACCCCATTGGCAGAGTCACTGGGTCAATCCATTTCATCCATGGTCTTCTTTTCCTATTCTGACACTCCACCTTTCCAAAGCATGATATCCTTCTCCAGGGTGCCTCCTGACAGCACACCCTGTATGTGAGACTGAGTTTCAAAATCATTACCTCCGAGGAGCACCTTAGTTTCACTCTCTCCAAGACAGACCTATTTATTATCTTGGCAGTCTTTTCCAGCACTACAACTCAAAAGACATTGGTTCTCCTTCTCTCATTCCTAGTCATTGTCTAGCTCTTAGATGTGTAGCAATGAGTTGAGAAGACTATAGACTGGGTCAGGCAGTCTCTACACTGGCATCCTTGCTCTTCAGCACTCTGGAGAGGTCCCTAATAGCAGACTTTCTCAAAGCAACTCATCTTTTGATTTCTTGATTGCTGGTACCAAGCTCATGGATTCGAGCAAGGTGACATTGTTAACAACCTCAGTCTCCTCTATCTATCATAATACTGCCAAATGGCCCCGTGGTGAGAGTGTTTGTTTTCTGGATGTTGAACTTTAATTCATATTGAAGACTGCAGTTCTTTACTTTCTGCAGCAAACACTTCATATCCTCTTCAGATTTGGTCAGCAAGGTTGTGTCATCTGCGTTAATTCAGGTAATGCAGGTTGTTGACGAGTCTTCCTCCAATTCTGATACCACATTCTTCTTCATAAAGTCTAGCCTCCAAGATGATCTATTATATATATATATATATATATATATATATAAAACTAAAAGGTATGTAGAAAGGATACATCTCTGACACACTCCTTTCTTGATTTTGAACCATGTGGTGACCCCTTCATGAGCACAATCGTGTTTTGAGATTCCCATTCTTCTCAGTGTAAGCCACATTTGTTGTGATCCACACAAATGCCTTTGCATACTCAATAACACACAAAATATAAATCCTTCTGGTACTCTCTTCTTTCAGCCAAAATTCAACTGATATTGGGAATAACCTCCATGGTCCCACAGTCTCTTCTAAACCTAGCTTGTATTTCTGGCATTTCTTTTTCAATATATTGTTCTGATCATTTCTGAATAATCATCAGCTAAATCTTACTTACATGTGATATAGTCATATTATTTTATAATTTCCACACTCTGTTGGAACACTTTTTTTTGGAATGGGAATAAATATAGATCTCTTCCAATCACTTAGCCAAGTAGCTACTCTCCAGGTTTCTTGTTATAACCTGGGGAGCCATCCAGAGCTGCTTTATTCATCAAAGATATTCTTGATATCATTCTACAGTTTACCTAGTCTTCATTAGTTCATTAGTGTTCAAAGCCTCAAACCTGTTCTTGTGATGGTTTTTAAATTCAGGTGGGTAGACTCAAGGTCATATTTTTGTCCTTATGGATTTGATTTAATTTTATTTAGTTTTAATTTGCGCTTGCATATGAGTAGCTATGAGCTGTTACACAGATGGTACCTGGTCTAGTTTTCACAGCTGATATTAAACTTCTTTGATGATTCTTTCCACAAATGTTATTCATCTGATTCCTGTGTAGTCCATCAGATGTGGTTCATGTGTATAATAAAAGGTATTTGTGGTGAATAAATCATCATGCAAACTTCTATCGTTCTATTCCCTGCCTCATTTCTGTCACCAAGTCCCTATTTTTCCAACCAATCCTCTTCCTTGTTTCTAATTTTTATATTCTAGTCCAACTCTTTGATGCATAGCACATAATTGTGAAGACTGTAGCCCAGATCAGGTGCACCTTAGTCTCCAGCCTGACATCGTTGCTCTTCAGTACTCTTGAGAGGTCCCTGACAGCTTACTTTCCCAAAGCAATTCGTCTCCTGATTTCCTGGCTGCCGTTACCAAGAGTGTTGCCTGTGGAGCCAAATAAATTAAAACTGTTAACTATCTCAATCTCTTCACCATCCATGCTGATGCTGCCAATTGGCCCTTGGAGAGGGACATCATGTTTGGCAGAGTGGAGGGGAGGTGAAGGAGAGGAAGACCTTTGGTGAGATGGATCGATTCTGTGACTGGAGCGGTGGGAATAAGTGTGCTTGAGATGGCTAGGTTGGCACAGGATAGAACAGCATTTAGAGCTCTTGTACATAGGGTCGCTATGAGTCGCAAGCGATGTGATGGCACCTAACAACAACAATATATTCTAGTCATCAATTGTTATTAAATAATCTTGGTTGCATGTTCAATTTGTTTCAGACTACAAAAGGTTTCCCCTCATTGGCACTAGTTGTTGGTGCATATATTTGAATGATAATGGTACTAACAGGTCTTCCTTGAATGAATATGTATAGTATCTTATCACTCAAAGTATTATATTTCAGGATTGATCTAAAAATGGTCTTTTTATTTTTTTATTTAACTTTTTACTTTATACTGGTTTATTTATAGTCTGTATACACTGTTTTTCACACCTAATCTTTCCCATTTCCTTAAACCACTCCTCCTTCCCCCCTTTTGCACTATGATCTGATCTCATTTTCATAGCCACCCTATGAATGAAAGGCCAGAGCACTGTTCGTACATAGAGTTTCCAGAGGCAAGCCATTTTGGAAGTGGATACCGCTCGGGCTTCCAGGCTTGTTTTAGTTGGGAAGCTCCAGCCAACACTGTCCACCATGGGTACCCTTTACCACAATTGGCACATCACTGTCACAGTGTTCAACATCACAGACCAGTGCTATACCACCTAGAAGAATGTTTGACAGGAAAACAATTTGAACCCAGCCCAAGGGCTGCAGATTAAAATCACCTACCTTTGGCTTGGTAGCATAACTTTCTTTCCACTAGGCCAACGCAGCTCTCTCTCTGTCATCATTGTTATTGCTGTTAGGTGCCATCAAGTCATACATATTAATGTAAAATCTTGATAATAAAAATATAAGGTCTTTCCAAAACTTGCCATTTTCTTAAATAGTCCTAAAAGTAAAGTCAGTTGTTTATTAAAAATATCATTACTTTTTTCTGAGATGCTATTCTACCAACTTTTCAAAAAATTGAGTCTAAATAGAAAATCAAGTCTTTATAGAAGTATTTTATAAAACTTATATAACATTTAAATGTTATCTAAATTTAATAGTAACTGCCAATATTAAGATTAAAGTTATAGTTAGAATATCATTTAGGTCAAGAGGATGAATTTTTTAAATAGCCTTATACTAAAGTATTCTCTGTGGTTTTTCCTTGTTCATAATAAGCCTTATGTCTGTAGGTTTTGTTTTCTTTCACTGAAAAATAAGAATAGAGTACAATTACTTGATCTTCAATTTATAAAATTAACTAAATCTCAAGTCCAAAATCACAACTTGATGTACAATAAAAAAGTACATAAGATTTGGATAAATTCTGTATATATGTCCCAATTTTAGTATTCATTAAGCTTTCTTAATTCTGTGGAGGCTATCTAACATCTTTAAATATCCTTTCTCTGGTGGCATAGTGTTACGAAGTTGCCCTGTAATCCTAAAGGTTCAAGGTTTAGATCCACCAGCTATTCTCTGGGATAAGGATGGGCAATCTCATCCCATGCAATTAATAACCTCTGAAACTGTGATGGAGAGTTAGCTATGAGTCAATTCTGAATTGACGGCACACAACAACATTGCCTTTAAAATGAACATAACAAACCAACTATGCAACATTTATGAGGCTAATTTCAGGAATGTATTTGAAAGCATTTCAAACAATTTGAAGCAGTGTTTATTATGGCTCCACTTAACCTTATTATAATTTTTTCAAACGGTTATGTTTTATTATTATATCAAACAAAAGCATTCTTAATAGAGTAATTCTACTGAAGGAGGGAAAAATCAATAAAATATTATATATAGGTATTCAAGTAAGTATAAAAATTCAAAATGAGGATTTCTCAGCACTTAACATTTGCATCAGTTTTATTGTTACAAGTTTCACTGGTTTTCCAAACAGTAGACACTTGACTGCTAAAACAACCTTACATAAAGGAAATCTGAAGTTGAAGCAGATCCTTTTTTTGGTTCATACATTTGAGAATCATTCTAAATCTAACATACTTTCTCTTAGGTAGTTAAGTTCCCCAAATGAGATCGTTAAGCAAAAGTTGCCAATAGATACAATGTAAAATGGTCAATATCACAAAATTGAGGAAAATTATATCAATACATGTTTCCAAATTATTTTACTACATAACAACCAAACCACTGAGAATCATGGTGTAGTCAATTTGACACTTAGCCTTTACTACTCAGTGTTGATATTAGTCCATGTTACTCTCATTTCACTTGATATTTATTATTGCCATGTATGCCATTAACATGCAAAATAATTGTATAGTAGATTTTTTTAATCTTGTAACTGATAAATGTCAAATATCAAGATAATCTTAATTGAGGAGTAAATATGCATACTTTCTCAGTGTTATAGATTACATTGAATATGTATTGGCCATAATAAGATCTAGAGTAAAATGCCGTTTCAAAACCATAATGAATAGAGACATTTGTATTTATTTACTGTCCCCTATTAAGCTGATAAATAATCCCAGCATCACAATCTAGGATAAATATAAGGAGTCCGGTAGTGTAGTGTGTTTTGTGTTATACAAACCAAAATGTGGACAGTTCGAACACACCAGATGCTCAGCAAGAGGAAGATGAGCAGACTTCTCCTCTAAATATTTACAACATTGGAAACCTGATGTGCAATGAATTGTTATCTACTTGATGGTAACAGGTCCTATAGAGTCATATAATTCACTGTTTTACAAATACTTTGTTATTAATGAGAGCTTTAGAACCAAGACAAAGTTCACTATGCCTCATACTTGAACGTTTACACTTTCTTTAAGGGTGAACAGAAAAAGAATATTTTTTTTTAAAAAAAGGTGGTAAATGTGACTTTTTCTCAAGCAAAGAGAAATATACTATGCAATTATTAAAAAATTTGTTTTTAATTCTATTGTTAAGCATCCTTAAGTCAGATATGACTTACCTTATAATAGAATTAAATATGTCTGTTATTTTTATGTTAGGATAAATTTTCCGTTGTTGCTGTATGACATTAAGACTCGGCACATAACTGATTCTCCAATGGGTTTTATGAAACAGTAGATTGCACAGGAGGTGATTGCCCATCCTTCTCCCATGGAGAAGATGGTAGATTAGAACCATGTGCCTCTGAGATTATAGCACAGCTTTTTACCAGGAGAGCTAGTTATGAGGCATTTCTTAATGCCAATATGCTTAACTTACAAAATCTCATCTATTTACTTGTAAGAAGCAAAAGTCAGAGCAAAAATCTCCTAGGAAGTAGAAACTAAAAACAGGTATGAGGTGTACTAAATTTTCTAGCCATTGCCTGAATGCCTCGGCAGCATGGAGCTCCTTTTACAGGCGCTGTAAATGTTCTCATCAAAATCTCCCCTGATATTAAAATAACCTGTTATCGTGCTAAGCCATTCATAGCTGTAACTTTGTTTCTAATACATTATAAATTATTTTATTATTTAAATTGGATATCAGGAGGGAGCAGAGATTAATAGATGTGTTCAAATTCCTTGCTTGAATTCCAGACCTTTTTATACTTTGAGAAAAATATTTCCCTGAGCTTTAATTTCTCTAGCTATTGAAAAGGATGATCATGTTAGATAATATAAATGGCTTTTTACAGGACTAATCTTCAATTATTCTTTTGTTTAGATATAAACAATATCTTTTTTAACAAATTAAAGAGCTAGAATTTTTGAGCAAATAGAATATAGCTTATCACCATTATCTATTTTCCAATATATAAATTTCCTATTTTAATACTAGATTAAAGTATGCAATGATCTCAACTAAATTCTTGCTTTTGATATTTTTTTTGTAGATACATATGAATTTGGGGGGGATCTGAGGCTATAGATAAAAGACAAGAATAAAAATTAAAAGCAACTGAAAACAAATAAGCAAATTTTATTGCATGTCTCATACTTGAATGCTTACATTTCTCAATAGAGGTGATAAGTATGATTTTTCTCAAACATTGGGAATTGGGAGGGCTGCTTTAAGGTTTGGAAGATGAATGGAGCAGCTGGATTTTAGAAAGGTGTGTTTTCTGTTTTGGTTGAGGCTTAGGTGTGATCTGATGCTCACAATTGGGTGTGAGATGATTAGATCTGGCCTTGTATTTAAAAAGGCATTTGAGCTCTCAGTCCTGTGGCCATTGAGCCTGATTTTAATTGTTTCAGTCAAACATTATTCTAGGTAGTATATAGCACTGGTCTGTCCATTTGCTGTACAGAGGTTACCCATGCTTTCTGTGACTGTAAACACTGTGACACTGATGTATCAAATGTCATTATGGTTGTTCATAGTGGAGAGTGTTTGATGGAACTCTCAAACTGAAATACGCTTGGAAGCAGAAGTGGCATTTCCTTCCAAAATAGCTTGCCTCCTGAAACTCTATGAACTTAGAGAAATGATGAAAGTTATGCGTGTTCAGGACTTTTGTTCATAGGGTTGCTATGAGTTGTCTAAGATTCAATGGCACTTAACAACAACAAAAACAACATTGGTGAATGGATCATACTATGAAATTATTAGAACTCAGTTTCCACATTATTAGATTACTGTTAATTGTATTTAAGTCCAATCTATGTCAAGTCCTTGTTCTTGTTAAGTGTTACAAATTGAGTACAACTTACAGTGATTATGTGAACAGAAGACCTGAACTCTTATCTTGTGTTATCCTTATCATCTCTGATTCACTTGAGTCCATGCCTGTAGTCACTGTGTTAATCCATCTCTTTGGGATCTTCCTCTGTTCCTATGACCCTCAACTGTTGCAAGCATGATGCCATCTTCCAAGGACTAGCGTTTCCTAGCAACATGTCCAAAGTATGAGAAATGAAGTGTCACCAGTTTTTGCCTCCAAGGGGCACTCTGGCTACATTTTTCCCAAGACATATCTGTTTGTTCTTTTGACAATCCATGGGGTATTCAGTTTTCTTCTTCAACATCACAGCTCAAAGGTATTATTTTTCTTCTGCCTTCTTTATTTATTGTCTAGTTCTTAGGTCATAACAAGTTATTGAAAAGATCATGGTCTATGCCAGGTATTCCTTAATCTACAGACTAACATCATTGCTCTTCAGAATTTTAGAGAGGTCCGCGATAGTGCTCTTGTCCAATTCAATACATCTCCTAATCTCCTGACTATTGGTATCTGGTAGCTTAGAGAGAGAGTTATACTATTGGTATTGATTGTTGACCCAAGTAAGATGAAATAATCAATAATTTCAACCCTTTCTCCATCCATCATGATGTAGTCTATTGGTCCAGGAACCTTATACACAACAGAAGGAAACAATGACCAGTCCTTTACCATCCACATAATTAATGTATCTGTATCAATTGTTGTAGCTATGGAAACATTACATTTCTTTGAGAGTTTTCTTCATTATTCCTTACCCACAACTTTACCAAGCATGATGTCATTCTTCACAGAGTAATTACTCCTGATAACATGTTCATAGTACATAACACAAAGCGTCATCCTCCTTGCTTCTTTGGGGCACTTTTCCCACCACAGGGACAAATATGTATAAAACCATTATTGTAGAATGAGTATGGGATCTAAGAGGATGGGAGAGGGTAGAAGTAGAGAGATGAGGATGTGCATGGGTAGGGGAGGATTAATCATGGGTTTGTACAATTTGATGGGTGGGGAAGGGAGAGAAATTGGAAGAATCTGGTCTGGAAAACAATATTTTCAAATTTTGTAAATAAACTAGTATAATTATAACAAGTAAAAAACAAAATCTCCATCAAATTTCTGAGGCTGTAAATCTTTATATGAAGAAACTTCCCATCTTTTTCCAGCTGGAGCACAGGGTAGATATGAATTGTTGGCCTCTGGGTCAATAGTTCTTCGTGACAGACATCAAGGTTACTTTGTAATAACTTATTTGTTATGTGTCATCGAGTCAAACCAATTCATAGCTGACCCACCAGCAGGTTTTCACAGGCAGTAAATAAAGCAGGAGATGATTCTGTATCTTTCTTCCACGCCTCAACTGCTGGTTTAGACCCTATGCCTTTCTTCAGGTTGGCAGTATAACTGGTATCTTTAAACTACCAGAGTTCCCTTCCTTTGCAATAATTTAGAACCTCATATGTAGAGAA
>NW_006399797.1:3574385-3577429 GCF_000299155.1 Elephantulus edwardii | reverse complement strand
AACATAAAAATGCCAGCTAATTGAGTAACCCATTTTGCTAAGTAACATTCTAGACTGTCACCTTTTTCATTCAGTAATCTCCCACTTTCAAAAGACAAAGATTATACAATTTATTGTATAAATACTTTACCCTTGTTAACATCTTTAAAAGAGTAAAGATTATTCTGTTGTTGTTGATATTACTGCTTCCCTCTGTCAGATATTACTTTTTCCCAAGAGAAACATTTATTTTATTTTATTGCAAGCATGATACTTTTTCTAGATCCATTTTATAGGTAAAAGTTGCCTAAAATATGTTTAAATAACAGTACTATTGAAATGTAGTTTGAATTATATCCCCTCCCAAGCAATGTGATTTACTAATATCTTGTTGAAAGAGATCTATATTTGTTCCTATCCCAAAGAAGGGTGAATCAACAGCGTGTGGAAAGTATAGAACAATATCATTGATTTCGCATGCAAGCAAGATTCTGCTGAAGATTATCCAAAAACTACTTGTACAGCACATCATCAGAGAACTGCCCAAAGTCCAGGCTGGCTTTAGAAGGGGTTGTGGTACTAGGGATATTGTAGTTAATGTTAGATGGATCTTGCCTGAAAGCAGGGAGTACCAGAGGAATGTCTATCTGTGCTTCATTGATTATGCAAAGGTGTTTGACTATGTGGATCATAATGAACTGTGGCTGACTCTGAGAAGAATCGGAATACCAGAAAACTTGATTGTGCTAATGTGAAACCTATACTTGGAGCAAGAGGCAGTCATCAGAACAGAGCAAGGAAACACTGCATGGTTTCAAATCGGGAAGGGCGTACACCAGGGATGTGTCCTGTCTCCATACTTTTTCAACCTGTGTGCAGAACAGATCATCTGGGAGGCTGGGCTCTATGAGGAGAAATGTGGCATCAAGATTGGTGGAAGATCCATCAACAATTTGTGTTATGCAAATGACACAACCCTGCTTGCTGAAATTGAGGAGGACCTGAAGTGCTTGCTGCAGAGGGTCAAGGACTGAAGTCTTTCAATATGGATTGAGGCTCAATGTCAAGAAGACAGTGATTCTCACCACTGGACCAATTGGCAGCATCAGGATGGATGGTGAAGAGATTGAAATTGCTCACAGCTTTAGTCTGCTTGCCTCCACAATCAACACTCTTGGCACCAGCAGACAGGAAATTAAAAGACATATTGCGATTGGAAAGTCTACTGTTAGGGACCTCACTAAAGTACTGAAAAGCAAAATTTACAGGCTAGGCCATCAGAGCTATTATTTAACTGTGTCAAAAATTATACCTGAGGTCAGAAAGTATAGAATATAGTCTACTGACTTATAACATAATTGATTATAAAATATGCTTTAAATTTATCAACAAAAAGTTCAAAAAAGTTTCAGTGTATATATTTTGGCTTTAGAAATTGCCATTATATTTCAATTTCCCTTCTTTAACTCCAATTTTTATTAACAAAAGCAAGTATATTGATTCACTGAGGTAAACTGTATTTTCCTTTAGATTAAGAGATAACAAACATGAAACCGTGAAACATAATGAGAACATTTTGTATGGAAATTTAATTTCTTTCCATGACTTAATTGTTTTCATAGCTTGTGACCCTATGCTTTGCCTTGTCTTTGTTTTCCAAAACATTGAACACTGATTATAGCATATACTGGCATTTATTCAGGGCTCAGTCATGAAGCAGTCAGGGAAAAAGAAAACAAAGTAAAAATATTCTTTTATAATTGAAAAATTTTAAATGATTCATAAATTACATATAAATAATTCATAACAAGATTATTAGGGCATCTATGTCTTATGCTGATTGATTGATTAATTTAGCATAGAAATAACTACTACGTTCAGGATTGTTTTATCCCAGAAAACATAGAGTTAATAAAGTCACAAAGAGTACAGAAATATGGTTTTGGGATTAGAATAAGGGACCTGACTTTTATCACTGGCAATTAGTAGATATTATGAAGCAAGGGTACCCAGTTAATGCTTTTTTTGTTCTCAGGAAATTACAGCTCAGAAGGAATGCTGGCACCTTTGGTTTACTAATCTGCACAGCTTTGTGTATTTCAATCTTTCATCTATAATCAAATAATAATTTCCTCTTGTTTTTCTTCATTCATTTCCTGCCTCCGTTTCAGATGTAACTATCAAATGTCCTTCCCTTTTGACCAGAGCTTCTTCAGCTATAGCCCCCTAGTTGCTGATAGCATTATTCTTTTATTAAAAGATACCTTGGCATACACTAAGCAAAATGTTTTCACCCTTAAGTTGCTGATAACGGTTTAACACATTGTGCCTTATAATTATACAGTAGTTATTGAGTTAATTCCAAAACTGTAAAAAAGGAAAAATTGTGAATAATTTTCTTCTGATATTTCTTTGAAATTGAAAACTTTGTTTTAATTTTTTGATCTGCCCCCTAAAAACATTTACATTCCTTATATAAACCTACAAATGTTTATTTTTATTTGAAAGCTATCTATTTTATTAGACTTTTTGTTGGTAGTAAAGTCTTTTTTCTACAAATACATACCTCTTACCATGTTACAGTCCTCCCAAAACAACACTCTATAAATCCGTGAGGGGTATGTTTTCAAAATGGTGTGGAGGAGGTATTAGCACAAATCCTGTTATACATGAACAGAACTTTTGCACATAACTCCCTCGCAGTTCTTTAAAATTGTACCCTTTTGTAAAAATATCTCCTTGGAAGCTAACAAACCAGAACAAACTTCTTTGCTTGCCTGCATAACTGAAATGAACCTTTTATGTCATTCACCCACTAAAGTCTGCAGTGGTCCAATAATTGTATATGTTTTTGTGGGCTTGCTTATATTTGTCACATTTATGCTAACTACAAAATGAAGTTTAGGTTAAAAAAAGAAGACATTACAAATATATATTCTGCTTTTTATTAATTAAAAATCCTTTGGATATATTCACATTTTTATGCAATATCTCATAGTATTCTTTTAAAAAATGAATGAGAAAGAGAAACTAGAAAGCACTCACAAGATTAAAATATTTTATAA
>NW_006399797.1:3564630-3567885 GCF_000299155.1 Elephantulus edwardii | reverse complement strand
TGGTCCAGTCGTTAGAGTCTTTGTCTTCTTGATGTTGAACTTCAAGCCATAATGAAGACTACAGTCCTTGATCTTTGGTAGCAAAAATTTTGAGAAGATTAGGTATGTACAAGTAAAACAAAACTAATGTAGAACATAGATTATGTGACTTTATTTTAGACTTTTTAAAGTCAAAGTTCTTTTAAAATTATTTCAAACATTTAAGATACGTAATCATAATTTGGGGAGAAAAATGGGTAATCTCATCCCATATGATTACTGTCTCTGAAAACTATTGGAGGGTATCTATGGGTCTGTCCCAACTCTGTGGTACACAACAACAACAATAATCATAACTTAAATATTTTATATAAATTATGAGAAAAGGTGTGCACCCAGGTTGTATACTTTCTCCATACCTATTCCATCTGTATGCTGAAAAAATAATCTGAGAAACTGGACAATATGGAGAAGAATGTGGCATCAGGATAAGAGGAAGAATCATCAACAGTCTGCAAATAATACAATTTTCTTGCAGAAAGAGGGCTTGAAACACTTGCTGCAGAAGACTAAAAACTTCAATATAGATTACATTCTCAGTATAATAGATAGCCCTTGTTGTGTAGTCCACAGGGAGTTGTGCTTCTAACTAGAAGGCCATGCTTCTTTGAAGGCTCAAATCTACCAGCAGTCCCATGAGAGAAAGATGGATAATTGCCTCCAATGGAATGAAATCCTAGGAAACAGAGAGTCAAAGAGCAATTAATTTGATTTGACAGCGATGAAAAGGACTATGAGGGAAGTGGAGAATGATTTTCTTACACATGAATGTTTAAAACAAAAGCTAAATCTCCAATAATTAGTGTTGTATGTTAAAAAAAAAAAGAAAATCCTCCCCCAAAGCATCATCATAATCCTACTACTAAAGAAGAGAAACTTATTTTCTCACAATTTTCTAGACTATTTTCTAGTTTTCTAAAGACTAGAAATAAAAATTCAGAATAGTGATGGCCATTTGGGAGAGAAAAATCCTCTTAGCATCTTACACATTTTTCTTGGTATTCCTTGATGATCTCTACACGGCATCTGTTTTTCTCCATCAGTGTTTTGTTTGGTTGTTTGTTGGTTTTGGTTGTTTTTTGTTTTTTTTCTTCTGTGCCTTTTAGATCTACTTATTCTCAAAAACTATTGACTTCAAACACATCTTACACTGATATTACCTTGTTAACATGACAAAAACCTCTATTCTCGAATAAAATTATATCCACAGACACAGGGATTGCAATATACATTTTCATTCCATAACACTCATTTTTCAATTGTTATTGTGTACCATCAATTTTGAATCTAACAATAGCTGAACCTCCAGCAAGTTTTCAGAGGCAAAAAAAATTTCATCGTAAGAGAGTGTTTCTCTTTCTCTCAAGGAGTGGCTGGTGTATTATTTTTATTCAACCTGTAACACCCAACAAATTCTCAGAACTTGTAAGAGTTGGTTAATCAGAATAGGGCATTTGTAGATGTTATTGTTACACATCTTGAGATAAAATCATCCTGAATTTTCTTCTCTTTCTGTCTCTCTCAATTTTGGATTGTCATATACTAGGTTCTAATTTGTAGCTGATCTTCCCCTTAGTGTAGCTGGTGAGTTCAATCTCTAAGAAAGTGTAAGCACAGTTTTTTGTTAGTCGTTCAGAACTCCACAGATACCACCACCAGACTCCCTTCGATTATGTTGCTGTTATGTGCCATCAAGATAGAACCAGCTCCTAGGCAACTCTTCAGAAGGTTTTCAGAGACTGTAAATCACCTGGGAGGAGACTGCTCATCTTTCTTCGAAGGAGCAGCTGGTGGATTCAAACCACCTCTCTTTGGGTTTGCAGTGTAACTCCTTACCACTAAGCCACTAGAGTTCCTTTGGACTATTCTAGTGGGCTCAAAATACATTGACAAATGTCTGTACGTAGGACACAGAGATGAAAAGATCTCCAGTGAGGTGATGTGAAGATAGAGATTAGTGTGATTGTCATGACTTTATAAAAGCAAGAAATGCTGATAGCCAGCAGGAGCTGGCAGACAGACATAAAGAAAGATGCTCCTCTAGAGTAGCCAAAAAAAGTTCAGTCTTTGTTAACATCTTAATTTTTTACTCTTAACCTCCAGAACTATGAATGAGTAAATGTTGTTAAAATTAACAACCTAATTTCCTTATTATACCCTTAGATTTTTTAAGGGAAATTGAAATTATTTATTAAAACAAAAATACCAGTTATATTTCTCTTAAGTCTTCTAGTTTTAAAAAGTTCTGTTACCTTACATGTCTTATTTGTTACTGGTAAACATGATATTAAACAAATATTAAATATGACATTTCAATTTAGGGGTCTTAAAATAGAAAATTTACATTATAAAAAGTACAATATTATTGTTATTGCTGCTGTTGTTGTCAAGTGCCTCTGAATTGATTATAGCTCATAGTGACCTGTGGAATGTTTAATACTCTTTGTCAACATCACAATTAAAAGGCATAAATTCTTCAGCCTCATTCATTGTCTAACTTTCATATGCATAGGAAATAATTGAAAAGAGCAGGGCCTGGATCAGGTGTCTCTTAGTTTTTAAGATGGTATTTTTACTCTTGAGAAATTTGGAGACTTCCTTGACAGCAGATTTTCTCAATGCAATGATTTCATTTTTTTTTTATTTCTTGACTGCAGCTAAAATGGGTGTTGATTGCAGATCCAAGTAAAATTAAATTATTGACACCTTCAGTCTTTACTCCATTTATCATTATTGTGATGAAGTTGTTCTTGATATTGAGATTTAGTCTCTATTGAAGGCTATAGTCTTTAAACCTCTTTGGTAAATATTTTAAGTGTTCTTTACTTTCTACAAGCAAGGTTGTATCATCTATATAACTCAAGTTTTTGATGAGTCTCCAATGCTACGTTCTTCTTTATGTGGTTTAGATTCTCAAATAATTTAGTCAACATGTAGATTGGATATATAGGGAGAAAGGATACACCCCTGATTTACACCTTTTCCTTTTTTAAGCCATGCAGTGTTCCCTTATTCTGTTCTGACAACTGTTTCTTGGTGTAGTAATTTTGCATGAGTACAATTAAGTATTCTGAGATTTCCGTTCTTCTCATTGTTAAGTATAATTTGTTATGATCCACACAGTCAGTGTATTGCATAGCAATAAAATAACGATGGCATAACTTCCAGTATCACAGGAACACATGAGACACTGTCCAGAAACTGTCAGATAAGATG
>NW_006399797.1:3561690-3564530 GCF_000299155.1 Elephantulus edwardii | reverse complement strand
AAAAATAAAATTACTCCTGCATTAAATTTTTCTATGAACTCATAAGCTTTATTTTTCACTTTATCAGGGAACTTCCAGTTTGGGAGCCAGAGAAGAGTTCCAAGGAATGGTAAAAAGTGAAAGGGTTTGTAGATATGTTATTGAATACAAAGAATTCTTTCCGTAGTCAATCGCCAAAAAGATAAACAGATTATAATATACATAAGCAGTTTATTACACAGATCTGGGAGACACCTCCAAGACTGTCTCCCTGACTGTTCTTCACGTTTTACGCTCTAGCTTATTTAACAATGCACTTTTGGTAGTAAAAAAAGCTAATTTCTAAATCTGAAAAGAACAGTTCACATTTAAGTATCGATAATGGTATCAGAAGGAATAGGCTGACACAGAGGAATTTCATGAAATAACATATGAGCAAGAGCCTATGGTGATAAAGGAGCAAGTTCAAGTTGCTATGAAGGAAATGGCAAAAAACAAGGCTCCAGGAGTTGACAGGCATACCAATGGATTTATTTCAACAAACAGATGCTGCCCTGGATGTGCTCACTAAGTTATGCCAAGAAATCTGGAGGACAGCCAGCTGGACAACTGACTGGAAAAGACCGATATTTGTTCCCATTTCAAAGAAAGGTGAACAAAAAGAGTGGGGAAATTATTGAACAATATCATTAATTTCACATGTAAGCAAGATTCTGCTGAAAATTATCCAAAAATGTTTGGAACAATATGTCAACAGAGAACTGCCAGATGTGCAGATTGGATTTAGAAGAGGTAGTGGTACTACAGATATTATACCTAATGTTAGATGGATCTTGGCAGAAAGCAGAGAATACCAGAAGAATGTCTGTCTGTGCTTCATACACTATGCAAAGGCTTTTGACTATGTGGATGATAACAAGCTGTGGCTGACTCTGAGAAGAATGGGAATCCCAGAATATTTGATTGTGCTAATGTAAAACCTATACTTGGACCAAGAGGCAGTCATCAGAAAAGAGCAAGGAGACACAACATGGTTCAAAATCAAAAAGGGGATCTGTCTGGGATGTATTTTGTCTCCACACCTTTTCAATCTGTATGCAGAACAGATCATTGGGGATGCTGGGCTATACAAGGAGGAATGTGGCATCAGGATTGGTGGAAGAATCATCAACAACCTGCATTATGCAGATAACACAACCCTGCTCACTGAAACTGAGGAGGACCTGAAGCGCTTGCTGCAGAAGGTCAAGGACTCCAGCCTTCAATATGGATTGAAGCTCAACACCAAGAAAACAAAGATTCTCACCACTGGGCTAATTGGCAGCATCAGTATGGATGGTGAAGAGATTGAGATAGTTAGCAGTTTCGTTTACTTGATTCTACAGTCTCTTGGTAACAGCATTCAGGAAATCAGGAGACAAATTGCATTGGGAAAGTCAGCTGTGAGGGACCTTCCAAGAGTACTGAAGAGCAGTGATGTCAGGCTGGAGACTAAGGTACACCTGATCCATGCTATAGTCTTCGCAATTACGTGTTATGCATTGGAGAGTTGGATAGTGAATAGGGAGGATAGAAAGAGATTGATGCCTTTGAGCTGTGGTGCTGGAGAAGAGTGTTGAATATGCCATGGACTACTAGAAGAACAAACAGGTTTGTCTTGGAGAGGGTGAAGTGGAATGCTCCTTGGAGGAAATGATTCTGAAGCTTGGTCTGACATACTTTGGGCATGTTGCAAAGAGGGACTGGTCCTTGGAGAGGGACATCATGTTTGGGAGAGTGGAGGGATGGTGCAGGAGAGGAAGACCCTTGATGAGATCGATCGATTCTGTGAGTAGAGTGGTGGGAATGAGTGTGTTTGGGACAGCAAGGTTCGTCAGGATAGAATGGCAATTAGGGCTCTTGTACATAGGGTTGCTATGAGTGGCGAGCTACTCCATGGCACATAACAATAACAACAATTCAGGAAGGACACAGTTCTCTTTCTGGTAAACTGGCAGGTTAAGATACCAGCCTTGCCAGGATCTAGGATAGTTGCATTTCCTCTTCTGGTAAACAAACAGATGAAGCTACTTTACATGACTAAAGACAGGAATCAGAAAATTTGGAGGCCAAGTAACTAGTTTTGCAGGCTGATACATATTTAGAGAATTCTGCTTATTAATACCACCCTATCAAATCCTCTGGAACAGAGATGCTAGACTGAACAAGGTTTGGAATGGCTGGAAGGCTTATTATTTGTTTATTTGGGATCCAGAGACATTTTTAAACTAGTTAAACTGAAGAAAAAAAAATCTGTAATATGTTAATTTGATTTTGTTATGTGGTAGTAAGTTGGAACTAACTTATGGTTGAGCCTCTAGCAGGCTTTTGTTGTTGTTGTTGTTGTTGTGTGGATTTTTTCCTCCTGAGAAGCTGTAAATGACATAGGAAATCAGCAATCTTTCTTCCATCTAGTAACTAGTGGATTTGAACCTCAGGCCTTTGATTTGGCAACAAAACTCCATACCATAAGGTCACCAAAGCTCCCAAATAGGTTAGTTTAGATTTCTATTTTTAAAAGTGTCAATTGATTAACTTGGGCTTCTGTTCCTGTGAAGGTTGTTGTTATTGTGTTTAGTACAACTGAGTCTACTAAGACTCAAAGGATCTGAATCCTGCCCTATCTTCCTTGATCCTCATAAATCTCTGGTGTGTGCATGAGCCAATTGGTACAGTTACTGTCTCAGTACATCTTGTTGAGGAAATTCCTTTTTTTTCTCTCTTGCTCATGATCCACCTATATCCACGGACTGGCCCCACTTAATAATATGGCCAAAGGTATGTGAGACAGAGCTTCACCATCCTTGCCTCCAAGTAACACC
>NW_006399797.1:3552166-3553445 GCF_000299155.1 Elephantulus edwardii | reverse complement strand
TTGCAGCTTTGTTCACAATAGCAAGGAGTTGGAAACAACCTAAGTGCCCATCAACAAACGAATGGCTAGAGAAGCTGTGGTATATTCGCACAATAAAATATTACTTTTGTTATTTTTCTATTTTGTTTAACATTTTTGAACTGTATCTTAATTTTCTAATGCTTACATAATGTAAATACTACAAGGGAACACCTTTACTAAGCAGAAATGTGTTTCCTTACCATGCAGGAACCTAGAAGTATCAATTAAAATGCTGACTTTAGGGGAATTTTCTTCAAGTACTGATTCCTGGTTCCTTGTTGAAGTCCATGTTTATTGGAAGCTATCTTCTGTTTATTTAACCTATTTTTATATTTAGAAAACAGATTGATTCACAAAATACTCCATGCTCATTTTACCTCATTAATACAACTAAGGCAAACCATTTCCATTAAAACTACAGATATAGAGGTTAAAATTTGTTTTTGGAGGACATAATTCAATCTATAACAATTAACCCTTTGATCCTTCCCAAATTATGTTTTTGCCATACACAAAACACATTCATTTCATCACTTCATCCCAAGAATCTTAAATAGATTGCGAGTACACAATCTCATCATCTTCATAATCATCTAAATCAAGCATAGGTGAAACTAGAGGTGTATTCCATCCTGGGGTGAAATTCTTCTTCATTTGTGCTTCTGTAAAATTTAAAATACAACTTGTATATATTCAAAATATGCTAGTGAACTCTGTACAGGTCTATAGTTCCATTATAAACAGGAAAAATAGGAGTCAAGGGATAACAGGCATTAAACAAATCCAGGGCCCAGAAGAATAAATTATATTTGCTTTCAGGTCTTGAAAATGTTGCTTTCTTCTTTGTGACCCTGTGGACAATGGCTTTGTCCTCTGAATCTGTGTGTTGGCCACTCTGTCTGAATTCTTCGTTGGAGACTCTTGGGTCCTGAGTTTTAGCCTGTCTCCCAGGACCACAGAAGTGTCAACTCTACAGCTAAGTTTTGGACAATCTGATTTTTTGTATACACTCTGAAGGTGTCCCAACCTGGTGGACTCTGATAGGTCCTTTTATTGCTTTCTTTTTTTTCTTTTATGGAACAGCCCCAACCTCTCGGCTTTGATTATTACCCTAGTCCAACTTAATGGAAGCACTAGCTTTGGGAATGGAGTTGGCAAAGATCTGACCCTCTGCAACCTAGGAGATCATAGTTCCCTCCTTTGACCTTAAAATCCCTGTGTCTTCTTTTGCTTTTCAAGGAGAGGAGCAAATGGGGGG
>NW_006399797.1:3549495-3551791 GCF_000299155.1 Elephantulus edwardii | reverse complement strand
AAAAAAAAATCCCTGTGTCTTTTTGTTTCTTCCAACAATTCGGCTGATCTCTGAGCTGCTTCAAGGTTGTTGTTATTAGGTACCATTAAGTTGACTACGTAACAACCATATGAAAAACAAATTGTAAGCTTGTCCTACCCTGTGCCTTTTATTGTACCTATTGCTTCAGGGATGATCCTTTTCTACTCTTAAAGGACAATTGAGACAGCTTCTTTGGCCTGTTTCCTGGCTGCAGTATTCTAAAAAACAAAGGTCTTTTCTTTCTTCTTTCTCTATACAATTCCGTTTAAGCTGATGAATTTTCTGCTATAGTAGTTTGCTATTTGACAAGTAAGTCTTATGAGTAATCTCTTAACAAAACCATAAGTATTTAAATCTTTCTTGGACACTATATAGCATACTTCCTTAGTTTTGGTAATAATATTTTCCAAATGTTAACTTCTGTTTTCTTTTTGCACAGTTCATAGTATAGTCCTTTTCCCCTCCTCCCTTTTCTATGTTATAAAAACCAACAAGGAAAAGTCATGTACTTCCTTTCCCCATTCTGCTTGGTTTGTCTCCCCCTCAAAAGAGGTTGACACAAGACACAGTCCACATTAGTCCTGCCTCATAAAGACAACTAATCCAGATATATAGATAAGGTTTGGGCGTGCCATGGGAAAAATAGTAAAAACCAAAAAACTAAAACTCAGGTCTTCATTGCTATTCAGTTGGTAGAGATACTCCCTTGGTTATTCTAATTTATAAATCTTAATTAAAGAGATAGCTCATCTATGTCCTGGAAAGCTTTATTATTATTATTATTATTATTATGCCATATTATTCATTATTACCCATATTATTCAAATTATGGATTTGAATTACTAGAGATGCTCCAACTTTTGGTTAGCAGTGAAACATGCTATAGAAATACTATTGATATGTTAAAAAACATAACTTAATATGACTAATTCTTCACAAGGGTCAGAGTTAAAGTGCAAGGAAGGAATTGGGAGTCCAGAAAATGCCTTTTAAATAATGTGATGCAAATTAAGGTGAAAATTATTAACAGTATTGTTATTATTGTTGTTGCTGTTGTTGTTGTTATGTGCCACCGACTCACCTCTGACTCTAGGGATGCTGTGTACAATAGCTCTGAATTCTTCTATCTTAAGCCTGTCTGCCTCTGACACACTTGCCCCAATTACCTAAGTTACTGTGTTAATCCATTTCCTCCAGGATCTTCCTCATCTGTGATGTCTCTCTACTCTTCTAAGTATGATGTCCTTCTCCAGGGACTGGTCCCTCCTGGCCACATGTCCAACGTATATGTGTCAGAATTTCAAACTCCTTGCCTCCAAGGAGTAGCTTGCTTTTGCCTTCTCTCCAGTATAGACGTGTTTCTTCTTTTGGAAGTCCACGGCATGTTCAATATTCCTCTGTAACATCACAACTCAAAGATATCAATTCTTCTGCTGCCGTCTTTGGGTCATTTTCCACCTCTCTAATGCATGGTAAGGAATTGTAAAAGTCATGGCCTGAATCAGGTCCACCTTAGCCTCCAGATTGACATTGTTGCTCTTCAGCACTTTTGAGAAGTCCCTGCCTGAAGCTTTCCCCAGAGCAATTTGATATCCCAGGGCTTTTAATTTCCTGACTGCTGCTGGTGTCAAACGTTTTCATTGTGGAGTTTAACAAGGTGAAATTGTTAACAGCCTGAATGTCTTCTCCATTATCATGATACTGCCAACTGGGCCTAGTGATGAGAATCATTAAATTCTTTTTTTTAGACATTAATGAAAGTTCATAAAGAACTTGGAGTTCCATTCATTCATTGTTGCATATTTTCCTCCATACTCACCCCCCAAGTTCACTTTTTTCATTGGAAAAAATGTTCTTAAGTATAGAGACAGTAGGTATTCCTGATGCACACATTTCCTGATATTGAACCATGCATTATTTTCTTGTTTTTTTCTTGTGACTGCTTCCTGGTCCAAAGATAGGCTTTGCATGAATACAATCAAGTGTTCTGAGATTCTCATTTGTCTCAAGGTTAGCACAGTTTATGGTGATCCACACAGTCAAATGCTTTTGCAAAGTCAGTGAAACACATACATACATTCCTCTGGTACTCATTGCTTTCAGCCAAGATCCGTCTGATGTTGCTGATAACGCCTCTGATGCCACAGCCTCTTCTAAACCTGGCATGTATTTCTGGTCATTCTCTGTCAATGTATTGTTCTATTCATTCTTTATAATCTTCAGCAAGATTTTGCTTGTGTGTGATATCAGTGATTGTTATTCTTGTTGTTATGTC
>NW_006399797.1:3547745-3548750 GCF_000299155.1 Elephantulus edwardii | reverse complement strand
CACATCTTAGTAACACATAAAAGTTATTTTTTCTGAATATAATTAATAAATAGTTGTATTAGTGCATGAAAAAGAATGTCCATAAACTAAAGTCATATTCAGAGGAGGAGTAGTATTATTGTTACATGCCATCAAGTTGAGAACAACTTATAGGGACCCCATGAACAAGAGATCTGAACCCTTTCCTATCTTGCACCATCCTCATCACCTCTGACACACTTGAGCCCATTCCTACAGTTACTGTCAATATATCTCATTGAAGGCCTTCCTCTCTTTTGCTTTACAAACATGCTATCCCTTTCCAAGAAATAGCCTCTCCTAGAAATATGTTTGAAGTATGTGAGATGATGCTTGACCATCCTTGCCCCTAAGAAGTCCTCTGGCTGCACTTTTCCCAACACCTATTTGTTTATTCTTTTGTGAGTCCATGGAATGTCTAGTGCTCTTCTCTAATACCACAACTCAGAGGCATAAATTCTTTTGTCATCTTTATTTATTGTTCAGCTCTCAGATGTACAGCAAGTTATTGACCAGAATCTTTAAACGGACATTGTTTCTTCTCAGTAATTTGGAAAGGTCTCTGTCTAAAAGGGGACTTTTCCAATGCTGTATGTCTCCTGATCCACTCACTGCTGAAACTAAGGGTATTGATTGTGGATCCAAGCAATATGAGATTGCTGAGTGCAGTACAACCCATGGCTAACCTATTAAGAATAGATCTGAATCCTGTCTGTGCCATCCTTATCATCTCTGCTACACTTGAAGCCACTGCCATACTATGTCAATCCATTTTGTTGTGGGTCATCCTCTCTTTTTCTAAACCTCCAGTTTTCTAAGCATGATGTCTCTTACCAAATGATAGTCACTCCTAACAATATGCTTGAAGTATATAAAATGAGATTTACCATTCTGGCCTGTATGGAACACTCTGGTCACTTATTCCAAGACATAATAAGTGTTTGTTCTCTCAGCTGTCCATGAGACAATACTCTCCTCTAATACTAA
>NW_006399797.1:3545640-3546764 GCF_000299155.1 Elephantulus edwardii | reverse complement strand
GCTGCTTCCAAATTTCCTGACACAGGTTAGTGAGCCCACCCAGACCTTATCTATTACTTGAAACATGTCAATTGGTATTCCTTTGGTTTGGAGCCTTATTTTATTGCCCACGTCTTTAATGTACCTTGTTTTAGATTTGTTTATGTGTGTGTTTGTTTGTTTGTTTTCACTCATCACCATTTATTCTCTATCAGATGTTATTTCAGTCTTGATCAATTCTTTTTGGCAAGGTGACTAACTGTATTTCATCATCTTCTTTTGATGCTTCCTGGACCATTAAGTCCAAGAAATTCATGGAATAATAATTGAAATGTTTCAACTAACAGATGTAACTTTGGATGTGCTTACCAGGCTATGCCAGGAAGTTTGGAAAACTCCTTATTAATGAACTGGCTGGAAGAGCTACTTGTTTCCCTTTCTAAGAAAGGTAATCCAATAGATTATGAAAATTACTGAACAATATCATGAATATCACATGGAAGAAAAATATTGCTAACTTTTCTCTAAAACAGCTAGAACAGTTCATGGACAGAACTGAAAGGAGTTCAAATTGATTTTGGAATAATTGTTCATGCCACATAGATCTTAGCTGAAAATAAGAAGTAAAACAAAATATATCATTGATGATATCACACAGATGATGGCTAGAAGCAGAGAAGAGCAGAAAGATGTTTACTTTGTTTTCTTAACAATTAAAAGGCATTGCATTTTTTATCATAATAAATATGAATAATATTCAGAAGAATGAGAATTCCTGAATACTAACTTATGCTTAGCATAGAACCTCTATCTATATAGAGTAAGAATCATATGAAGAAAGCAAAGGAATACCACAATTTAAAACCAAGGAAAGTTTGGCTTGAGTTATACTCTTTCATCATAATTATTCAGTTTTTATTATGAGTAAATAATTGTAAAAGCTTGACTATGCAAAAAGCAAGGGATCATACTTGTAGGAAAATGAGTTAACAACTCACAATATGCAGATAAAACAACCTTGCTGAAATTTAAAGGGACTTGCAGCAGTTACCAGTGAAATTAAAAGGGTATGGATAGTAAGGGTTTAAAAATCAACATTTTCATCTGTTCCAATGCAATGGTCTTTATCTACCCACTCTTATCTA
>NW_006399797.1:3541492-3542080 GCF_000299155.1 Elephantulus edwardii | reverse complement strand
CTCCACAATCAACTCTCTTGTTACCAGCAGCCAGGAAACTAAAAGATTAATTTCCTTGGGAAAGTCTGCTATCAAATACTGAAGATGTTAGTCTAGAGACTAAGTGTGCCTGATTCAAACCGTAGTCTTTACAATTACTTTCAGTACTTTGGAAAGTTGTACAGTGACTAAGGATAATAGAAGGAGATTGATGTCTTTGAGTCCTGGTGCTAGAGAAGAGTATTGAATATATCATGGAGTGCTAGGAGAACAAACAGGTTCACTTTATAAAGGGGGAGACCAGGCTGCTCTTTGGAGGCAAGGATTCTGAAACTTTGTCTTACTTCGGATATGTTGCAAGGAAGGAGAGGTACATCATGCTTGTGAGGGTGGACAGGCAGAGCGAAAAAGGAAGACCTTTAATGAGATGGATTCTTTTTTACTGACAGCGATAATGGGGTAGGTATACCACAGACAGTAAGACTGGCACAAGACAGATCAGAGTTTAGGGCTGTTGTACACAAGGTCTCTAAGAGTCGCAGGCAACTCAATGACACATAACAACACCAACACCAAACTTTCCCTTATTATGTGAGAAAAATTATTTTC
>NW_006399797.1:3536505-3540773 GCF_000299155.1 Elephantulus edwardii | reverse complement strand
AAAAAAAGTGTCAATGATCCTATTATGATTAGGCTGTTGGAGTGGCATTTTCCTTGCTGTCTAAATAAGGATATGTGGTACTAATTCAAAGGAAGAAGCTCTCTGGTGGTTCAAATCCACCAGTAGCTCAGCAGGAGAAATATGAGTACTCTCCTGTGACATTTAGGTCCCTGAAAACGCAATGGAAGATCATATGTGTTAATTCCAACGAGATGGAAATGAGATGATGATGGTCTGAGGGTGTACTTGGAAGCATATTGCACTGTTGACTAAAAGGTCACACGTCTCTGGAAGTTCTAATCCACCAGCTGCTTCCTAGAACAGAAAGCTACAGCCTGCTTGAAGTTTGCAGTGTGTCAGGACCCTCTCAACTGCAAACAAATAGAGGAGTTTTTTTAAATTAAAGATTTTTAGCAATTCAAAACTTTATTCTTAACCCCCCCCCCAAAAAAAAAACAGTGATGTTCTTTTAGTCACACTATCAAACAGAAAGCTGGCTCACATTGTTTTTGAATCACATTTTTTTTAATCTCATTTCTATTTTCTTCTTTTTAAGTTTTCTTTCTTTCTCCCTCCTTTCCACAACTCTTCCTATCTTTCCTCACTCCTCTCTGCCTTTCTTCTATCTCCTTCCTTCTTTCTTTCCTTCTTTCTTGTGCTTTTCAGTATGCAACTATAGTAGGGTAACTTCCTATCTGTAAGCAGGTTTTCTCATATTTGTACCTAGGGCTCTTGAGTTGTTTAGGTCGATTACTTTGAGTGTGAACATGTTATTACACTATAATGGCCTCTAATACATATTTATTTTTAACAATAGAAAGGTTTTTTTAAAAATAAAGTTTTAAAAATCAATACAACTATTTAATCAAAACCATGCAAAATTTGCATTTATTCACACATATTACATAGCAAGAGCCAAAAATACTTATGCTTTCGTGTCTAAAAGACTTTATTTCTGACTTACAAGGTTATACTTGTGGGTTTATCACCTGGAAACTGGTGGGCGTGGGGGAAGTCAAATCATAAAACCAGGGAATTAGTGAATGATCTCTTGCTTATTTTTAACAGATAAAACAAATCTCGACTTCAATTCAATTCTTAAGCTTCAGCCACTGTAGAAAAAGTTTTGACTCAGATTTCTAAGAAACCAAACAACTCCTTTGATGATTTCAAGGACTTGAGCTTTAAAAAAAAAGAAAAAAGTTTGAGGTTATCCTTTCCACTAAAATACGTGGTACATACATGAGTTTTATTCTTTAAACTGGAGATTAGAATTACTCTTGGGTTAGAATCCTCTCCCATCCTAATAAGCAGATTGCTGAGTCAATTTTGATTCTTGAAAACCTCATGTGTGTCAGAGAAGATGCACATGCCATTCATATATTCTATGATTGTATCCCCTTATCTTTCTTCTTCCAATCTTTTCCCCCCTCGTTTTCCAATTTGATAGGTTATTGTTGTTAAGTGGCTACGAGTTGAGTACAACTCATAGTGACCCTATGAACAAAAGATCTGAACCCTGCTCTATCCTGTGCCATCCTCACACTTAGGAAGATTTATAAAATGCTATTTATCTCATAATAAAGCTTTTTTTGTCATCCGTCAAATAGCTGCCACTTATCCAGCATTTACAACATACCAGACTGTGTGCCTAGTTCTTTGTATAAAACTGATTTTAATTTACTTTATGCTTTCTCATATATAGGATAACAGGATATCATTGTTATTATTGGAGAGGAAAGAACATGAAATATATTGATCTAAGTAAATTTCTGAAGGTGATGTAGCAAGTTGAGGGACTAATATTTAAATTTAGGTTTGACCTCAGGTAACCCATTGCTCTGAAGATCATTCTTGTTATGAGAAACTCTTATCGCTATGTACTTCTGAAAAACAGTAGTTGGGTAATTGATGTAGAATAAAAAAAACCCACCTAATATTTTGTTTGGATATAAATAAAGATGTGCTCTTCTAATATGACTTCTTTAGTGTGAAAGAAATTTCATAGTAAATAGTCAAAAAAGTTAAATTCTTGCCTCTTCATAGGTTAAATTCCCAAAGAAAGTTATTCTCCATTACAGTTTAACAAGAAAAGAACAACCCAGAATGAAATTCTCTGATTAAAGGATATCATACTTAGAAAAGTAGAGAGTCAGTACAGGAAAGAAAGGTACTCGGTGAGATGAATTCACACATTGACTGTGGCAAAGGGATCAGGTGTTTCAGAAAATGTGAGGTTGACTCAGGATAGGACAGACTTTGGAGCAATTGTTTATAGGATTGCTATGAATCATAGCTGACTCACTGGTACATAACAATAAACCTAATAGATAATCTAATCTGTAAGGATGTCTATTACTCAATCTCTTCTATAAGGAGAGTCACTTACTCATGCTCACTCCTTGCTGTCAAGTCAGGATCAAATCATAGCTGATCCTCCAGTGGGCTTTTGGAGCCTATAAATTGCATGGGAAGCGATTACCCATCTTTCTCCCAAGGAGCTGTTAATGGATTTGAATTGGCTACCTTAGGTTTCAGTACAACTCTGCACAGACTATATCACCAGAGCTCCTTCTCTAGTTGAAAGACTCATAGCTCTTCCAAACTAAGATTCAATTTGAAACTGTAGGAACAGTTTCTGTGAATGTGTTCAATAAGGCTAATTTTGAATTACTAGTTCATCAGACGGGGTCATGCAAGGTTTAGGTCTCATATGAAGGGTCAGTATGAGTTGGATTCAACTGGAGGGCACCTCACAACAACAACAACAATAACGATAACAATGGTTTAGTTAATCCTTGTCACTTAAATTTTTCACACAACTATGAGAAAAATGTCAAGATGTTCTGAACAGCTTTCTAGTTCACTATAACTTGCATAAACATTAAATAGAAATTAAAGTATCACATGTAATGTAATGTAATTAATAACTCCACATTTATCTGTAGCTTCTAATTAGTTTCTTGCTTTGATCATAAATATTACCTAATGTTTGCTATTAGCTTTAATAATTGAGTTCCAACTTAAAGCAAATGATCTGTTTAACCATATTTTAATATTGCCATGGACATCAAGAAAATTCCAACTCATTTCTGTGAAGCATCTATTTCCTTGTTAGTCTTATTCATTTACTTAACTTCTTAGACTGCAGTGTTGTTATTTTTTTATTATTTAACTCTCCAGACATATTTCTTGTTTAGGTTTTTCTTTCTCTTAACTACCTCTTTGCTATAGTCCATTTATTCTATTTGTCTCCTCTGTCTATTTGTAGTTAAATCATAACAGAATCTGAATAATATATAAGCCCCGCTTTTCTTCCATTTCATTCTATCCCTTTAGTGCATTTATTCCAGTAACATTTATGGCTTAATTTCAAGACCTATAATCTATTGAAACCACGAAATCTCATTTTGTAAAGTCCTTCCTGGTTGATTGTCATTTGTTTAGCCTGAATTCCATGCAGCATCATTGTAATTATTGTCATTTCCTTCCTTAGAATACACTAATTTCCTTTCCTGTTCTCTCCCCCTCTTTGTCTTCTGACAATCAAATCCTGGAAGCATAGCAGCTTCCCTATATTTACATTCAAATGACTGATTTTTTTTTTCTGGAAAGAAAAAGTACACAAGTAACTTTCCACCCCTTCCCCCTCACTGCTTAGACTTTCTGTTGGTTGGCTAATACATAAAAGTTTCTCATGAATATTATCTGTGCTCATGACATTTTCTTCCACACTTCATACTTCATACTCAAATGATTCCAATGGTGTTTATATTTTCTTACTCTACTAGTTTGTTAAAATAACAGGGACAAGTTGAAAATCTAATAATGATATCACTGTTTTTACCTTATTTCAGAACATAACTATCTTCAACATTTAAAGTAAAATCAACCTTTTCCCCTACTAACATAGAACTATGTTCTTCTCTCTTTTTTACTGTGATTTGCATGAAACTTTTTAGAGTGAATTGGGTTTCTATTTAACCATTCAGACATAGTACCTCCCATGTCATATCTGACATTGTAAACACAATTACTGTATTCTTGCTTAGTACATCCTCTTCTTATTATCCAGCTATATTTCCATTACTTTAATTTGCAAAAAAATAAGCACTTTTTCATCTTAAGACCTTAAGCATCATCCTGAAAAATCTACAAGCAGGAGAAGATAAAATAGATGAATGGGACCTTCTAAAAATCAAATCCCTGTGCACACCCAAAAACCTTCTCCAACAGGGTAAGAAGGGAAGCCACAGACAGGAAAAAAG
>NW_006399797.1:3534351-3535690 GCF_000299155.1 Elephantulus edwardii | reverse complement strand
GTTTAAAAGGATATGTGATTAGGTATTATTGTCATGACAGGAGTCCAGAAGGAAGGCTCCATAATGGAGTGGACCTGAGGGGAGGGATTTTAAAACAATGAAAGAATTCTTCTTTTACTTTTTATAGAGAAGAGTGTATTTGAGGGGAGGGGTGGGCATGGAGAAAAGTGCAACAATGAATGAAAGGAAATCCAAAGTCTCTGTAAATTTTCATTAAAATTAATGGGGGGAAAAATGAATGACTTTGAAAAATAAAAAGACCGTAAACATCCCTATTATATTTCTCTTGACTGGCGAACTTCTTGTTATAGTTTAGATTTCACCTCAACTGTCAGAAAGAGCTTCTCTGACACAGAACTTGAAATGTCTTTCTCTACCACCATTAACTCATGTTACTTTATGCTCATGAGTGAATTTTCTAGTCAGTTTGTTAGTTACAGATTGCCTGACAGCCTCATTCTAAATATGAGGTCCATGGGAGCAGGTGCTTATCAGTTTTGTGGATGGTTTTTAATCTGGTAAATATTTGTTTAATTTCATTGTTTTGTGATGTTACTGGGTGTCATTAAGTGAAGTCAAACTTACATGCCCTCCATCTATAAAATAAAGCACTTCCCAGTCCTGAGTCACCCTTGCTCTGTTGCAGCCACATGCCAGTGTCTTTTTGTGAGGGTTTTCCCCTTTCTTTCAAAGTCCCTCTGGTTTGCTAGTCTTTTTCCAGGTACTAGTTCCCTTCTAATAACATGTCCCAAGTGCAGGAGAGGCAATCTTGCCTTCTTGTTTCTAAGTACCTACCAATGAGGCTGTATTTCTTCCAACACAAGATTTGTTTACTCCTCTCAAAGTTTGTTATATTTAAAAAAAAAAATCTTTGCTGACTTCATAATTCAAAGGAATCAATCTTGTTTTGGTCTTCCTAATTCATTGTCCAAATTTCACATACATATGAGGCAACTGAAAGTACTACTATGTTAGCCCTCAAAGCGGCATCTTTACTTTTTACACTTTAAAGAGAAGTTTTGCAATATGATTGCTCAATATACGATGTAGTTCTATTTCTTGACTGCTATTTCCAAAGACGCTAATTGTAGACATAAGTAAAATGAAAATGACTTAGATCATATTTAACTCTCTGAACTGATGTCATTCCTCATTAATCCAATGATTGGCTATTTTCCAAAAATTATTTCTTTTTCATTTTCTTTATCATATGAACAATTTTTGCATTAGGAATTTTTCACATGCTATCCTTTCTTGCCTTAAATATTCTTCTAATTAACAATGATTATCCCTTTCTCTTGATTATAGCAACACGAGGTTTGAATTTGTTCTTCAATTC
>NW_006399797.1:3519878-3532671 GCF_000299155.1 Elephantulus edwardii | reverse complement strand
ACATAACAACAACAGCCCTTTCTCACTTTCTAGAGTTTTTTTTAAATGTCACATTTCACAATGACAGGTTATCTTATGTGCTGTATTTTATTCTTACACATTCTTTTATTTATAAGCTAATCATAAACATATTCTTAAGTGTTCTAGTTTTTGTTTTTCTTTTCCCAACTTGTTAATCTTTCTGTTATAAATTCCATCACAAAAATAATGTCTGTCTAGCTCAACTTTTTTCTTTTTTCCCCACTTTATAGAATGTTTCTTAGACCAGAGAAACTTTTCATTGGAGTAAGTGACTCTAGAATGAGCTAATGTAAAATTTGCAACTAGACCAATGTTTCTTTACCCATTCTTTGTTGTTGCTGCTGATTGCCTTCAAGTTGAACATGACTCATAGTAATCCAATGAACAAAAGGCTTGAAGTCCTTCTACAATGATCAACATTTATCAAAGTTCATAGGGTTTCCAGAGACATGGTATTTAGGAATCAGATGTTTTTAAACCTGTCATAGAATGTATTATTTTTATATGCCACCGAGTCTCTTGCAATGAATGTATAGAGACTCTGTGTACAGCAGTTCTGAACCCTTCCCTGTCCTGAGCCAGTCTCACTAACTTTGACACACCCTAGTTACTGTATCAATCCTTCTCGTCCTGGGTCTCCCTCTCCTGTGCTGTCCATTCACCCTTCTGAGCATGATGTCCTTCCTCAAGGACCTATCTCTGGCCATGTGCTCAAAGTAAGTGAGGTGGAGGTTCAAAATCCTAACCTCTAAGGAAAGACTTGGCTTCTCCCTCTCCAAGACAGACCTATTTGTTTTCTTGGAAGTCCATGGTATGTTCAAGACTTTTCTCCAGCACCACAACTCCAAGGCATCTATTCTTCTTGTATCATCTTTAGTCATTGTCCCACTCTATGAAGCATAACATGTAATTGAGAAGATCATGGCCTGAATTAGGCACAGTGTTGCATCCAGACTGACATCGTTGCTCTTCAGCACTCTGGAGTGGTCTATGACAACAGATTTTCCCTATGCAATGTGTCTTTGGATTTCCTGACTGCTGATGTTACGATGTTGATTGTTGATCCAAGCAAGATATAATTGCTAACAACCTCAATCTCTTCTCCTTCTAATTGGTGCTGCCAATTGGTCCAGTGGTGAGAAACTGTCTTCTTGATGTTGAGCTTCAATCCATATTGAAGACTGCATGAACTTTTGTAGCAAGTGCTTCAGGTCCTCCTCAGTTCCAGCAAGCAAGATTGTGTCATCTGCATATTGTAGGCTGTTAATGAGATTTCCTCCAATCCTGATGGCACACTCCTCCTCATAAAACCTTCTTCCTGAATGTTCTGTTCTGCATAAAGATTAAAAAACTACAGGGACAAGTTGCATCCCTGACATACTCCTTTCTGGATTTTGAACCATGCAGTGTTTCCTTGCTCTTTTCTGAGGACTGTTCAAAACCAAATATAGGTTTTGTACAAGCACAATCAAGTGCTCTTAAATTCCCATTTTCCTCAAGGTTAGCCACAATTTATTGTGATCCACACAGTCAAATGCCTTTGCGTAGTCAATGAAACACAGATTAACATCCTTCTGGTACTCTCTGCTCTCTGCCAAGATCCATATAGTATAAACATAAACTGCTTTACTTTAAGACAACCAACAAGGAAATAGATTAAATAGTTTTGTAAACTCTTTTGTATTCTTGAATCCAAATTATTGGTCTATGTATGTCCATCTGATTTATTACTGATTAAAAAGGGTATATATTCTGTTTTCTAAGCCAGTCTTAGAGACTATGAGAAAAACTTTAAAAATAAAATTATTTCTAACTTAAACTTATTTTGTTCTTTAATACTCCAAAATTAGTTAGTACTTGGTGTAGGAAAAATAAACAGAAGTTTTTCAGATTACTAATGCAACCTTGGATGTGCTTACTAGTCTATGCCAGGAAATCTGGAGGATAGCTGCCTGATCAACTGCATAGAAAATATCAGTGTTGGTTCCAATTCTCAAGAAAGGTGATCCAACAGAATGTGCAAATTAGTGAACAATATCATAAATTCCCTGTAAATGCAATATCCCAGCAAAGTATATAACATTGCAGCAAAATAATGCTGAGAATCATTTGAGAACCAGTAGAACAGCACACAGATCAAGAACTGCTATTTGTTTAAGCTGAATTTAGAAGAGGCTGTGGCACCAGGGATACCATTGCTGATTTCAGATGAATCCTGGATGAAAGCAAAGAAAACCATAAAAATGTCTATTTGTGCTTTATTGATATGCAAAGACATGTAACTGTGGGAATCATAACAAATGTTGGATAATATTGAGAATATGGGAATTCCAGAACACTTGATTGTGCAAAGCAAGAAACATTGTATGGTTTAAAGTCAGGAAAGGTGCATCAAGGTTGTACTCTTTCTCCAGACATATTTAATCTATATGTTGAGCAAATTATTCAAGAAGTTGGACTCTGTAAAGAAAAATGTGGCAGTGCAATGAGAAGAATACTCATCAATAACCTTCATTATGGACATGACTCAACTTTGCTTGCTGAAAGTGAGAAGGGCACGAAACACTTGCTGCAGAAGATTAAACACTACAGCCTTCAATATGGATTGCTTCTCAACATCAAGAAAACAAAAATTCTTACCACTGGACATGTAGGCAAAATCATGATGGGTGAAAAAAAGGCTTGAGACTGTCAATTACTTCATCTTAATAAGATCCACAATCACTACACTTGGTACCAACAGTCAGGAAATCAAGAGACATACTGCCTTGGGAAAGCCTGTAGTCAGCGACTTCTCCAAGGACTGCAGCCGCCAATATGGATTGAGGCTCAATGTCAAGAAGACAAAGATTCTCACCACTGGACCAATTGGCATCATCAGGATGGATGGTGAAAAGATTGAGATTGTTCACAGATTTAGTTTTCTTGGCTCCACAGTCAACATTCTTGGCACCAGTAGCCAGGAAATTAAAAGGTGCATTGCCATGGGAAAGTCTGCTGTTAGGGACCTCTCCAAAGTACTGAAGAGCAATGGTGTCTCTCTGGAGACTAAGGTGTGTCTGATACAGGCCATGGTCTTTGCAATCACTAGTTATGCATCAGAGAGTTGGACAATGACCAAGGAGGATAGAAGGAGAATTGATGCCTTTGAGCTGTGGTGCTGGAGAAGAGTATTGAGGGGGACCATGGACTGCTAGGAAAACAAAAGATTCATCCTAGAAAGGGTTAAACCGGGGGCTCCTTGGAGGTAAGGATTCTTAGACTCCATCTAACATACTTTCGACATGTTGTAAGGAGAGACCAGTCTTTGGAGAGGGACATCATGCTTGGGAGGGTGGAGGGACAACGCAGGAGGGGAAGACCCTCTGTGAGGTGGATTGATTCAGTGACTGGGTTAATCGGGATGGGAGTGTTAGAGACAGTGCGATTGGCACAGGACGTCGCAGAGTTTAGGGCTGTTGTACATAGGGTCGCTATGAGTCGCAAGCAACTCGATAGCACATAACAACAACAACAACAACAACAACAATACATCAGTTTGAAAACTAAGATGTGCTTGATTCAGGCTATAGTCGATTCATCTTGTTGTGCATCTAAGAGCTAAACAATGTCCAAGGATGAGAGAAGAGTTGATGCCTTTGAATTATGGCATTGTAGAAGAGTAGCGTACATCCCAGGGAATGTCAAAAGAATAAACAAATATGTTTTGTAGAAGGGGCAAGCAGAGTGATCCTTGGAGGCAAGATGATGAAGCTTTGTCTCACATATTTTGGGAATGCTGCTTAGAAAATGTTATTACTTAGAAACATGTTTGAACGCCTCTTACTCAGTCTTTGACACAGTGATTGCAGTAATGAGACTGAGAGTGTGAGGGTTTGTTAGAATGGCACAGGTTAGGACAGGGTTCAGATCTGTTGTTAATAGGGTTGCTTTGAGTCATACTTGATTCGAAGGCACCAAACAACCACAAAAGCAGGTAAGGAGAGCACAGAAGAAGATCGGGGTCTGATCTGACAACAACAGAAGGTAGGGATAGCACAGAGTAGGACAGGGTAGTTATGAATCATACTAACGACTTGTCAGCCTACTCAGTCAGGTGATTCAAATCCATCAGCTGCCCCATAAAAGAAGGATGAGAAGTCTCGTCAGGTGTGATTTGCAGCCTTTGTAAACTCACTGTGTTAGTGTTGTTCTGTGTTATCCAACTGGAACTGACTCATAGCTGACACTCCAGAAGGTTTAGAATCAGTAATCTAATGAAAGGATATTGCACAACTTTCTTCCTGGGAGCAGCTAATGGATTTGAACCACGTGCCTTTGGAATTGCAGCACAGCTTCTTAGCACTAGGCCAGCAGATCTCCCTAAACTCACTATGTAGTCAGTTAAGAGTTGATTCTGACTCAATGACAATGGCACATGTACTTGCTATATAGTGTAAAAAAAAAAAAAGACAAAGTATATGAAAAAATGAATTCTTTATTCTCCAAGTATATGCAGAGAATCAAATGAGTAATTGCATAACCTTAATAGGCACCTCTGGTGGCCCAGTGATAAGAAGCTGCACTGTAATCCTAAAGGAACAGGGTTCTTACCCACCAGCTGGAGAAACATGAGCAATCTCTTCTTGTGAGATGTGTGTCCTCTAAAAACCCAATGAAAGGTCAGTTACAAATTTGTTCTGATTGACTACACAACAACAACAACAATAATGTTATTGTACAAGATCTCTGGTGGCTTAGTGGCAAGGAATTGCAATGTCAACACAAACGCATGTGGTTCAAATCCACCAGTGGCTCCAATGGGAGAAAAATGGACAATCAACTGCCTCTGAAATTACTGCCTATGAATGCCCACTGGAAGGTCAAGTATGGGTTAGTTTCAACTCTACTGCATACAACAGTGTCAAAGTAATTGAAGTACTGAGATATTCACTAAAAGTTTGGTGATTTAATCCTGCCAGTTGATTTGCAAGACAGAGATCTTACAATCTGCTACTATTAAAATGAAAAAAATTGAAAATCTATAAGGAGATTCTGCTATGTCTTTTAAGATCACTGTTAGTTGAAATCCATTGCATGACAAGATACTTTTATGGTAGAAAGTTTCATGATGAAAATAAATATAGTACTTCTTTAAGACTGAAGAAAAGTTATTAAATATATTGACCACATATTAAGGATGAGGTCAATGAAGCACAGAGATGCTAAATTTTAAATAGCTTACTGATTGTATTTAAAATTCTTTAAGACATGGCCCTGTGAGAATTTAACACTTACTATGTTTTACTCCTCATTGACCCTTTATGGTACCATATTGTCTTTAAATATATATTAAATGCTTGTTTTCAATATAATGCTTACAGATAGTCTGTCTTTCTCATGGCCATCCAGTTGGAACAAACTCACAGTTGACTTTCCAAATGGTTTTTATTGTTGTTGCCATGTTCCGTGGAATCGACTACAATTCACAGTGACCGTATACACCATAACACTGAATTCTGCCCTATACTAAGCCAAGATCATTGTTTCTGACATACCTGCTCCCATTACCCCAGTTACTATGTCAATCCATCTCATCTGAGTCTTCCTGTCCTGCCATTGTCCCTTTATCCTTGGAAGCATGGTGTCTTTCTCCAAGAACTGCTCCCTCTTGGCAATATGTACAAAGAATGCGAGACAGAGACTCAAAATCAATGCCTTCAAGGAGAAACTTGGCATTACCCTCTGCAGGATGGACCTGTTTGTTCTCTTGGCCGTCCATGGTATATTCATTATTCTTCTCCAGCACCACAACCAAAGACATCAATTCTTCATCTATTAGCTGTAGTCATTGTCCAGTTCTCTGACGCCTAGCAAGTAACTGTGAAGACCATGGCCTGAATCAGGCACACACTAGTCTCTTTAGTGTCATCATTGTTCTCAGTAGGCTTATATAATTTAAAAAATAAGTATCTGTATTTTTCTTGCAGAGCATCTGGTGGATTCCAACTGCCAAAGAGGTACCACTTTTGGGGTAGTTCACACACACACACGAATAATTTGCTTGAAATTATTTGGAGTGATGTCCCTTGTATTTTTACATTTTCTTTCATATATTCTACACATATGATTTAGTATCCCTCTAGGTCCAGTCTTAGTCTCTTTAAGGTCAACAAAAAGAAAAGTTAATTTAATGCAGAAGGAGATGAAAAGAATTTTGTTTCTCTGCAGCTGATAACGACTGTGTACTTTTATTTCCTAGGGCATATTACAGCGCTCATCAAGCCACACACTAATGAGAGTGAGTACTTCATGGTCGCCTTTGCTACCTTTCTTTAAAAAGAGTGGGCACATTTTTATTCTTAATGTGAGAAAAATTCTCAAGGGAGAGAGGAAAAACTATGCTGGAATAGCAATGAAGAAGTAGTTGCTGTACATGACATTTTCTTTCTGGATGGCTAGAAAGATCAATGTACTTGCCTGCAGCTCATGAATTAATATCCTCGGCTATCAAGGAATGAGACATTGTGCACAGAAACCTGTTCTTCATTGCTAACCTTTGTCATAAGTAAAGTAATAATAAGGCTACTTCAGAATAGGTGTCACCCTTAAGGTATAGTATTACTATATCTCTAAAATCCCTAATAACTGTAATTCATAGATTCACATATGTTTTCTGTACAAATGAGAAAATTTTTGTTAGGCTTATAAAAATAAAAGATTTGACCTTTAAAACGTATCTTTAGACATTATATATATTTTCATCTCCTTCTGCATTAAATATATATATGTGTGTGTGTAAATAGAATTATATATCTATAAATATATATCAATATAATTATTACATAATTACATTATTATATAACTATATTATATATGTAAATATCACTGTGTATATATCAATACAAATCAGTACATATTTTTGTTTTGTACAGGTGAGTTGGAACCAGCTCATAGCTTACCCTCTAGTGGGTTTTAAAAGGCAGTAAATTGACTAGGAGGAGATTTCTATCTTTTTCTGGTGGAGCGGTTGGTAGATTTTAACTTTGTTTCTTTGTTTTCAGAGTGAAAGACAGAGAGGTCATTGTATTTTATCTTGTTCAGTTAGGAATAGACTGCTGATGTTAGGTACCATTGAGTCGACTATGATTGATTTATAGTGACCATATTAACAACAGATCTAAAATTGACCCTAACACAATCTCTGAGATGTTCAAATCCAGTGGCAGTCATTGTGTCAATCCATCTTATTGAAACTCTTCTTTTTCTCTGTATTTCTCCACTTTTCCCAATACGGTATATATTTTCCACAGACTGACTTTTTCTGGTATCAGACCCAAAATACGTGAGACAAAGTTTCAACAACCTTCCCTTCAAGGAATACTTTGGTTGCCCTTCTTCTAAGATATAGTGGTTTTTCTTTTGGTGGTCCTTGAAATATTTAGTACTCTTCGCTACCACAATCCAATGACAGTGATTCTTACCCAGTCTTCCTTATTCATTGCACAACTTTTTGATGGATACGAAGTAATTGAAAATTCCATGGCTTGCATTAGACATACCTAAGTCATTAAACTAGCATCACTATTATTTAACAATTTGGGAAAGTCCTTTATAGAATATTTTTCCAATACAACACATGTTTTTATTTTTTGATAGTTGCTATCAAGCATGTTGATTGTAAACTGGACTAGTGTTTTTAAATTTGAAGTTTATAATTATATTCTGTTAAGCAATTGGCCAACTTGCACCTCTTTCACCTCTGGTGAATTATTTATGAATTGTCAAGAAAAAAAGTCTTGCCTATAAAAAAGGATATTAATAGGACAAATATATTCATTTATTACCATTAAAAATATTTGTAAGATATTTTCTCAATGCTATTTTCTTTTGATTTTCTAGATGCTGATACCAATAGTGCTGATTGTGGAGCCAAGAAAGCTGAAGCTCTTAACAGTCTCAATTTCTTCACCATCTATCATGATGATGCCAATTCAGTGATGAGAATCTTCCTTTTCTTGATGTTGAGCTTCAGTCCAAATTGAAGGCTATTGTCCTTGAACTTCTCCAGCAAATACCTCAAGTCCTCTCATTTTCAGCAAGTAAAGTTTTATCACCTGTATAATGCTGGTTGTTAATGAATCTTCCTCCAATTTTGATGCCACATTCCTCCTCATAGAGCCCAGTCTCATGGAAGATCTGTTCCGTGTGTACATTGAAAAGGTATGGCGATATGATGCGTCCCTCGAGAACACCTTTCCTGATGTTGAACTATGTATTATTTCCTTGCTCTGTTCTGACAACTGCCTCCTGAGCCAAGTATAGATTTCACGTAAGCACAATCAAGTATTCTGGGATTCCCATTCTTCTCAGAGTTGCCACAGTTTGTTGTGATCCACACAGTCAAAGGCTTTTGCATAGCCAATGAAACACAGACAAACATTCCTCTTATATTCTCTGTTTTCAGTCAAGATCAATCTAATATTCACTATAATATCTCTAGTGGTGTGGCTTCTTCTATACCCAGGCTGCACATCTGGTCTTCCTCTGTTCCAGTCATTTCTGAATAATTTTCAGCAAGATCTTTCTTGCATGTGATATTAATGAGATTGTTGGTACCAGCAGCCAGAAAATCAAAAGACAAATTGCTTTGGGGAATTCTGTTGTGAGGTACTTCCCCCTAGTAGTGAGAGCAATGATGTCAATTTAGAGATTAAGGTGTGCCTGGCCTTGGTCATGGTCTTTGACATTAATTGCTATACATCAGAAAGCTGGACAATGACATAATAGGGAGCCCGGGTGGCCTGTGGTAAGGAACTGTGCTGCCAACCCAAAGACACGTGGTTTAAATCTTCCAGCTGATCCATGTTGAAAAATGGGTGATCTCCTAGGATGTGATTTACTGCCTCTGAAAACCTGCTGGAGGGTCAGCTATGGGTCACTTTTGATTCTAAGGCATAGAACAATAGTATAACAAAAACTATATAATTAGCACTCAGTTAGACTGGGTATGTTATTGTTGTTGTTGTTGTTGGGAATAATATAAATAAAATCTCTATTTTCAATGAGTTTATAACTTTCTGACTTTTACTTAAGTATTTACGAAAAAGCCAAATAGAGTAAAGACGAGAAAAAAAATCAATGAGAATAAATTGAAAAATGAAAAATAATGGAAAAGTATATTTATTTAAAAAACCTATTTATAATAAAATTGACAGATATTCCCTGGAAGACAGGCTAAATAACATCTCTAAGAATTATTTCTTTCTATCTACTGTTGTATACATCTCAAGGTAGAAGCAATAATATTACTTCATCACTTATATAATACTTTAGCCATGGTATTAAGACAAATACAGTTTTTAAGATGCTTCTCATATGGGGAAAAGTAGAGTGTCAATGAAGGAAAAGACCCTTAATGAACTGTATAGACATAGTGACTATAGCAATGAGCTTAAGTATAGCAAAGATTATGAAGATGGGGCCAAACAGGTCGGGGTTTCCTTCTGTTGCTCACAGGATCATTATGAAAAAAGTCAAAGTCAACTTAATGGCACTTAACAACAACAGTTACAATTTATAAGGAGCTTTGGGCGCAAAATTAAGTACTAGGCTATTAACCAAAAAGTTGGTGGTTTGGACTCATCCAGTAGGGCTTTAAGAGGTGTAAAGACTTGTTATCCACTCTCCTAAAGATCACAGTGTGTAGATATAGATAGATATAAAGATACAGAGATATTTTTTTAAAAAAACAAAACAACTACATGTTATTACAAATCGGAGGAAGAAGAAATGATTGAAATGGATGTCAGAAGAGATTCTGAATATTACACTACCGCTCCAAGAAGCCAAAGCAAAGAGAATGTTGAGATTTTGAGATCTCAAGATGTTGAGACCCTGAACAGAAGATTTTGAAGGGCAGCCACAGACAGACAAAAGAAAGCATTATAATGAAATGTGCAAGGAACTGGAGTCAGAGAATCAAAATGACGAGCTTGCTTAGCATTTCTTCTTTTTTAAAAATGTATTATAATGTAAATGTACAGAGACTTTGAATTTCCATTCATTCATAGTTGTACACTTTCCTCCCTCTTCCCCCCTCCTCAGTTTGCTTTTCTCTTTGAAAATTAAAAAAAAAAATAAATAAAATATTTCATTGTTATACAATCCTCCCAACCCCAGGCCACTCCACTATGCAACTTTCATTCAGGACTCTTGTCATGACAATAATACTTAATCATATATTCCTCCTAAACAGTTCTCTTCCTCATCTGTTTAAATGCATTATACATTATTTACCCCCTCTTAGATCCCCCCAACTATGATGTCATTCCTGCTTTACAACAGTGGTACTATGCAGTATTTGTCCTTTTGTGACTGAGATATTTCACTCAGCATAATATCCTCCAGGGTCACCCATTTTGTATAATATTTCTTGAGTTCCTTGTTTTTCAATGCAGCATAGCAATCCTTTGTGTGAATATACCACCACTTCTCTAACCACTTTTTAAATTTTATTTTATTAATTTTAATGAACATCTACTGAGATTTTAGATTTCCATTCATTCATTGTTGCACTTTTCTCCCTGTTCAGCACCCCCCACCATTTTGCTCCTCTCTTTGAAAAAGTAAAAGAAAAATTCTTTCTTTGGTATACAATACCCCCGCACCCCTACCACCGCACCAGGTACCACTATGCACCCTTAATTCTGGACTCTTGTGATAACTATAATACCCTATCATATATGGCTTTTAAATTATTCTCTCCCTCATCTGTTTCAATTCTCTAACCACTCTTAAGCTGAAGGAACTGAATAATAACTTCAAGCTTTGAGTTACTTAAGGGAAGAATATCAAATGATCCAGAAAGCATCAAAGGAAGATGGAGGGAATACACAGAGTCCCTATACCCACCCCCCCAAAAAAGAAAAAAAAATGGCTGATACTGAAGAATTTTATGAAACAACATATATTCAAGATCCTATGGTGATGAAGGAAAAGTTCAATATATTCTGAAGGAATTGGCAAAAAACAAGGACCCAGGAATTGACAGCATACAGATTAACATATTTCAACAAACTGATGCTGCCCTGGATTGCTTATCAGGTTGCGCCAAGAAATCTGGAAGACAACCAGGTCAACTGACTGAAGAATTCCCTATTTCTTCCCATTGCAAAAAAAAAAGGTGACCCAACTGAGTGTGGTAGTTATCAAACAATATTCTTAATATCACATGCAAGCAAAGCCTGCTGAAAATTATCCAAAAATGACTGGAATGTCAAAAGAGAACTGCCAGATTTGCAGGCTGGGTTTAGAAGAGGCCTGAGGTACTCGAAATATTATAGCTAATGTTAGATGGATCTTGGCTGAAAGGATAGAGTACCAGAGGAATGTCTATCTGTATTTCATTGGCTGTGCAAAGGCATTTGACTGTGTGGATCACAACAAACTGTGTCCAACTCTGAGAAGAAAGGGAATCCTAGAACACTTGATTGTGCTTATGTGAAATCTATACTTGGATCAGGAGTCAGTCCTCGAACAGAGTAAGGAAGCACTGGATGGTTCAAAATCAGGAAAGGTGTACTCCAGGGGCACATTCTACTTCCATTCCTTTTCAATCTATATGTGGAACAGATCTGTGAAGGTGGGATCTTTGAGTAGGAATGTGGCATCAGGATTGGAGGAAGAGTCCTCAACAACTTAAATTATGCAGATGATACGACTTTGCTTACCAAAACTGAGGAGGACCTGAGGAATTTGCTTCAGAAGTTCAAGGACTACATCCTTAAATATGGATCAAAGCTAGCATTATAAAAACAAAGATTCTTACCACTGGCCCACTTAGCAGCTTCATGACAGGCAGTGAAGAGATTGAGATTGTTAATAGCCTCAACTTGCGTGGCTCCACAATAAACAACACTCTTGGTACCAACAGCCAGGAAATCAAAAGATGAATTGCACTGGAAAAATCTGTTGTTAGGAATCTCTCCAGAGTACTGAAGAGCAATGATGACAGTCTAGAGATTAAGGTGCACCTAATCCAGGCTATGATCTTCGCAATTACTTGCTATGCATTACAGAGCTGGACAATAACTAAGGGTGACAGAAGAATTATTGACGCCTTTAAGTTGTAGTGCTGGAGAAGAGTATTGAATATACTTCTAAGAGAACAAATAAGGCTACCCTGAAGAGGCAAGGATTTTGAAACCCTCTCTAATATACTTTGGGCATTTAGCCAGGAGGGACCAGTCTTTCGAAAAAGACATCATGCTTGGAAAGGTAGAACAGTGAAAGAGAAGAAGACTTGGGATGAGATGGATTGATTCAGTTCCTGGGGTAATGGAGCTAAGTGTGTCAGAGACAATGACATTGCCTCAGGATAGAGCAGTATTCAAAACTATTGTATATAGGTTTGCTGTTAGTCTGAGCTGACTTGAAGGCACCTAATGACAACAATAACAAAATGATCCAGGATAAACTCCCCTTTTCACAATCCTTAACTACATCATATCTGTAGGAATCTTTCATATTATTTGTTTGTTAATTTATTTAGTTACAATCTCATTGCCTTTTAGTCAAAACGCATTCATTACTGACCCTTCAGAAGGTTACCAAAGCTATAATTCCTTTGGCAAGAAGTTGCCAATCTTTCTCCAGAAGAGATGCTGGTAGATTTGAACTACCAGCAAGGTACTGGTTTTGGGTGGACTATTGTCATTAGAGCCTTATATTAATAAATAGTACTTGTGTTGTTGTTGTTGATTGCCTTCAAGTTGAGCACAACTCATAGTGA
>NW_006399797.1:3500998-3519288 GCF_000299155.1 Elephantulus edwardii | reverse complement strand
AAATTAAATTAAATACATACTATATAACAACAAAAATGATATGATACAATTTTATGCAATCAATGCAAATATTTATTTTCTTTGTGTTATTATTTTTGGTTTTGCCTTGAACCTTAGATTCAATATGCTTTTTTGCTTATTTCATGCTTTCCTTCTTTTACATGATGTTTCATAAAAATCACTCCCATACACTGTGTTTTATAAAATTAATCACCATTGATATGTGGCTACCATTACCCCATCTTTCTGAGTCCCCAATAGATCTTTCCCATTTCCTTTAACCCCTACCTCCAAACACTAAATTATGGAACCCTGTGGTTTTCCCTGCAATCATTCTCACCCCCTCTGCTCCCACCTCTTGTCCTCTTGGACCCCCATAATGTTTTACTAGTTGTTGTTCTAGTTTTACAGTAATAGTTTTATTTAGTATTTGTCCTTATGGTGCTGAGTTTGTTCACTCAGCATAATCTCTCCTGTCTCTCACAAGTTAGGTAGTATTTTTTGAAATTGTTACTCCTGAGTGCTGTATAGTATTCCATTCGGTTGTGGTTGGATATTTGGGCTGGTTTAGCTTGTGGGACTACATTGTGGCCAGGAATTCAAGTTGGATTCAGAATAAGATATGGAACAAATGATATTATGTGGATGCCAGATTTTGAATGCAATCTGAGAATAACAGAAATATATTTATCTATATTTTATTAAGTAAAACTGCTTGACTGTGTGCATCATTTTGAAAATATGGAAGATATAGAAAATAAGTCTTTATCCATACTGTTTATTTTCAAGAATATTTTTGAGACTATGCTGAACATGAGTTTATTGTTTTTCTATTTTATTGTTCAGAATATACAAGAACCACTAGTAATATTTGGGAAAGTCTGCTGTTAGGGACCTCTCCAAAGTGCTGAAGAGCAATGGTGTCTCTCTGGAGACTAAGGTGCGTCTGATACAGGCTTTGGTCTTCCCAATAACTTGTTATGCATCAGAGAGCTGGACAATGACCAAGGAGGATAGAAGGAGAATTGATGCCTTTGAGCTGCGGTGCTGGAGAAGAGTATTGAGAATACCATGGACTGCTAGGAAAACAAACAGATTTGTCCTAGAAAGGGTTAAACAGGGTGGCTCCTTGGAGGCAAGGATTCTGAGGCTCCATCTAACATACTTTGGACATGTTGTGAGGAGAGACCTGTCCTTGGAGAGGGACATCATGCTTGGGAGGGTGGAGGGACAGCGCAGGAGAGGAAGGCCCTCTATGAGGTGGATTGATTCAGTGACTGGGATAATTGGGTTGGGAGTGTCGGAGACGGTGCAATTGGCACAGGACAGAGCGGAGTTTAGGGCTGTTGTACATAGGGTCTCTATGAGTCGTAGGCGACTCGACGGCACATAACAACAACAACAACAACAGTAATAATTGAGAATAGACAACCTTTTCCCTTATTTTCCCTGTAAAGATCTACTATCTAAACACTTTCTGAGGGAGCTCTGGTGGCATATAGTCCATAAGGAGTTACATTGCCTCTCTGATGATTTGGATCTACCAGTGACTCTGACTGAATATCTTTCTATTTTACAGCCTTTCAAACCCACGGGAATTCCAACTATGAGTGGATGATGACTCAATGGCAGTGTCTGCGTGAGTGATATTTTGTATTAATTTATCACTCATCATCAATAGATCATTGATGGAATAGATCTATGATGGAAAATGATGGAATAGATCATAGATAGGAAAATGTGTCTTTGAAAACCCCATTTGAATATAAATTGCACAATTCACCCAAATCCAGAAACAGTGAAACAAATTTCTGTTATTACAGACCAAGGAATGATGCTCATTTTGTTGTCTGTTATTTCTTATCACTGACCTGGTAACAGTTGATTAAATTCCTTCTGTATTTTCTTATAATGATCTCCTAAGAGATCGGAAACATGTGGGTGGGAAATATGAAATATAAATGAAGAGAGATGAAACTGCATACCAGATGTGAGGTTGCCTTCAAAGACAAGAAAATTAGAGATGGATCTAGAAGCAGTAAGGAAATTCTTAACTAAAAATTGCAAAATTCTGAGTGAGACACATGGATGTTTTGAGTCCCTTGAAAATTGAAAACCGGTAGGTAATTAAACCTTCCTATCTCCCAAATAAGAACCTTTCTTTCCTATCCTAGTTTTATACTTTGTTTTATCTTTGATATTGTTTTTATTTTGATACTAAGGATTGTTGTTGTTGTTAGGTACCATTGAGTTGAGCACAACTCCTAGTGACCCAATGATCAAAAGACCTGAATCCTATTCTATCCAGTGCCATCCTCACGCTTCCTGACACACAAGAGCCCATTGCAGCAGTCCCTGTATCAAATCACCTGGCTGAGGGTCTTCCTCCCCTTTGCTGACAATCCACCCTTCCCATCATCATGTCCTTCTCCAGGAAATAGCACCTCCTAGCAACATGCCCGAAGTATTTGAAGCAAAACCTCATCATTTTTGCCTCCAAAGAGCACTCCAGACGCACCCTCTCCAAGACATACTTAGTTTTCTTGGCCTTCCATGGGATGTTCAATGCTCTTCTCCAACACCACAGCTCAAAGACATCAATTCTTTTTATGTCATCCTTATCCATTGTCCAATTCACAGAAGCATAGCTAGTAATTGGAAAGACCATGGCCTGAATTAGAAGCACCTTTGTCTTCAAACTGACGTCAGTACTCCTCAATAATTTGGGAAGGTTACTAACTGCAGATTTGTCCAGTGCAATGTGTCTCCTTATTTCCTGAATGCTAGTACCAAGGGTGCTAATTGTGGATCCAAGCAAGGTGAAGTTATTGACAGTTTCAATCTCCTCTCCATCCATCATGACAATGCCTATTGGTCCAGTGGTAAGAATCTTTATCTGACATTGAGATGCAGTGTCTACCAAAGGCTGCATTTCTTGATTTTCTGCAACAAGTGTTTCAAGTTCTCCTTACCTTCAACAAGCAAAATTGTATCATCTGCATAACACCGGATATTGATTAGTCTCCCTCCAATCCTAATGCCACACTCCTCTTCTTAGTGCCCAGCCTTTCAGATAATTTGCTCAGCATACAGATTGAATAGGTATGAAGAGAGAATACAAACCTGGCATACTCCCTTCCCAATTCCAAACCATGCAGTACTCCCTGCTCTGTTCACACAATACCCTCCTTGTCCAGGTAAAGGTTCTACATGAACACTATCAAGTTTCTAGGATTCCCATTCTTCTCAATGTCAATCGCAAATTATCATGATCCACACTGTCAGATGCCTTTGCTTAGTCAATAAAGCACGAATAGACATTCTTCTGATATTCCTTACTTTCAGCCAGGATCCATCCGACATCAACAATGATATCCCTGGTGCCACAGCCTCACTAAACTCTGTTTGAACTTCTAGCAGTCCTTATCTATATATTTTTTCAGCCATTTTTGAATGATCATCAGCAGTGTCTTGCTTGCATGTGATATCAATGATATTTTTCAATAATTTCCACATTCAGTTGGATCACCCTTCTTGGGAATGGGAACAAATATGAACCAGATCTTGGTTTTATTTTGATATTAAAGATTAGTTCATTCAATTCTTCTCATTGTAAATAAAAAGAAATATTCATTAGAAATTACCAAATTTTTAAAAACCCCACACAACATACTAGCTGTTGTTATTGTCAAGTGTCACCAAGACCACTATGACTCATAATGACCCTATGAGCAACAGATCCCAACCTTGCCCTTGTGATTCATCCTCATAATCTATATCCTGTCCAGGTCCCTTGTGGTCGTCACTGTCAATCTATCTCATTGAGGGTCTTTCTCTCTTTCACTTGTCCGCTAGGTTTCTCAGCATAATGTCTTCCTTCGAGGACTCCTCCTAAAAATATGTCCAAAGCAACTGAGAGAAACTTTGCTTGTAATAGAGTCCTTATACGTATAATCCCTGCCTCTTAGAAGCACTCTGGTATGACTTCTCTCAAGGCAAATTTGTTTGTTCTTTTGGCTGTCCATGGTATATTCACTGTTCTTTACCAATATCACAATTCAAAGATACTGATCTTTCTTCTGTCAAATTCCTTGTACAACTTTAAGATGCTTGAGAAGCAAATGAAAATACTTTGACCTGGATCACATACACCTTAATCTTTGAACTAGCATGCTTGCTCTTTAGAATTTTGGAGCAGTCCCAAACAGTAAATTTCTCCAATGTAATATTTTTTGATGTCTTGTCTGCTGTTCTTTAAATGTTGGTTATGAATCTAAGTACAATGAAATAGTTGACAGTATTAGCCATGTCTCTATTTATTTTGATGGAACTTACTGATCCACTGGCAGGATTTTTTTGGTGTTGAGATGTAATCTATATCGAAGTTTGTAGTCTTTGGTAAGTAAATTTGTATCAACTGGAGAACAAAAATTGTTAATAAATCTTCCTCTAACACTATGTCTTCTTTATAAAGTTTTTTAAATTATTTACTCAGCTAGTGATGCTACCAAGCCAAAGGTGGGTGATTTTAATCTGTGGCCCTCAGGCCTGATTTTAATTGTTTCTGATCAAACGTTCTCCTAAGTGGTATAGTGCTGGTCTGTCCATTTGCTGTACAGAGGTAACTCATTGTTACTGTGATGCTAAACACTGTGACACTGACGTGTCAAATGCGATAATATTTGCTCATGGTAGACAGTGTTTGGTGGAGCTCCCTGATTAAAACAAGCTTGGAAGCAAGAATGGCATCCACTTCCAAAATAGCTTGTCTCCAGAAACTCTATGAACTTGGAGAAACAATGAAAGTTACACAAGTGTTCAGGTCTTTTGTTCATAGGGTCATTAAGAGTAAAACTTGACGGCACTGAACAACAAAAGCATACAGATTGAATAAGTATGGGAAAAGGATATAACTGACACCTACATTTCATGATTTTAGACCAAGCAGTGTCCCCTTGCTCTGCTTGAACAACATATTCTTGGCCTATACGCAGGTTTCTCAAGAACAAAATTAAGTGTTCTGGAATTCCCATTCTCCTCAATTTTATCCATAATTCATGATGTTGTTATGTGCAGTTAAGTCACTTGTGACTCATAGCGACCCTATGTACAAGAGCCCTAAACCCTGCTCTATTCTGTGTCAACTTCACCATCTCCAACACACTCATTCCCACCACCCCCAATTACAGAATCGATCCATCTCATCAAGGGTCTTCCTCTACTACGCTGTCCCTCTCTAAGGACCAGTCCCTCCTTGCAACATGCCCAAAGTATGTCACACGAAGCTTCAGAATCCTTGACTCCAAGGAGCAGCCTGGCTTTACCCTCTCCAGGACAAATCTGTTTGTTCTTCTAGCAGTCCATGGTATATTTAACACTCTTCTCCAGCACCACATCTCAAAGACATCAATTCTCTTTCTACCATCCCTATTTATTGTCCAAGTCTCTGATACATTGCACGTAATTGCTAAGACTATAGCCCGGATCAGGCACACCTTAGTCTGCAGCCTGATGTTGTTGCTCTTCAGTACTCTTAAGAGGTCCCTCACAGCTGACTTTCCCAATGAAATTCATCTCTTGATTGATACCAAGAATGTTGACTATGGAACTAAGCAAACTAAAACTGTTAACTATTCCAATCTCTTCACCATCCATACTGATGCTACCAATTGGTCTAGTGGTGAGAGTCTTTGTTTTCTTGATTTTGAACTTCAGTACACACTGAAAGCTGCAGTTCTTGACCCTCTGCAGCAAGCGCTTCAGGCTCTCCTCAGTTTCAGCAAGCAGTGTTGTGTCATTTACATAAGGCTGGTTATTAATCAATCTTCCACAAATCCCGATGCCACATTCCTCCTCATACAGCCCAGCAACCCAGATTATCTTTTCTGCATACAGATTGAAAAAGTATAGAGACAGAATACATCCCTGACAGACCCCCTTCCTGATTTTGAACCATGTAGTGTCTCCTTGCTCTGTTCTGATGACTGCCTCCTGGTCCAAGTATAGGTTTCGCATGAGCACAATCAAATATTCTCAGTGTCAGCCATAATTCATAGGTATCCACATAGACATATGCCTCTGCATAACCAATGAAACACAAACTAACATGCTTCTTGTGTTCCCTGTTTCAGTTAGGATTCTTCTGATATTAATAATGATCCCCTTGTTTCAAGAACTTTTCTGAAATCAATTTGAATGTCTGAAAGTTCCTGTGATATTGTACAGTCCCAGCTGTTTTTTGAATAATCTACAAGATACTACTAGTATGTGGTATTGATGATATTTTTCATTTTTTTAATATTCTTTTGGGCCACCTTTTGGGGAGAAATTATAACAAATAAGAGCCTCTTTCAATTATTGGTAAGATCTTCTGTATTTTGGCATAGACTTATGAGAACATCCAGGGTTGCATATGTTTTCATAAACACTTTAATTGGTATTCCATTTCTTGCTGATACTTTCTTATAAGGAAAATGCCTTCAGTGTAACTTGCGCTTCTTCCCTCACTTCTATTAGTTTTCATTATATGCTGTTTCTGAAATGGTTAAATATCCACCAATTTTTTTGTACAGTTTCTGTCTTTACATGTTCCTTCCATCTTTTGATGCTTCCTGCAACATTCAAGATTTTTCCCATAGCATATTTCAGTATTGCAACTCAAGGTTTAAATTTGATTTTTAGGTTTTCTTCAATCTGATAAATGCTGAATATGTTCTTCCTTTTTTATTTTAAAACCCCACCTCCTTTCACATTTAGTTTAATACTTTGCTGTCTTTTCTAGCTGCCCTTTGAAATAGTCTATTCAGCTTCCTTACCTCAGCATTCTTTCCTCTTATTCTGACTTCTTGGTGCTCTGAACTTATTGATTTAGGAACTATTTGTATATCATACTCTATGAAAATTGCACACACATTATATACAATTTTGTGAATCATGCAATCTCCCTTCTTTTGATAGTACTCCTCATATACTTATTATCTATGCTGTAAAAAAGAGCAAGGACAATGTGGGAAGGCTGATTTTGATTGACCTTTATTAATACTGCAAAGGAGAACTCCCTGTATTGATGCTCATGATATAAAACTGATCCCTATATAGTCAGAAATTATCCCTTACTCTGGTACACATATTTCCACCAATAACTGGGTCCAAAATTCATTACAAATTCCTACACAGAGACTTTATAGATTCTCTTTTTTTCCTCAAAGTTGTGGAGTTCATTAATAAAACAGGTTTGGAGGTCAGGGAAAGCAAAAGGTATCACACAGTATAAGTGTCAATTCTCTTGGATGAGGATCATCATCTCCTTCGTCATCCCTCTATCTCTCTGAGCATCATAGCCCACTCCAAGGAATAGCCCCTTTTAGTGACATGCTTGAAGTATGTGAGAAAAAGCTTTATTATCTTTACCTCTCAACAGCACTATGGCTGTACTTTATCCAAGAAATACTTGTTTGGTTTTTTAGCAGTCCATGAAAAGATCAATACTCTTCTCCAACACCACACCTTTAAAGCATCAAATCTTTTTCTCTTGTCCTTATTTATTGTCTAGCTCTCAGACACAAGGTATCACAAAGATCTAACCTGAATCAGGCCTGAATCAGACCTACCTTAGTCTTCAAACTGAAATCATTACTCCTTAATAATTTGGAGAGGTCCCTAACTTCAGGCTTTCCCAATGCAATATGTCTCCTGATTTCCTGACTGGTGATAACAAGGGTGCTGATTATGGATCCAGTAAGATGAAGTTGTTAACAGTTTCAATTTTCTCTCTGTATATCATGATGTTGTCTATCAGTCCAGTAGAAAGAATTTTGTTTTCTTGATATTGAGATGCAATCCATAATAAAGAGTATTTTCTTTTATCTTCTGCAGCACAGATGCTTCAAGTCCTCTTCAGTTTCAGCAAGTAAGGTTGGGTCATCTGCATAATTCAGGTTATTGATGACTCTTCTTCTGATTTTATTACCACATTCTTCTTCATAGAATCCAGCTTTTAGAATAATTTGATTAGCAAATAGATTGAAAAAGTATTTTCAAAATACAACCCTGATACAATCCCATCTTAATTTTAAACTATGTAGTGTTCTCTTGCTCTAATTGCACAACAGCCTCCTGGTTTAGGTAAAATTTTTTCATGAGCACAACTAAACACTGTGGGATTCCTATTCTTCCTAATGCTGACTGTAACTTATTATGATTCATACAGTGAAATGTCTTTGCATAGTCAATGAAGCATAAATAGACATTCTTCTGGTACTCTTTACTTTCAACCAGGATCCATTTGACATCAGCAATGACATCCTCAGTGCTATGCTGTTGTTGTTATGTGCCGTCGAGTCGTTTGCAACTCATAGCTACCCTATGTACAACAGCCCTAAAACCTGCTCTATCCTGTGCCAATCGCACTGCCTCTGACACACCCATCCCGATTACCCCAGTCACTTAATCAATCCACCTCATGCAGGGCCTTCCCCTCCTGCACTGTACTTCTACCCTACCAAGCATGATGTCCCTCTCCAAGGACCTGTCTCTCCTTACAACATGTCCAAAGTATGTCAGACGAAGCCCCAGAATCCTTGCCTCCAAGGAGTAGCCTGGTTTAACCCTCTCTAGTGCTATGGTCTCTTCTAAATCCTGCTTAAACTTACGGAAATTCTCTATGTACTGTTCTAGTCATTATTTCATGAACTTCAACAGTATATTGCTTGCATTTGTTATTAATGATTTTGCTCAATAGTTTCCATATTCTGTCAGATCACCTTTTCTGGGAATAGGAACAAACATAGGCCTCTTCCAATCTGTTGGTCAGACAGCGATCCTCCAAATTTCCTGGCTTAGACTGGTGAGTGCAGCCAAAGCTTTATCTGGCTACATCTGTTAATTGAAACAAGTCAGTTGGTATCACATCAATTCCTGGGTCCTTATTTTTGCCAGAGCCTTCAGTGAAGTTTGTACTTCCTCCTTCATTACCACCAGCTCCTGTTCATATGGTATTTCCTGAAATTTTTCAGGGTCAGTCAATTCCTTTTTGTGTAATGACTCTGTGTATTCTCCCCATCTTCTTTTGATGTTTTCTGGTCATTCAATACCTTGTCACAGCATCTTTTAATATTATGATTTGAGCCTTAACTTTGATTTTCAAGTCTCTCAGCTTGAGAAATGCATAGTGGGTTCTTTCCTTTTGTTCTTATTTGAATTTCTGCACATTCCATTGCACTACTTTGCTTTGAGCTGTCCTTTGAATTCGTCTGTTCAACTCTTTTGCTTCAACACTTTTTGGCTCCTTGATGCTTTAGTGCAATTTTCAGAGTCTCTTTCTCTTCTGACATCTGTTTTGTGGTGTTTTGGGTTTTTTCTTTCTTTATCTTCTCTCTTTGTTTTCTTTTCTTCATGGATGATATCCTTGGTATTATCCCACGATTCATCTGGTCTTAAATCATTGGTGTTCAATACTTCAAACCTGTTCAAATTATTTTGAAATTCAGATGGAATAGATTCAAGATCATATCTTGGTTCTCATGAAGTTGTTTTCCTTTTCTTTCACCTCAATTTAATTTGCACATGAATAATTGATGATCTGACCCTAGCATTGTTTTGACTGCTGCTGATTTTGAGCTTCTTTAATGAGCCCTTCTGCAGATGCAGTCAGTTTGATTCCTATGCAGCCCAGGTGAGGTCCATGTAATGTCACTATTTGTTTTTTAAAGGTATTACCATGAATAAATCACTGAAAATACCAAATTTTAATGGATCAAAAAGTAATTCTTAAAAGTATTAACACCACATATGCTGTAGGGATATGCAAATTATTTAAGTGAAGGAGGTGTGTGGAAGAAGTATGGCCATGCTCACAAAAAGTGAGTTGTTGTTGTTGTCAGGTGCCATTGAGTGAAGTAGGTAGGACTCACGGTGACTCTGTGAACAACAGATCTGAATCTGTCCTATCCTGTGCCATCCGAGATTGTCTTTGTTTGGCTCTTAGATTTTATTAAAATGTAGAAGAAACATTGTATATTACTTTGTATAGACTAAAATAAAAATGAATGATATAAGATAAAATCTGACTGCTAAAAAAAGCTATTTAATCTGACAATGTATTTGCCAACCCAACAATATTTAACATTTAACTGCTGTATACTACATAAATTTTGGTTTTGCAGCTTACACTTGAATCAAGTCTGTAGTCAGTGTTTCTGTGTCTATTGACCTTAACAAATTGAAAATTTGGGGGGATTGGAGGGTTGGTTATAGAATACCTGTCCTATGAATTGCAATGTTTTTAGCAGCATCCTTTGCTCTTGGGCCACTGGCTTTCTGTAGTAAATCACACTTACATCAAAATATGACAATGAAAAATGTCCTAAGCCACACAAATGGCCTTCAAATGAAGGCAAATTCCTACCAATTGGAAAGAATTCTTCTAAGTTAGTAATTTTTAATAATTTGTTATGGACTATTATTATGTATTGAAACTGCACATTTTTAAATTTGATTTTAAAATTATTATCTCACATTAGTGTCTGATTTACCCTACCACTTGCATAGATATAAATTATTAAAACATTACACCTCATACTAAGTGCCAGAGGTCAGGATAATACATCTGAAGTAGTGTTCTCATACATTTTGAAACATTTTAATGATTCTGTCAAAGAACGTCTAACAAATATTATTTTGTTCTATCCTATTTGTTCCCACATCATGTCTTTTCTTCTTATTTGAATGTAAATGAAAATAAAACATTAGATTACTGGCATGCTTAATGGTCATTTATTATTGCTTGTAAATGTTTAATGAGTTCAGAATATGTGCTTCCTGATTTGTCATGTAGTTCAGTGAAGGTGCTAATTTCTTGTAAATTTCATTATCCTGTACTTGCAAATTTATTAAGCAGGAAGAGAAATCATTTCTACTGTGTTCTTTAAAAATATGCCTCTTCATTGGAATTCCATTTTAATATCTTGATTATTAATAATTTAGATAATGTTGCTTCTGGGTACACAGCAGTAGGTTATGAAGCAAGTCGTTACATAGTGAAGAAAATGATGTAACAAATTAATACAGAAAGAGTTATAAGTAAATTGTCATTGATTTGATTTACAGTAGATGAACAGGAATGGAATACAATTGTAGTTGAAGACTATATTTTTGTTTTTTTCCCGTAAGTCAAGTTCTTTCTCTTCAAATTGAATCCAACAACTTCTTTTTTGTTACTTTACCTGCAAGACCTCCTGTTTCACCTACAAACTTTCTTTCTTCATTCCAGTCTATTCTGATGTGACCTGATGGATTGTTCTTAAACACTGCTGTGATTGCATCATGGTCCTTAGCAGAAATTCATCAGTGGCTCCTAGTTGCCACTCCATTGACCTTCTGATTTTATCTTTTAGAGTAACACACATTGCCCCTAATAGAATGTCAGAGAATATTCGCAGGCTATATTTTAGTGTAGAGAAACACAGCTTTATCACTTTCTTGCATGACTTCTGAAAGTAAGTATAATAAGAGAAAGCACCACATGAGGACGGCCGTATCTGACCTTTAGCAACTTCAGAAAAAGGAAGTTGTCCTTGGCAATAGCATCAATAGTATAAAATCAATTTCCATGAGGTCCGACATGTTCCCCACACTATTATACCTAGTTCGACTCATCTCAATGCCAATCTTGCTGCTTTACTGGATCCAAAATAAGATCTGATAGTTCACAAACCACACAGAACTATGTTGGGGAAGTTAAAATGTTGTAATCCATGTTAGTAGCAGCATATAGTCAGGACAGCTTCTGAAAAGTACACACAAGTATTTTCATCTTTAAGCCTCACAGCTTTATGCTAGTATCAAAAAGTTCTCAGAGCTGTGAATTATTCCCCACCCCACCCCTAACTGCCCAATAAACTTGGGTAAAGTCTCTTAGCTCCAAGTTCCTCGATGTAGCAGTCCCAAGGTACCATCTCCTGTCAGGTCTCCAGTTCTCTGCTGTGGCTGTTCCCATAGGCCCACTTATTCCATCAGGAAAAACAATCTCTAACTCCAAAGGAGGCACTACATTCTCTTACATTCTTAGGGGAGACCTGTTTCTGCCACTGGATCTGCTCAATTCACTCCAATTGTGGCTTGGTGAGACTACCCAATTGCTGTGGATTGCTGAGACTAGCAGTTCCCTTTGTGGATAGGATAACACACCAATATGCATATTCCTGCCCATCCACATGGCAAAGTGAGGCAATGGCTAGGAAAACCATTCTGAATAAAGACTAAACTCCACAGCAAGTATCAAATTGACAAAATAAGAAACAAAAATGAAATCATGTCATTAGTTTGTACTTTCCAGAGAATTGAGAATACATCTATAGTAAATCATTTCTATCTAGTATGATGAAAACAACTCCTATGGTGAAAATTTTATTTCACTGAAAACTATGAAATACTTTTAACTTGATTAGTGACATCTTTCTGGTATTCTTTCTTTAGTGACTAAATACTCAATTTATCAGCTATTTTAGCACAGTTCTCTCACCCTTAAAATATCAATTTTGAAAAATTTTAAGAATAATTAAAAGACAGTCTCAAAAACACATCAGTAACTACATTTACCTGAATCAAGCTGATTTAAAATTAACTTGGATGGAAATTATGTTCTTTGATAAAGCATTAAAAAAAATTTAAAAAGGGTATTTTTGTTCCTGAGAGAAATGCAGATCAATTAAGGTTTACTGGAATAGGGAAACCAGAGGGTGGGAGGGAATGGAAAAGCTATGAATTTAAGATATGAGTTTTAGCAAGGCATATGATATTTAAAGATTCTGAGAAAATGAAACATTTTTTAAAAAGGAAAAATATACTGGAATATATGTGGCTTTAATTTGCTCAATTGCTTATGTCTAGCTTTAAAAAAAATAAAATCAAGATTCAGCATATATAAAAATCCTCTCACATCTTCCCTGTGGGAAAAAATTATTTCTTAGTGAGAGGAAAAAACCAACCAGCCAGATAAACAACTAACTACTCATACTTAGAACACTTCCTATTTACATAGTTGTCACTTTTGGAAGTATCTCACGCATACACAAGAAAATATTTATTTTCTCAGTTGTAATGGCATCCCTAGGGTTAGTATCACCCAGTTTTATAAGTCATGTCACTGATTCTTTCCCTTCATTGGATCTCTTCCTATATCAGCCCATACAGAATCTTTCTTGTTTTTTGTTAGGTGCACCTGACCTTGTTCCCCTGAACTTTATACTTTGAACTTTTTGTACTTAGTCATAATTTCTTTTCACAAATATAGTCCATTTGATTCCTGTGTTTTCTACCTAGCAGACTCTTCATTCATATATGTTGCTGTTACATGTCATTTAGGTGATTATGACTCATAGCTCTTCTAGGAACAACAGATTTGAACCTTGCCCAATCATGTGCCACCATCACACCTCCATACTCAAGCCCACTGTTACAGTTACCATATCAATTCATGTCACTGAGCAATGAATAAATCATTGATGGCACCAAGCACGATCATATATCCTTCAATGACGCTCCCATCCATGTGATATAGGCAAAATTACTTTACCATCTCATTAACTTTGGTTTCCGCCCATTGGTCTCATCACAGATTGGTCAGTTTTGCTATTCTGTGGTTGTTGTTTACCATCGAGTCAGAACTGACCCACTGCTGACCCTCTGGCAGGTTTTCAGAAGCAGTTAATTGCACAGGAGGAGATTCTCTATCCTTCTCCCATGGAACATCTGGTGGATTTGAACTGAGTGCTTTCAGGATGCGGCACAGCTTCTTTCACCTTGGCCACGAGAGCTCTCTGCCATTCTGTTGTTGTTATCATGTGCCATCAAGTAGCCTGTGACTCATAGCGACCCTATGCACGTTAGCTGTGAAAGCTGCCCTATTCTGAGCCAATGCCAGTACTCCATCAATGAGTCTCTTCATCTCATCTTGGGTCTTCCTCGCCTTTGCTGTCCCTCCAACACTCTAAGTAGTATGTCCTTCTTAAAGGACTGGACCCTCCTGGCCATATACCCAAAGTATGTGAGACACAGCCTCAAAACCCTGGTTTCACCCTCTCCAGGACAGACTTGTTTGTTCTGGCAGTCCACACTATGTTCAACACCATTCTCCAGCACCACAACTCTGTTGTTGTTGTTGTTGTTGTTGTTGCTGTTGTTATGTGCCGTCGAGTCGCCTGCGACTCATAGCGACCCTATGTACAACAGCCCTAAACTCCGCTCTGTCCTGTGCCAGTCGCACTGTCTCTGACACTCCCATCCCAATTATCCCAGTCACTGAATCAATCCACCTCATAGAGGGCCTTCCTCTCCTGCGCCGTCCCTCCACCATCCCAAGCATGATGTCCCTCTCTACGGACCGGTCTCTCCTCACAACATGTCCAAAGTAAGTTAGACGGAGCCTCAGAATCCTTGCCTCCAAGGAGCCACCCAGTTTAACCCTCTCTAGGACAAATCTGTTTGTTTTCCTAGCAGTCCATGGTATTCTCAATACTCTTCTCCAGCACCACAGCTCAAAGGCATCAATTCTCCTTCTATCCTCCTTGGTCATTGTCCAACTCTCTGATGCATAACAGGTGATTGCAAAGACCATGGCCTGTATCAGACGCACCTTAGTCTCCAGAGAGACACCACTGCTCTTCAGTACTTTGGAGAGGTCCCTAACAGCAGACTTTCCCATGGCAATGCGCCTTTTAATTTCCTGGCTGCTCGTGCCAAGACTGTTGACTATGGAGCCAAGCAAACTAAAGCTGTGTACAATCTCAATCTCTTCACCATCCATCCTGATGCTGCCAATTGGTCCAGTGGTGAGAATCTTTGTCTTCTTGACATTGAGCCTCAATTCATATTGTAGGCTGCAGTCCTACAACTCTAGTTGGTTTAAATTAATCTTGAGCTTTAATGCCCTGGTAGGTAAGGATTTGCACTTCCAACCCAAAGGCAAGTTGCTTCATGGGAGAAAGATGATGAATTTCTGTGCAAACTATAGCCTCTGAAAACCTGCTTCTGGACTCAGCAGCAATGAATAAGTGAGAACAGCATAAGACAGGACTCTCACTACTGACAAATAAGAAACAGCTGAAAATACAGGACGTGTCCTTTGGGAACGTAAATCCCTATGCATCTCAGACTAGGACGTAGATAAGAGCATCGAACATGTGGCTGACAATGACTGATCCTTGGAGAAGAACATCATGAACTGAAGGGTGGAGGGACAACTCAGGAGTGGAAGACCCCAGATGAGATGGATTGATATAGTAACTGGGACAATGGGGTTGGTGTGTCAGAGCAAGTGAGCCTGGCTCAGGGCAGAGCAGGCTTCAGAGCTGTTGTGCATCAGGGCGCTATGAGTCACAGGTGATTCGACAGAACAACAACAACCACCTGACTAAATTCTGGTAGTAATCTAGATTATAACCTTTTAACTCCATCAACTTGATTCTGTGTGGTATGTGAGCTATAACATTGTATTTTGGATTCAATAAAGTAGTAAGCTTTGTGTTGCGGTTAGTAAAAGAAGGTATGGGTGTATAGGGGACATGTCTGATTTTATGGGAATTGATTTATGTTACTGATGCGGTTGACAGAATCAGTTCTCCTTTGTGAAGTTGGTAAAGGTCAGATATGGTCATCCCCATGTGGTCCTTGCTATTTTTACAAATATTTTAGCAGAGAATTGCCAGAAATTCAAGATACATTTAAAAGAGGCAGTCATACAAAGTATAGCAATACTAATGTTAGATGGATCTTGGCTAGAAATAGTACCAGAAAGATGTATTTCTGTTGTTGTTAGGTACCATTAAGTCAAGTACAACCCATAGCAAACCCATAAACAATGGATCTGAACCCCATGTTATCCTGTGTCATCCTCACACTTCCTGACACAGTAGAGACCCTTATGACATTCATTACGTCAATCCCTCTGGTTGAGGGTCTTCCTTTCCTTCCCAACTTTCCACCCTACCAAGCATCATGTCCCTCTCCAAGGAATGGTCCCTCCTAGCAACTTGACTGAACTACATGAAGTAAAGCTTCACCATCCTTGCCTCCGAAGTGCACTTTGGATGCACCCTCTCCAAGACATTTTTATTTGTTTTTTTTTGGCTGTTCACGGGATGTTCCGTGCTCTTCTCCAACACAATAACTCAAAGATATTAATTCTTCGTCTGTCATCCCTATCCATTGTCCAAATCTCAAATGCATAGCAAATGATCAGAAAGGCCATGGTCTGAATCAAACACATCTTAGTCCTCAAACTTATATCATTATACCTTAATGATTTGGAGAGATTTCTAACTTCAGACTTTCCCAGTGCAGTATGTTTTCTTATTTCCTGGCTGCTAGTACCAAATTGAGTAAGGATGACAGAACAAGGATCAATGCCTTTGAGTTTTGATGCTGAAGAAGAGTATTAAACCTTCCACGGACAGCCAAGAGAAGAAACAGGTCTGTACCAGAGGGGATGAATCCCTGTTGCTCCTTGGAGGTAAGGATTTTAAAACTCCATCTCACATATTTTGAACATGTTGCCAGAGGGACAGATCCATGCTTAGAGTGATAGAGGGTTAGAACAGGAGAGGAAAAATCTTGATTAGGTGAATTGACAAAAATGACTGTGGCAATAAGGACAGGTGTGCCAAATGTGGTGAGAATAGTGCAAAATAGGGCAGAGTTTAGAGCTATTGTTCATAGAGTTGTTATGAGTTGTAGTTGACATGGCGGCACGTAACAACAACATCAGCAATATGCCTACACCATGGGCGGTGAAGCTTTGCAATTTTTACTTAAAGGAGCACTCTGGCATCTCTTTCTCCAAGACATATCTGTTTGTTCTTTTAGCAGTCCATGGGATATTCAGCACTCTTCTTCAACACATCTCAAAGTCATTAATTCTTATTCTGTCATCCTTATTTATTTTCTAGTTCTCAGATGCATAGCAAGTGATTCAAAATCCATGACCTAAATTAAGTACACCTTAGTCTTCAAACTGGTATCATTGATCCTCAGTAATTTGGAAAGGCCCTTGACTGCAGACTTTCCCCACACAATATGTCTCTTGATCTAACTTCTAGTACCAAGGATGTTGATTCCAGATCCACATAGGATAACTGTGTTGAGAGTTTCAGTCTTTTCTCCATCTATCAAAGTGTTGCTTTTTGGTCCAGTGGTAAGAATTTCTGTTTCCTTGATGTTGAAATGTAGCCATATCCTTGATATTCTGAAACTATTTTAATTTCTCCTCATTTTCATTAAGCAAGATTGTGTCCTCTTCTATTCTGATGCCATGTTTTTCTTCATAGAATTTAGTATTTTTTTATTGTTTTGCTCAGCGCACAGATTGAATAGGTATGGAGAGAGTATATAACCATGTTATACACCTTTCCTAATTTTAGTATTCCTATGTTCTGTTTGGACAATAGTATCTTGATCTTGGTATAGATTTTAAGTGAGAACAGTTACACGTTCTGGAGTCCCCATTCTTCTCAATGTTAGCCATAATTTATTATGATACACAGACACAGTGAAATGTATTTGCACAGACAATAAGTTTTATATGGCCAATTTTTTTATTCCAAATATAATTTTTTTAAAATAATATTTTACTAGGAGTCCAAGAGGGAAGGGCTGGGAGTAGAAGAGTGAGGATGGGTATGGAGTAAATCACAGAGTTGCATAATAATAAAAATACACAGGCGGGGGAAACAGCCAACACAAATGTTGACTTTAAAACATGGACATCACCTGATGGGCTGCATAGGATTCAGATTGACTCCATCTGTGGAAGGAATCCTTGGAGAAGCTCAGTATCAACATTCAAAACAAGGCCAGGTGCTGACTGTGGAACAGACTATCAGTGAATCAGGTGCAAGTTCAAATTGAGGCTGAAGAAAACTAAAACAAGTCCATAAGAACCAATACATACACACACACACACACACACACACATATACATATATACACACACATACACACACATATATATACATATATATACACATATGTGTGTGTTGTTGTTGTTGTTATGTGCCGTCGAGTCGCCTGCGATTCATAGCGACCCTGTGTACAACAGCCCTAAACTCCTCTCTGTCCTGTGCCAATTGCACTGTCTCTGACACTCCCACCCCATTATCCCAGTCACTGAACCAATCCGCCTCATAAAGGGCCTTCTTCTCCTGCGCTGTACCTCCACCCTCCCAAGCATGATGTCCCTCTCCAAGGACCGGTCTCTCCTCACAACATGTCCAAAGTATGTTAGACAGAGCCTCAGA
>NW_006399797.1:3459419-3500773 GCF_000299155.1 Elephantulus edwardii | reverse complement strand
ATACTTAAATCTGCACACCTGAATTGAAAAGTCATCTTAAGAATAGAGTTGAGACATTGAACATCAATGATCCACAAACAGATAAGTTGTCACATGATATAAAAAATATCATCCATTAAGAGAGCAAAAGATCATTACAAAGACAGAAGAGAAAGAAAAAAATCAAACTGGATGTCAGAAGAGACCCTGAAAATTTCACTAGAGTTTTAAGAAGCCAAAACAAAGGGAAGAGATGCTGAAGTAAAAGAGCCATGCAGCAGATGTCAGAGCACAGCTCGAAAAAACAAAGTATTATATCAGAAGGTGCAGAGAGCTAGAGTCAGAGAATAAAACTGTAAGAACTTGCTTGGCATTTCTCAAGCTGAAAAAATGGAAAAAACAAACTCAAGCTTCAAGTTGCAAACCTTGAGATGTTATGTGTAGTATCTTGAATGATCCAGGAAGCATTACAAGAAGATGGATAGAATAACTGAGTCACTGTACCAAATAGAATTGGGTGATTCTAAAATATTTCGGGAACTAGTACCAAGGGCCAATGGTGATGAAGTTCAAGCTGCACTGAAGACACTGGCAAAAAGTAAGGATCCATGAATTAATGTTTCAGTTAAGAGATGTAACCTTGGACAGGCTCACCAGTCTGTTCCAGGAAATTTGGAGATAGCTACCTGGTCAACTGCCTGGAAGAGATCCCTACTTATACCCAATCTCAAGAAAAATGACCCAACAGAATGTGGAAATTATAGAATATCATTATATCTCATGCAAACAAAATATCACTGAAGATCATACAACAATGGCTAGAACAGTACATTGGCAGAGAACTACCACAAGTTCAATGCCTCCAGGAGAGGACGTTGCACAAGGGATATCATTACTGAAGATCCATCCTAGTTGAAAGCAGAGACACCATCACTATTTTGTTTTTGTGTTGAGTTGAAATCTATCCATCCCTGATCCTCCAGTGGGTTTTCAGAAGCAGTTAATTACACAGGAGGAGACTGCCCATCTTTCTCCCCAGAGCAGCTGTTGAATTTGAACTGTGTGTCATTGAGATTGCAGTGCAGCTTCTTATCACTAGGCCACTAGAGCTCCCTATATCACTATAGAAGGAGAAAAGATTGAAATGTTCAACAATTTGATATTACTTGGATCCACAATCTAGACTGTTGGTATCAGCAGTCAAAATCAAAAGGCATCTCACATTGAGAAAGTCTGCTGTTAGGGACCACTCCAAAGTACTGAAGAGCAAGGAATTTAAAGACTAAAATGTGCTTGATCCAAGCTATATTCTTTTCAATTACTAGCTATGCATCTGAAATTTGGACAGCAACTAAGGATGGCAGAAAAACAATCTATGCCTCTGAATTGTAGTGTTGGAGAAGAGTACTGAATAACCCATGGACTTCTAAAGAACAAGAAATATGTCTTAGCAGGATGATCTTTGGAAATAAGGATGGTGAAGCTTTGTCTTACATAATTTGGACAAGAGGACAGTTCTTGGAGAACATTATGATTGGAAAAGTTAAGGGTTACTGTAAGAAAGGAAGATCCTCAACAAGATGGATTGGCATGGTGACACTAATAATGGGCTCAGAAACATTGGCTGTGAGAATGGCACAAGATAAGATAGGACCAGGTTCAGATCTGTTCATCCCATAAGGTGGTTGAGAGTCACAGTTGACCTGTTAACACATAAAAACAAAGAGAGCTTTTTAATACTGACAGGGCTAACGTGGAACAGTTGCTCCCACAGAGTTAGGTTCCCTAATCAAAGCTTGCTGGAAGAGTAACAGTAGGAGAAGATGCTCTAAATATCAGGACCAAGAAAGCTTTGTAACTGACCTAAAGCCATAAAGCTGAAGATGACAGAACCTTCAGGAACACTTGAAAGAACCTTCAGGAACACTTGATCAACTGTCCTGATTAAGGAATCTTATCCTGTTGGCAATCTGAATTACAACCTGACAAACTTTCCTAATAAATTCCATCATCATTACTATAGTTCCATGAGTTCTGTGTTTCTCCTAAAAGTGCATGTATATAATAATACAATGTCAAAGCTATGCAATAAGTCTCTACTATTCTAATAAACCAAATAATTACAGGAGGATTAAGGGTGGAATGCATCACTCCTTAATTTCATCATAATTTTAATGGCTATAAAGGGAATTTCCTTTTTCTCAGAAAAGAAAAATGGTAGGGAAAATAAGAGAGATTGAGTGCTCAATTCCACCATGTTATAATCACCTGGAGTAGAGTGCAACTTTTTGTACTATGACCCCTGTATCATGAAATTCTTTTGTCACTGAGGAAAGCCAGACACATAGAGGTCTCTAAGGAATGCAGGATCTACAGATGCTGGAGGAAAGTAGGCCTTTTTTCTCCACAATTGATATCGAGACAGTGAGAGCAGGCCTTCTCCTAGAGCTGGCACCTTGAACTTGGACTTCTAACTTCCTAAACTCTAAGAAAGAAAAAAAGCCATGTTGTTATGTGGTATCAAGTTGACTGTGACTCATAGTGACAATAGTGACATAGAGACAATAGGTCTGAACCTTGTCCTTTCTTGCACCATCCTCATGATTTGATATGATCAAGCCCATTGTTGCAGTCACTGTGTTGATGCGTCTTAGTGAAGATCTTTCTTTCTTTCTCTAATCCTCTACTGTTACCAGCATGATGTTCTTTTCCAAGGGCTGGCCCCTCCTGAGAACATGCCCAAAGTATGTGGGTCAAGTTTCACTATCCTACCTCTAGGGGGCGCTCTGGTTGTACTTCCTCCAAGACAGACTTGTTTGGGGTTTTTTGGCAATCCACTGTATATTCAACACCATCACTTGAAGGGATCAATTCTCCTGTCTTAACATTATCATTTTCCAGTGTTCAGATTTGTAGGAAGTAAATGAGAAGACCATGACTTGGATCAGGTACAGTTTAATCTTTACATTTATATCACTGCTTGTTAGCACTATAGAGAGATTCTCGAGAGCAAGCCTTCCGAACACATCAAGTCTTTTGTTTTCTTTGCTGCTATTAACTTGGATATTAACTCATGGATTGTGGATCCAAGTAAAAAGAAGTTTTGAAAATCTCAATCTTTTTTTCTTCTACCATGATGTTGCCAATTGTTTCAGGGGCTCAGATTTTTGTTTTCTTGATGTTGAGAGATGTAGTCAATATTGAAGATTATAGTCTGATCTTCTCTAGTGTTTCAAATCTCTTAATTTTCAGCAAACAAGGGTGTGTTAAAGTCACATGCTTATATACTATTATACTAGCATTGGATAACTGAGACTGCTGTCTAATGCTTTCCAGAGCATACTAAAAATCATAACCAAACCCATTGATGTAAAGACAATTCCAAATTACAGTAATTCTCCACTGTGTTTCTAAGGCTGTGAATCTTTATAGAAAGCTAGTACTCTTCTTTTTTTCCCAGGACACATCTTGTAGATTTGAACCAAAGTCCTTTCGGCTAGCAACACAACATGTAAATCACAACAGGATAGTCAAAGAGTAATTTAGTATAGAATTTTAGCCTTGTAGTTTTATGAATACATATAAGCTGAGCTTATGAAAAAATATTTTGTATCATTTCAGTAATATTGTTATTAAAAAATAATAAATTTCTCCTAACATGTAACACAAACATTTTATGGATAGTCATTTTTTTATTACTTCGCCTGATAATATCACCCAATGAAGTCTGGTTCCCCTTCCCTCTAGTGATTCCATTGCTCATTTTAAGATTACAAGGACAACTTTTGGCCTCTAATTGGTGATAATAATGTTATTTCTTGAGCAGTACTGAATACAAACCAAGTTTAGCATTTTAATACCCAATAATTTAGTGATATTATAAGTGCAAATTGCTGGGAAAGGAGAAAAGGGATAGAATAAAAAGACATCTAGTTGAAAAATTCTTCCTTGTGAAACAGGGTCTAGGTAATTTAGAAATCTTATAACGACTTAATAAAACTTTAACAAATCACCTCTGGGTTTAGAAATTCAAACCTTACACTTTATTTTTGGAAGCCTATTAATGAATAAAAGAACCATTTTATAATGACTGTGTTAGGAGTATTTGTTAAATGAACTATATTCAACTGCCTAATCTAGACTCTGGATGGGGCATGAATGTACGGAAATTAATATTAAAAATAATGTGAAAAATCAGTCTTCCATAACTATGGGTTTGACTAATGTCTTCAAGGTATGGTTTCAGCCTAAAGCAAAGTGTCAGGGATTTCTCCAGGCTGCTGAGTCATGGTCATGGTATATACTAGTAGCACAGAAGTGCCTTATGGCTCAAAACATTGCTGCAATCCTCCATCCTTCAGAACTGCCATCCTCTGTTTCTTTGAGTTGGCCAGTTGCCCCTGTTGGACTGGCAGAAATGAAACAATTTGACTCCTCACTCATTCACCAGTGGATTTTCAAAAGCTGTAAATTGCACAGGAGGAAATTGTTCATTTTTCTCTCTGAAAGCAACTGGTGGATTTGCACCACCACAGAGGTTTTGCCTTGGGGTGAGTAGCACAGTGCCCTACAGATTAAGCCACTAGTACACAATTCAAGAACAATTAATAATATTCTAGGAAGTCCTTGTGGCATAGTGTTACACTGCTAACTATAAAGATAGTGGTTCATATCCACTACCTGCTCTTTGGGAGATAGATACACAGTCTCCTGCTATAAAGATTTACTTCTTTGAAGGTTAATGGAAGGTTATAATGAGTCAGAATCAACTTGATGACAGTGCTTAATGGTTGTCGAGAAGTAATTTCATAAGATCTACTGGAACAGTAATGGTATTATTGCATATTTTTCTTCCACTTAAAATCTAAAGATTCCTATTTTGAATTTCTTACAGAGTTTTCAGCCTTTTCATTCAATTTTCCAAAAGCAAGATACATCAAATTGAAGTATATCATATTACATTTTTTTAATTTCACAGTTTATGAAAATATTTTTCTTTATCTTCTTGAGCTGCCCTTTAAAATCTTCTGTTCACCTCTTCTACTTAGGCATCTCTTTTTTTGGGTTTTGGTGTCTCAATGCTCTAATAAAATTTTCATAGTCTTTGCTGACATCCATTCTGTTTTTTTGGTTTTTTTTTCTTCTTCTTCCTTTTTTGTAATGGTCTTCTACCCTTTTCATGGCTGGTGTCTTTGATATCCTCCCACAGTTCCTCTGGTGTTTAATCATTGTTGTTAAAGGCCCCAAACCTGATCTTGAGATGATTTTTTTTGTTGGTTTTTTTTTTAGATAATTCTTAAATTCAACTGGGATAGACTCAAGGTCATGTTTTCACTCCTGTGGAGTAGTTTTCCTTTTCTTCAGCTTCAACTTAAACATGTATATGAGTAATTGATGGTGTACTCCACAGTAAGCACCAGGTATGGTTTTGAATGTAGATATTACCCTTCTCCAATGATTCCTTTCACAAATAAGAGTCAGTCTGATTCCTGTGCAGTCCATCAGGTGAAGTCCATGTGTAAATTCACAATCTGTGGTGTTTTTTTTTTAAATGTATTTGTTAGGGATAAATCACTGAGTGCTCAAAACTTAGTCATCCAATCTCCAACCTCATTTCTGTCACCAAGTCCATACTTTTCTATTATCATTCCTCCTTAATTATTTCCAATTTTTGCAACTTAGTCCCAAATAATTATGAATGCATTTTGATATCATATTTAGTCCATTTTATACTCCAAAAGTTGATAGAAGTTCTCAATCTCCTTCTCTTTGGCTTTATTTGTTGGTGAATATTTTTAAATAATAATTACATTAACAGATCTTCCTAATAGACATAGTAAAATCCTATCACTCACAGTATTATACTTCAGCATGGATCTTGACATTGTCTTTTTAACTATGAAAATAACATCAGTATGGATTACATCTCAATATCAAGAAGATAAAGATCCTAACCACAGTCCCAACAGTCAACATTGTGATAGGGGGAGAAAAGATTGAGGTTCTCAATGTTTTCATCTTGCTTGAATCAACAATCAACATCCATAGTAAGTACTAGCAGTCAGGAAATCAGGAGATAAACTGCATTGGTAAAGTCTGCTATCAAGAAATTCTTCAAAACACTGAAGAATAATGATGTCAATTTGAAGGCCAAAGTGCACCTGATTCAGGCCATGAACTTCTCAATCACTAGCATTCAAGAGCTGGGCAATAAATAAGGACAACAGAAGAATTGATGCCTTTATTGTGATGCTAGAGAAGAATACTGAATATAGTATGGACTGCCAAAATAACAAAATTAAATGTCCTGGAAAGGGTGAGGCCGGAGTGCTCCTTTGAAGCAAGGATGATCAAGTTTTGTCTTTTATACTTTTGACATGTACCTAGGTCAGGCTATAACTTGGAGAGAGGCATCATATTTAGAAAGATGGAGGGTCAGTGGAGAGGAAGACCTCCCCAAGGTAGATTGACACTATGACTCCAGCAATGGGGTCTAGTATCTCAAAGACAGAGAATATGGTACAAGATAGGGCAGGTTTCAGGTTAGCTATACACAGAGTTGCTCTGAGTCATACTAGACTTGATGGCATCTATCAACAATTACAAAATATTACAAGTCTGTGCCAAAAAATTTGCAAGACAGCTACCTCACCAAGTGGCTGGAACAGATTGATCCATATGTGTTCCTATTCTTGAGAAATGTGATCCAGTAAAATGTGAAAATTTTTGAACAATATCATTAATATCACAGGTAAGTAAAATCTTGCGGAATTATCCCAAAACATCTAGAAAAATATGTTAGTTAGGTTCTGGCGAGTCAAGCATGACCCATAGTGACCTGATGAACAACAGATATAAATCCTGAATGCCACGTGAGAGAGAAGTTTAGAGGAGCTAGGAAGAAGAGCTGGAACTGGGGAACTTAGCCAGAAAAAGAATACTACATACCAGATCTACAGGACAGATCTACAGGACAGATCACCCTCCCTTGGGAAATATTATGACCACAGTGTGCTGTAAATGGAAGGGAAGATGCCCAAGGCACAAGAATTTAAATCTGGAGCAGAAATTAAAGGGAAAGGACTTTTCTTCAGATTTCCATCTGAAAAAAGAAGATCTCCCTAACATTATATTTGTACTTACAGGCTCCTAAACTCACACTGATCACAGCATAAGAAATCAGCAGCATCTTGAAGCATTTGGAATCAGAGAAATCCACAAAGCTTGAGATATAAGCTATCAGATCAAGAGGTGTATAGCAGGGTGAGATAGGTGTTGAAGGGAGTAGGTGGGAGTAGACGGGACTACAGGTGGAGCAGGGAAAGGGGTGGGTTGAGAGACTTGTGTCAATGGCAGGGACAAAACTAAAACTACTGGCTATTTCTAAAATTGGGAAAGATCTTTCATCTACATTGTTCTGTAAAATGCTTGTCTGTCAGACACTTTTCTAAATCTGAGAATTCAGATTAAGACAGACTAGGAAGAAGGATTGGCCATCCACTTCTGGAATAGAAGGCCTTTGAAAACCCTATGTACAACGGAAGACACTTAGACCGGCAGATAGGGAAACAGATGTGGAACTTTCAAATATGGAAATACTAAGGAGGAGAAACAGTTATAAGCAGACTGTAGTGGTTGGAACATAGAATGTGAGAACAATGAATGTAGGAAAATTAGATATTATTAGGGAAGAAATGCAATGCACAGATATTGAAATACTAGGTATTGACAAGATGACATGGAATAGCATGGGACATTTTGAATCAGATGGTCATATGATCTATCATACTGGATATGAAAAGGTGAGAAAGAAATGGGGTTGCTTTCATAGTTAACAAAGTCACTTCTAGATGCTTCTTGAAATATAATATTGTGAGTGACAGGACAATATCCATACGCATTACAAGGAAGTCCAGTGAATACCACTATCATTCAAATATATGCACTAACAACCAGAGCCAGAGAGGAGGAAACAGATGATTTCTATGAACTTTTGCAGTAAGAGATCGATTGAACATGCAATCAAGATGTGTTAATAGTGATGGGTGACTGGAATGCAAAAGTTGGGAACAGAGAAGAAGGATCAGTAATTGGAAAGCATGGACTTGGTGACAGAAATGAAGCTGGAGATAAGGATGATTGAATTTTGCACAATCAACAATTTATTCAATGCAAATACATTTTACAAGAAAAATAAATGCAGGCTATTAACATGGATTTTAACTGATGGTATGTGTGCATAAGAATCAGATTCATTAGATCTGTGTAAAGAACCTCTGGAGAAGCTCAATATCAGCTGTGAAAACTAGGCTTGGTGCTGATTGTGGAACAGAACACTAACTATTCATATGCAAGTTCAAGTTGAAGCTCAGCAAAGTTAAATCAAGCCCTCAGGAGCCAGGATATGACCTTGAGTCTATCCCACCTGAATTTCAGACTCATCTCAGGAACAGGTTTGAGGCCTTGAACACTAACGAGCAAAGACCAGATGAGCTGTGGGAAGATATCAAGAACATCATCCGGAAAGAGTGCAAAAGGTCATTGCAAAGATGGAGGAGAAAAAAAAGACCAAAATGGATGGCAGAAGAGAGTCTGAATATTGCATTGGAGCACTGAGAAGCCAAAGTGGAAGGAAGAAATCAATACATTAAGGAGCTGAATAAAAAATTGCAAAATACTGCACAACAAGACAAAGTAAAGTATTATAATGAAATGTGCACAGAGCTGGAGTCAGAAAATCAAAGAGGCAAAATGCACACAGGGTTTCTTAAGCACAAGAAACTGAAGTAGAAATTCAAGCCTCGATTTGTAATACTTAATGATATTTTGGGCAGAATATTGAGTGATCCTGCAAGTATTAAAAGAAGATGGAAAGAGTATACAGAGTCATTATACCAAAAGGAATTGGCAGACACAGAAAATTTCATGAAATAACATATGAGCAATAGCCTATGGTGATGAAGGAAGAAGTTCAGATTGCTTTGAAAGAATTGGCTAAGAATAAGAACCCAGGAATTGATGGTATACCAATGACATATTTCAACTAACAGATGCTGTCCTAGATGTGCTCACCAAGTTGTACCAAGAAAGCTGGAGAACAACCACTTGGCCAACTGACCAGAAGAGATTTTTATTTGTTCCCTTTCCAAAAAAGTGATCCCACAGAGTGTGGAAATTATCGAACAGTATAATTAATATCACATGGAAGCAAGATTTTGCTGAAGATTATCCAAAAACAACTGGAACAGGATATCAACCGGGAATTACCAGAAGTGTAGACTGGGTTTAGATGGGGACGTGGTACTAGGGATATTGTAGCTAAAATTAGATGGATCTTGGCTGAAAGCAAGGAGTGCCAGAAGAATGTGTACCTGTGTTTCATTGATTACACAAAGACAATTGACTTTGTGGATCATAAATAAACTGTGGCTAACTCTGAGAAGAATGGGAATCCCAGAACACTTTATTGTGCTAATGTGAAACCTATACTTGGACGAGGAGGCAGTCGTCAAAACAGAGCAAGAAAACACTGCATAGTTCAAAATAGGGAAGGGTACATATCCAGGTCTATATCCTGTCTCCATACCTTTACAATCTTTATGCAGAACAGGTTATCAGGAAGCTGGGCTCAATGAGGAGAAATGTGGCATCAGGACTGAAGGAAGAATCATCAACAATCTGCATTATGCAGATGACACAATCTTACTTGCTGAAACGGAGGAGGACCTGAAGCACTTGTAGTGGAAGGTCAGGAAGTACAGTCTTCCATATGGATTGAGGCTCAATAGCAAGAAAACAAAGATTCTCACCATTCAGCCAGTTGACAGCATCATAATGGATGGTGAGGAGATTGAGATTGTTCACAGTTTGGGTTTGCTTGGCTCCACAGTCAACACTCTTGGCACCAGAAGCCAGGAATTTAGAAGACATATTCCTATGGGAAAGTCTGCAGTTAGAGACCGCTTTAAGATGCTGAAGTGCAAGGATGTCTCTCTGGAGATTAAAATGCACATAATGCATGCCATGGTCTTTGCAATAACTTGCTATGCATCAGAGAGCTGGACAATGACTAGGCATGCTAGAAGGAGAATTGATGCTTTTGAACTGTGGCATTGGAGAAGAGTATTGAATATATCATGGACTGCTAAGAAATCTACAGGTTTGTCCTGGAGAGGGTGAAGCCAGGCTGCTCCTTGAAGGCAAGGACTTTGAAGTTTCTTCTGACATACTTTAGACATGTTGCAAGGAGGGACCAGTCCTTAGAGAGAGACATCATGCTTAGGAGGGTGGAGGGACAGTACAGGAGAGGAAGACTCTCGATGAGATGGATTCATTCAGTGACTGGGTTTATGGGGATGGTTTGTTGGACACGGTGAGATTGGCACAGGTTAGGCAGAGTTAAAGGCTATTGTACATAGGGTCACTATGAGTGGCAAGTGACTCAATGGCACATAACAACAACAACAATAACAACAATCCACCATTAGGGATATATCTTTCATTTTTTTTTGGTAAAATGCTTGTCTGTCAGACACTTCTCTAAATTGGAGCATTCAGATTAAGACAGACTAGAAAGAATTGGCCAACCACTTGCAAAATAGCAGGCCTCTGAACACACACAGGCTAACAGGGTAACTGAGGTGGAGCTTTCAAACATGGAAACACAAAAGAAGAGTAACAGTTGTAAGCAGATACTACTAGTGCCTGCAACATATAATGCGAGAACCATGAATATAGGAAAATGAGATATTGTTAAGGAAGAAAAGGAACCCCTACATTGATAAACTAGGTGTTGGTGAGTTGAGATGGACCAGCATGGGGAATTTTGAGTCGGAAGATCATATGATATATTATTCTGGAGATGACAAGGTGAGGAAAAATGGGGTTGCTTTCATAGTTAACAAAGTCACTTCTAGATCCGTCTTGAAATACAATATTGTGAGTGACAGGAAAATATCCATATACATACAAGGAAGTCTAGTGGATACCACTATCATTCAGATATATGTACCAACAACCAGAGCCAAAATAGAGGAAACAGAAGATTTCTACCAACTTTTACACTTGGAGATCGATCGAACATGCAATCATGGTGCATCAATAATAATGGGTGACTGGAATGCAAATGCTGGGAATAGAAAACAAGAATCAGTAGTTGGAAAACATGGACTCAGTGACAGAAATGAAGCTGGAAAGAGAATGATTGAATTTTACACAATGACTTATTCATTGCAAATACATTTTATAAGAAACATAAATGCAGGTTATACACATGAATATCACCTGATGGTATGCATAAGAATCAGATTAATGATATCAGTGGAAAGAACCTCTGGAGAAACTTAACATCAGCTGTGAAAACTAGGCCAGAAGCTTATTGTGGAACAGACCAACTACTCATACACAAGTTCAAACTGAAGCTAAGGAAAATTAAAATGAAAAAGCAGGAACCAAAATATGATGTTGAGTCTATCCCACCTGATTTTCCAAACCATGTCCAGAACAGGTTTGAGGCCTTGAACACTAATGAGTGAAAACGGGATGTGTTATGGGGTGATATCAAGATATCATCCAGGAAGAATGTAGAAGGTCATTAAAAGACAGAGGAGGAAGAAAAGACCAAAATGGATGTCAGAAGAAACTGTGAAGATTGCACTGGAGCACAGAGAAGCCAAAGCACAAGGAAGAATTCAAGATACTAAAGAACTGAACAGAAAGTTTCAAAGGGCAGCACAGGAAGACAAACTAAAATATTACAATGAAATGTGCAAGGAGCTGGAGTCAGGGAAAAAAAAGGGCCAAACTCGCTCAGCATTTCTTAAGTTCAAGGAACTGAGGAACAAATTAAAACCTTGAGTTGCTATAATCAAGGGCGCTTTAGGCAGAATATTAAATGATCCAGGAAGTATTAAAAGGAGATGGAAAGAATATACTGAGTCACTGTATTGAAAGGAATTGGCAAACACAGAAGAAATTAATGAAACAACAATGAGCGATAGCCTATGATGATGAAGAAGTTCAAGCTGCATTGAAGGAAAAAGCAAAAAATAAGGCTCCAGGAATAGATGGTATGCCAATTGACATATTTCATCTAACAGATGCTGCCCTGGATGTGCTTACCAAGTTGTACCAAGAAATCTGGAGAACAACCACTTGGCCAACTGACTGGAAGAGATCTATATTTGCTCCATTGCAAAGAAGGGTGACCCAACAGAGTATGGAAATTATAGATCAATATTATTGATTTCACATGCAAGCATTATTCTAATGAAGATTATCACAAACAACTGGAACAGCACATCAGCAGAGAACCTCCAGAAGTCCAGACTGGATTTAGAAGGGGTCGTGGTACTAGAGATATTGTGCCTAATGTTAGATGGATCTTAGCTGAAAGCAGCGATTATCAGAGAAATGTCTATCTGGATTTCATTGATTATGTAAAGGCATTTGACTGTGTGGATCATAACAAACTGTGGCTGACTCTGAGAAGAATGGGAATCCCAGAACACTTGATCGTGCTAATGTGAAACCTATACTTGGACTAGGAGTCAGTCATCAGAACAAAGCAGGGAAATACTGCATGGTTCAAAATTGGGAAGGGTGTATGCCACGGATGTGCCCTATTTCCATACCTTATCAACCTATATGCAGAACAGATTATCTGGGAGGCTAGGCTCTATGAAGAGAAATGTGGCATTAGGATTGTTGGAAGATCCATCAACAACGTGCATTATGAAGATGACACTACCCTGCTGGCTAAAACTGAAAATTACCTGAAGCGCTTGCTGCAGAGGGTCAAGGACTGCAGCCTTCAATATGGACTGAGGCTCAATATCAAGAAGATTAAGATTCTCACCACTGTACCAACTGGCAGCATCAGGATGGATGATGAAGAGATTGACATTGTTCACAGTTTTGGTTTGCTTGACTCCACAGTCAACACTCTTGGCACCAGCAGCCAGGAAATGAAAAGACATATTGCTATGGGAAAGTCTGCTGTTAAGGACTTCTCCAAAGTACTGAAGAGCAATGGTGTCACTCTGGAGACTAAGGTGCGCCCGATAGAGGCCATGGTGTTTGCAATCATTTGTTATGCTTCAGAGAGTTGGACAATGAATAGGGAGGATAGGATAATTGATGTCGTTGCACTGTGGTGCTGGAGAAGAGAATTGAATGTACCATGGACTGCTAAGAAAACAAACAGGTTCATCCTTGAGAGGATTAAACTGAGCTGATACTTGTAGGCAAGGATTCTGAGGCTTCATCTGAGATACTTTGGACATGTTGCAAGGAGGAACCAGTCCTTGGAGAGGGACCTAATGCTTGGGAGGGTAGAGGGACAGCACAGGAGGGCAGGACCTCTATGAGGTGTATTGATTCAGTGACTGGGGTAATTGGGGTGGGTATGTTGGAGTCAGTGAGATTGGCACAGGCCAGAGCATGGTTTAATGCTGTTGTACATAGGGTCACTATGAGTCACAAGTGATTCAATGGAACATAACAACAATCTTGTGCCATCCTCACATTTTCTGACACATTAGAGCCCATTTTACTAGTCACCATTTCAATATACCTGATCAAGGGTCTTTCTTTCCTTCTCAGACTCTTCACCTTTCCAAACATTTTGTTCCTTTCCAAGAAATATCCCCTCCTAGCAACATGCCTGAAATATGTGAACCAAAAAGCCTTATCATCTTTCCCTCCAAAGAGCACTCTCTCTGCATAATTTCTAAGACATATTTATTTATTCTTTTGGCAGATCATAGGATGTGTAGCACTCTTCTCCAACAACAAATCCTAAAAGCATCAATTCTTCTTCTGTTATCCTTATTCATTATCTAGCTCTCATATGCGTAGCAAGTGATAGAAAGTACAATGGCCTGAATGAGACATACCTTTGTCCTCAAACTGACATTATTACTTCTCAACAATTTGAAGAAGTCCCGAACTGCAGACTATTATCCCAGAAGATTATCCCCAAACAGCTACAGAGTACTACCTGAGGCTCAAGGTGTGTTTAGAAGAGGCCATGGTACCAGAGACATCAATACACATGCCAGATGAATCTTTTCTAAAAGAAAATAATATTAAAAGAATGTCTATTTGTGTTTTATTGACTATGTAGAAGCATTTGAACATGTGGATCATAACAAATTATGACTAACACCAAAAAAAAGAGAAACCCAGAACACCTGATTTTACTCATGAAAATGATACCTAGACTAAGAAGCTGTTGTCTGAACAAAGTAAAAAACACTGTACTATTTAAAGTCAAGAAAGTTTTGTGTCAGGGTTGTATCCCTTTCCATACTTATTCAATCTGTATTCTGAGAAAATAATTCAAGAAGCTGGACTCTATGAAGAAACATATGACATCAGTATTAGAAGAAGACTCGTCAACAACCTGTGTTATGTAGATGATAAAACCTTCCTCTGAAGGTGAGGTGGACTTGAAATACTTGCTGCTGAAGATCAAAGACTGCAGCCTTCAATACAAATTAAATCTCAACATTGTGATAAAAAAATCCTCACACTAGGCAATAAGAAATATCATACTATATGAGTAAAAGACTTAAGTTGTCAACAATTTCATTTTACTTGGATTTACAGTAAACATCCTTGGTACCAGCAGTCAAAATCAAAAGACATATTACTGACAAAGTCTACTGTGAAGGACCTATCCAAAGTGTTAAAGAGCAATGATATCATCTTGTTGTTGTTGCATCTCATTTTTAGTCATGTCACATCAACAAATAAGTATACTAAAAAGCTTTACTTTACCCCACATTAAAGTTGATTATCTTGAAAAGGCATCTCTTCCCTTGTTAAATTTTTAGTTTCTTCTAAGCTTAAAGCTCATACCCTAGCAGTATATCTGACAGTGTTCCACGGCTATTCATAAGGTTAAACTGGCCACTTTTAGAAGTCAATCATCAGGTCTTTCCTACCTTGGAAATTTCACTAAGCCTTGTTCACCATGGATGACCCTACTGGTATTTGAAATACTGGTGGCATAACTCCCAACATCACAGTAAAATGCATGCCATCACATTTTGACTAATTGATGGATGAGTTGAATACTTGATGGATGATAGTTAAATAGTAGCAATTTACATCAGAAATGGTGTTAAATAATGAAATATGTGATAAAAAATTACTAATTTTTCAGAGACAAAAATGAGTTTGCAAAATAAAACAGAAGTGTTTAAACAAGCATATCTAACTTTCCTTTGTACAATGTGATTATACGAATAGATTGCAACATTTTTATATAAGATAATTTTCTAAAACTTCAGATGATGAAAGATAACTTTCTTAATTATTCAGATTGCGGTGACTTTATAGTGACTCAATGACAAAATGAAATTGCTTGTCTGAAGAAGCATCATAGATTCTTCACCTTCTATAATGTTATATATGCCTGCAAGCTTGGTTCACCCCATCACCCTCCTCTTTATAACATAAAACCAACTGACAAGTTAAAGGAATGATGCGCCTATAAACTGTCCCGAAACTCTGCTCACCATTATTAATAGCAAATGATTCCTGTTGAAATAAAAGGGGATGTCAGGCTATTATTCACTATTCTTAAGTCTTTTCAGTACTCTTCCAGAAAGATAGTTTTCCAGGGAAGGTTATTCATTAAAGGTCTTGGGTTTTTCCCCTTTCATAAAACATATCAGAGTAGATTTCTATGAACTATATCCACTAAAATTATGAATTAATAACACTTTTACACTGCTATCATTTATAAATCATGATTTCAGGTAATGTAGCAATATCATAATTTTAAGCAAGGATTAAATGTTAGTAACGAGGCCTATAAAGTAGCTAACATTAATGCAGACTGTTCATTTGACCTAAGGCCATTTCTAAAGTCAAAAAGCTAATAAGTTTTCTCTTGAGCTGTATAAATGAAAACATTTATTATACAAATTTAAAGAGTGGAAAATTTTCCCTTATTATGTAACTGTAATCCCAATCAGTTTCTATTAGTTATAAAATAATAACTCCCAATTTAGCAATATAATCCTGAGTATTTACAGATTCACTATTCAGACTTAATATATCATCTCTACAGCCATTGGGCATAGTTTTGCTTTACATGGATTTACATTGATAATTTACTCGTCTCTGTTATACTAATGTACTTTCAAGTTTGTTATTCATCTGCTAAACCTTATTTATGTATGCATTTGGTGGAAAAAGTCTAACCCTCATCAGATGAAGATGAATTAGGTTTCCATTTCACATTAGATAGACTGATGACAAATGTATGTGTTTCAGAGCAGAATTATGTTTCATAAGGATTTTAGAGTATGACGTTTTGGAAACATATTTTTCCCAAGGTGCCTCTGGGTGATTAAGAACCCACTGACCTTTAAGTTAGTAGCCCTGTACTTTACATTTTGAGCCACTGGTGATCCACTCAGTAAGGAGTTATTCTGCCAACTCAAAGGTTGGTGGTTTGAATCTACTAGTTGCTTCCAGCTGCTTCCAGGGAGAAAGATGGACAATCTCTTGTGCAATTTATAGCCTCTGCAAACCTGCTAGAGGATAAGTTAAGCATTTGAGTTTTGAAGGAAAATTCTTGAACAATGATAGTACCTGCTGGAGTATTGGCAATGATTTTGAATTTTGAGTTTGAAAGAAAAATTATGAAACAGTGATAGTGCAATGACATAATTCATGTATTCAGTTAGAGGACTTAAGTTTAAGTTCTGGTCAAGTCCCTTCACACACAGCTACCACTCATCTGTCGGTGGAAGCTTGTGTATAGCTGTGTTGCAGAACATATTTCAGAAGAATTTACATGTTAAGATAGACTGGGAAGAAAGGCATGATTATCTCCTTCAAAAATCAGCCAGTGCAAACTTATGGTCTATATACAGCAGTCTAAATAATATGGGAACTCAGGTGGCTTAGTAACAAGAAGTTGTTCTGCAATCCTGAAGGCACGTGGTTTGAGGCCACCAGCTGCTTACAACTAAACTGTACACAACACAATAATCATGAGACAAGCACAGGACACGGCAGTGTTTTATTCCATTGTGTCTGGGATCAGCATGAGCTTTAAAAGGATAGTAAGAAAAGTAAAATTCTACAAATTCACTGGATTTTCCACTTTAAGCTTGCTATTAAATTATATAGATCCACAGTCTTGTATTTTTTTCCTATTTTCTAGGTATTTGTAATTATTATGGGAAAGTAAAAGACATGCTTACAGGTTCATTTGTCATTTTTCATTTGTAGAACTCTAAGAAAGATAGGCGATCTCCTTCCATATGATTGCTGCCTCTTAAGACCCTCTGGAAGATTAGCAATAGGTCAATTTCCACTCGAGGGCACACAAAAACACACTGGTGGCTTAGTGAGTAGAAAGGTTCACTGCCACCCCAAAGACAAGTGGATTGAATTCAACTGCTCTTGCATAATTTAGGGCTTCTGAAAACAATATGGAGGGTCAATTATGAATCAGTTCTGACATAATGCCAATGAGTTTGCATTTTTGACACATAGAGCATCTGATGAAGTAGTACACTATATATACAGCTACTAAGTGAAAGATTAGTTGTTTGACCCTACAGAGCCCTCCATATGAGAAAGCTAGCAGACTCCTCCGAAACCTAGTGGAGAATTATCACTAGTCAGATTAACTTGATGATAATAAGTCTAATGATACACAACAATATTTTCACATAGAAAATGATGCTTTAGCTATGATTAAGAGAGTTAATAAGGAAAATTTGCCACTATCTACTTTTTATTATTATTATCATTTATTCTCCTGCTCGTTTTCTTCATAATCTGACATGTAGGATGGATGCCTCTAACTTACGCATCAAGAACTATTATAAAACTGACAGTGTAAGAATAAATGAACCTTCTTCCATAGCTATTAAATTACGCTTCAAACCAATATTCTGCTAAGTATAAAAAATACGAGCATAATACAGTTTGTAGAATGGCAATTTAATATACTAAGCATAAGATGATACAAATATCTTTGGTTCAAAATATGGCTTAGTGAATGTCAATAAATAGTGAAATGTTTCACTGAAATCTTTGTGAAGTTTAAATAATCGAGGGGGAAATAGAGTCATAATAAAGAATTTAAACAATGTGAAGCCTTCTGTTCTAAGATCATACTGAAAAGATTTACGAGAGAGGTCGCTATTGGAGGACTTGATCTTTGGCCTAGAATCTTATGCTTCACTGCCTTACAAATAAGGGAAGCATGTGCTTTAAAGTATTTATAAATAAAGCTCTTAGGTTTTCCATAAGTTCAGTTACAACTTGTTACTGAAACATCTGGAAATAACAGTTATTTATTTATGGGGAAAAGGTATTTAAAAGCAAATGTATTTTCAAAATAATTTTGAAAGAAATCTACAGCATTTTCAAGCTACAGGTATTAACAATTTGATTGAACAATTGCATTGAGAAATGTGTGTGTGCGTGTGTGTGTGTGTGTGTGTGTGTGTATTTACATACATGCACTTCCCTTCTATTTCAAAATAGCCTGTGAATATAAATCTGTGTATAACTTTAAGTCTCAAAATAAAACAGGACTAGCCTTGAAAAGCATTCATTTCGTGCAAATATATTTCAGAAAAAAAGTACAATTAGCTAATTAACTTTTAATTTCTCATAATTAATGTTAAGTAGACCTTAATGTTCTGAGAATGACATTTTGAGGGATACTTATTGGATTATGGGACTATCCACCTGTCTGCACACCTGGTAGAAGTAGAGACGCACCACCTCATTACTTCATGATTGGCCTGGCCATTTTCCTGCACAGCTCAGATTCTGACTCTGGAGTGTCATTGCTAGACTAGAGGTAGTATCTCAAACATTTCTAGTTCCTGGTGATATACTGAAGTTTTTAATTTTACGGACTGAGGATAGGCATTCTAAATTTTTTAACATTATTGTTGTTGTTGATTGCCATTGAGTCAAAAATACTATGAACAACAACAACAACAACAACAACAAGTCAAGCTACCCTATGAACAAAAGGCCCAAAGCCTTTCTATAACTACTGTCATTTATCAAAGTTCATAGAGTTTCCAGAAGCATGTTTAGGAAGTGGATGCCACTCCTGCTTCCAAGTTAGCATTATGGATAGTACTAAAATTGAAAAATCTTTAAAGCAAGTGGTAGTAGTTCTTTGTTAAGCACTGTACTAGGCAAAACAGTAAAGATAAGAATTGAGGAAAAAAAAAAATAAAAAATAAAAAGCACTGTACTAGGCAAAACAGTAAAGATAAGAATTGAGGAAAAAAAAAAAAGAAAATACCAAAGATAATTTGATTGGCTTATCCTTTCTACATAAACTCTGCCTTACTGCTTACAACAAATACGTACACTGCTTGCTCTGAGTGGCAGCTTCTATGTTAGTCAAAGGGAGTAAAATAATGAGTAATAGACTCGCCTCCATTTAGGAAGGTGCATTCATCAGTTAAAGCCAACAGCAAGTTAGTAATAGTAGTCATTAAGCATAATCATTATTATAATTGTATGGCATACAGGGTTTTAGAAAATTATGTTGGGGAAAATGTACCTTCTTTTCTCAATGAGAGTAATATATAAAAGTTAATTAAGAAAAATAAAAATAAATAGACTTTGTAAATGAGGCAGAGGAGTAGAACCAGAGAAAAAAACTGAAGATACTGTGTAAAGCAAAACAAAGGCTTTTTCCCCCAACCAAATAATTTATCAAAATTTACTTATTTATTTACTTCCTACCAATTACCAGTCTTAGGTGTTGAGGATATTTCAGTGTAGAACAACAAAAAAAATCTATGTGGTCACAGGAGCTTTTCTTCTAATAGGCAGACTTAATACAATGCGTACTGTTTGTATGTCCTATTCTATTCAAAATGAGGAACTGTAACAAATACTGTAAGTGAACAAAGTGAGAGAAAGGGTTTAAGAAGTGCTGGAACAGGTTATTATGTTAAATAATATAGTCAAGGAGCCTACAATGATAAGCTGTCTTTGAGTGATTGGACAGAAATGAGGGGATAAACAACATGTCAATCTGAGGAAAGAAGATTCCGGGTAGAAGGTAGAGTTCTGCTCGGAAGTGGAATAGGCTACAGTTTTAAAATAACAGGGAAAGGATAAAAATGTAGGACTGGAGTCCAGCGAGCCTAAGTGAGCTAGTGGGAAAGCAAGAGGAAGTGAGATTAGAGAAATAATAGGGGGACATACTGTGTACAGCCTTTGAAGCCATTTTAAGGACTGGTTTTCACTAAAGAAAAAAACCCAAAGAAAACTAGTAAGTTTCATGAAGTTCTGAGCAAAAGAGAATATTTCTCTGATTTATGTTTTAGCAGTTTTGGTCTAACTGCTCTGTCAGGTGGTGAGGGAAGGGGTACAAGGGCAGAGAGATCATTGAAGAGCTATTATAGCAATTCAGAAAAGGCAGGAAGGAGGCTTTTATCAGAGCTGCAGTAGTGAGAAGGCAGAGTCGTAAAAACTTGAAGGCAAGAAAGGGTCTGACTCATAAAAAATACTTGAAGAGCCTTACATTGTTGGCTCCAGTATTCCCAGGGAGATGTTAGTTAAGAGAGAAGACTGCAAAGCTTGACAGAGAGCAAAGCCCATATTATGAGGAACCTAGTAAGCCCTCCTCAAATATTATTCCAAGAGTAAAAATAAAGTAAACCCTCTCCAAATTTTATTCCAAGAGTTCTGACAATCCACAGATACACTTTAAATAGAAGAGTGAGATAAAACAACAGTTTAAGGTAGCTTATTTTCCTTTCACAATTTTCTTGTGTAAGGAGTCCTAGCATTGCTTAACAGGTTCCTCTGATTCTGGATATGACCAGGCTGTGTTTCATTAACTCAGAATCATCTTCCAATGTCACATAGATAACTGGTAGGACTGAAGTGTTTACTATTGCAGGACCAAAAGCAAAAGCTTCTAGAGACATAGCTGTCCATTGGCAATTCACAGTATGGCTATTTTCTTCTTTTGAGGCAGCAAGGGGATCTTTTTAATACTATCTAGTTAGACCATTATTAACTGTATTCTCTCCTTTTTAAAAAAAATTACAATGAGCAAATTGTTATTTTTATGTGCAATGGAGTTTCAACCAATTCACAACTCACCTTTCAGTGAGTTATCAGAGATTACAAATTTCACAGTATAAGATTGTTCATCTTTCTCCCACAGAGAAGTTGTTGGACATGAAAATTCTGCCCTTGGGTTGGTAGCAAAATGCCTTACCTTAAGCTACCAGAATTCCAATTAGGGATCTTAATTACACCTGCAAAATCCTTTCACCTTTGAATAAAATATAAAATGATCACAAGAATAACATCTACTCACTTTTGCCATGTTTTCTTAGAAATGAGCTATAAATCTTACCCATATTCAAGGGAAAGGCAGTACAGTAAAATCTGTGGAAAGAGATGGTGGAAAATTTAAACATTACGATTCAGAACAAGGTCAATACTGACTTTGGAAGAGACTGTGAACTTCTCACATGCAAATTCAAACCAAAGCTGAGCAAAATTTTAAAAGGCCTAGGAAGAGATGGTGTATCAATTGACATATTTCTTCTAACAGATGCTGCCCTGAATGTGCTCACCATGTTGTTCCAAGAAATCTCGAGAACAACCACTTGGCCAACTGACTGGAAGAGATCTATATTTGTTCCCATCCAAAAGAAGGGTGACCCAACAGAGTGTGGAAACTATAGAGCAATATCATTAATTTCACAAGCAAACAAGATTCTACTGAAGATTATCCAAAAACGATTGGAACAACACATCAGCAGAGAATTACCAGAAGTCCAGGCTGGGTTTAGAAGGGGTTGTGGTACTAGGGATATTGTAGCTAATATTAAATAAATCTTAGCTGAAAGCAGGGAATACCAGAGTAATGTTACCTGTGTTTCATTGACTGTGCAAAGGCATTTGACTGTGTGGATCATAACAAACTGTGGCTGACTCTGAGAAGAATGGGAATCCCAGAATACTTGATCATGCTAATGAGAAACCTATACTCGGACCAAGAGGCAGTCGTCAGAACAGAGCAAGGAAATACTGCATGGTTCAAAATTGTGAAGGGCGTACACCAGGGATGTGTCCTGTCTCCATACCTTTTCAACCTGTATGCAGAGCAGATTATCCAGGAAGTCTGGGCTCTATGAATAGGAGAAATGTGGGGTCAAGATATGCAGAACAGATTATCCAGGAAGTATGGGCTCTATGAATAGGAGAAATGTGGGGTCAAGATTGGTGGAAGATCTATAAACAATCTGCGATATGCAGATGACATAAACCTGCTTGCTGAAACTGAAGATGACATGAAACACTTGTTGAAGAGGCTCAAGGACAGCAGCCTCCAGTATGGATTGAGGCTCAATGTCAAGAAAACAAAGATTCACACCACTGAGCCAATTAGCAGCATCAGGATGGATGGTGAAGAGACTGAGATTGTTCACAGTTTTAGTTTGCTTGGCTCCACAGTCAACAGTCTTGGCACCAGTAGCCAGGAAATTAAAAGACGTATTGCCATGGGAATGTCTGCTGTTAAGGACCTCTCTAAAGTACTCAAGAGCAACGGTGTGTCTCTGGAGACAAAGGTGCGTCTGATACAGGCCATGGTCTTTGCTATCACTTGTTATGCATCAGAGAGTTGGACAATGACTAGGGAGGATAGACGGAAAATTGACGCCTTTGAGCTGTGGTGCTGGAGATGAGTATTGAGGGTACCATGGACTGCTAGGAAAACAAATATATTCATCCTGGAAAGGGTCAAACTGGGCAGCTCCTTGGAGGCAAGGATTCTGAGGCTCCATCTAACATACTTTGGACATGTTGTAAGGAGGGACCGGTCCTTGGAGAGGGAAATCATGCTTGGGAGGGTGGAGGGACAGCGCAGGAGGGGAAGGCCCTTTATGAGGTGGATTGAGTCAGTGACTGGGGTATTTGGGATGGGTGTATCAGAAAAGGTGTGTTTGGCGCAGGACAGAGCAGAGTTTAGGGCTGTTGTACATAGGGTCGCTATGAGTCGCAAGTTACTCGACGCCACATAACAACAAAATAAGGCCAAAATATAACTTTGATTTTATAGTAGTTGAATTAAAACAACAACAAAAGCAAACAAAGTAACAAAAAAAACTCCCATAAAGAAAAGATTTGATGAATCGGGCACTAACGACCAAATGAGATATGAAATGATACCAAGATCATCATACACAAAGTATGATCCAGTTATTTAAAAGGCAGTAAAGAAATAAAAGACAAAAATGGACATGGGAAAATATCCTAAAGTTTGCTCTTTAAAGTAAGAAAGCTAAATTTTAAGAAGTTGAACAGAAGTCAAATGTCAGTTTGAGAAGACAAAGCAAAATATTATAAAATGTGCAAATATTTGCAATAGAAAACCAAAAAAGAATGTCATATTTGAGATTTCCAAGCTGAAAATACTGAAGAAAACTGAAAACATTGAAGAACAAATTCAAGGGCCCTGTTGCAGTCCTGAAAAATTATGTTGACAAAATATCGGATAACATATAAATCATCAAATAGTCCTAAAAAAGAGGAAGATTAAGAAGATGGGTAGACACAGTGACTTCAATAATGAACTTGAGCACAGTGTTTACTATCAGCATGATTTAGGATAGGTTTCTCTTTTTGTTCATTATGAGTCACTATGAGTTAGGTCACTCTGAGTTGTAGTTGATTTGACAGTATCTAACAACAATAAAAGCAGTCAAAAGCCTTGATTTAGTTGATGAAACTCAAGCAAACATCTTGATAATCTCTTTTTTTCTCTAACTATTCACCTAATATTTGCAAAATACTAGTTGTTCTATGTAATCTTCTGTGTTCAGTTTAAGTTTCTAGTAGTAACTGTAGACATACTCCTATATCTGTTTGGAATTATCTTCAGAAAAAAAATTGTTATATTAATGGGAGTTCTGGTGGCCTAATGTGTAAGGACTTGCACTGCCAATTCAATGCTGTTGCTGCTGTTGATTGGCTTTGAGCGGAGCATGAATCATAGTGACTCTATCAATAAAAGGCCTGAAGCACCTCTACAACCATCGACATTTATCAAATTTCATAGTTTCTGGAGGCATCTTGTTTAGGAAGTGGATGACATTTCTGCTTCTAAACCTATTATAGAATGTTATTAGTTGAGTTGTCTGTGATTCATAGAGACCCTATGTACAGCAGCTCTGAACCCTTCCCTGTCCTGAGCCAGTCTCACTAATTCTAATACACCAACCCCATCACCCCAGTTACTGTACCAAACCATCTCGTCCACGGTCTCCCTCTCCTGAGCTGTCCATCCACCCTTCGGAGCATGATGTCTTTCTCCAATGACCAATCTCTCCTATCCATGTGCCCAAAGCAAGTGAGACATAGCTTCAAAATAATAGCCTTCAAGAAGTGACTTGGTGTCATCCTCCTACAAGACAGACTTATTTATTTTCTTGGAAGTCCACAGTATGTTTGAGACTCTTCTCCAGTACCACAACTTGATGACATCCATTCTTCTTCTGTCATCCCTAGTCGTTGCCCAACTCTCTGAAGCATAGCAAGTAATTGAGAAAACCAGGGTTTGATTAGGAATATCTTTGTATGTAGACTGACATCATTGCTCTTCAGCACTACAAGCTGGGTTTAGAAGAGATCGTAGCACTAGGGACATTATTGCCAATGTCAGATGGATCTTGGCAGAAAGCAGAAAGTACCCGAAGAAAGTCTATCTGTGTTACATTGAATATGCAAAGGCATTTGACTTTGTGTATTACGATAAATTGTGTTTAACCTTGAGGAAAATGGGAATCTCAGAACATTTAATCATGTTTATATGAAACCTATACTTGGACCAACAAACAGTCATCAGAACAGAACAAGGAAACACTGCATGCTTCAATATCAAGAAGGAGTGTATACAGGATGCCCAACTTATGTGAGGCAAAGTCTCATCATTCTTGCCTCCAAAAAGCATTCAAACTCCATATTCTCTGGGACATATTTAATAGGTTCTTTTGGTCATCCATGGGATGTTCAGTGCTCTTGTCTAACACCACAACTCAATGGCGTTAATTCTTTTTCTGTCATCCTTATTCATTGTTCAGATGCATATCAAGTGCTCAGAAAGACTATGGCCTGAATCAGATGCATGTTATTCCTCAAACTGACATCTTTACTCTTCATTCATTTGGAGATGTCTCTAACTACACATTTTCCTGGTGCAATGTTTCTCCTTATTTCCTGACTGCTGGTATTAAGGGTATTAATTGTGGACCCATGCATGATGAAGCGGTCGACAGTTTCCATCTCTTCTTCATCCATCATGATGTTGCCTGTCAGTCCAGTGATAAAAACTTTGGGTGGGTTTTTTTTGTCTGTTTGTTTGTTTGTTTTTTTTTACATTGAGGTGCAGTCCATTCCAAAGGGCTGCATTCCTTGATTTTCTCCAACAAATGCTTCAAGTCCTCCTTGCTTACAGCAAGCAAGGTTTTGTCATCTCTATAGCACAGGTTATTGAGGAGTGTCCTTCCAATCCTGATCCCACACTCCTCTTTGTAGAGTCCTGCTGCTCAGATAATTTGCTCCGCATACAGATTGACTAGGCATGAAGAAAGAATATAATTCTACTGTACTCCCTTCTCAATTTTAAACATAAAATATATACATAAATATTTTCCAGTGACATTTTGGTTTTTTCCCCTTTGGTGTATTTCCTCTTGTTTCCCTTTTTATTTTTCTATTGATATTTTAATTATGAATATAAATATAATATTCATAACAAGATATTATACATAGATAAGCATTTATCTATTCAGTTTTAATGTTTTAGCTTTGATCAATTCTCTTTCTCCTTTGTCTTTTTACCATCACTTTTACTTTATTTTGTCCTTTCTTTTCTTACTTATAATGAACACCTAAAACTAACTTATCATAGCATGGAGCAAAGGGAAATAGATTTCTCTTATCCTTCAGTTGCATAAAACCTTCCTTCCTGTGCTCATCATTCCTCCTTCGCTATCATGGTCCGTTATTCTTCTAACAGACATTTTTCTGCTGCCAGTTTTTCTTCCAGAGCACCTTACCTTTCTTATCATGCCTATAAACCTCATCATTTGCTCACTCTCTTAACTTTATTAGCCACGTTTCTCATCATTGTTGTTGTTGGTTGCCTTTGAGTCGAGCACCACTCATAGAAACTCTATGAACAAAAGGTCTGAAGGCCCTCTACAACAATCAACATTTATCAAAGTTGACAGTTTCTGGAGGCATGTTATTTAGGAAGTGGTTGCCACTTCTGCTTTCAAACCTGTCATAGTATATTACTGCTTTTATGTGCCACTGAGTCATTAGTAAGGATATAATTTAAACCAAAATTTTAAAAAAAGAATATCTAAATCATGGAAACATTCATTAGGTAAAACAAAACAATAATGTAGGAACTATAAAGAACATATCTAAATCAGCATATTTACAGACATAAACATATATACATACTTAAAATATATGTAGTGCCATCAAGGCGAGTATGAATCATAGTAACCCTATTAACAATAAGACTGAACTCTGTCCTATCCTGTGCCATCCTCAACATCTCTGACATTCTTGAGTCCATTGCCCTAGTCATTGTGTCAATCCATCACATTGCGGGTCTTTCCAAGCATGATGTCCATTTCCAAGGAATAGTCTATCCTAGGAGCATGCCCAAAGTATGTGAGGTGAAGCTTGTCTTTTCAAACTGTGGAATGCATAATGTGCTCTGGAAAAATACCGTTGGTTTAGAAAACTCAAAGTAAGCTTGTGCTGAGTTTTAGTTACCTACTTTAGTTAGTCCACTGAGGTATGAAAAATAAAGTATAACTACTTTGGTACTTTAGTACCAGTCAAATTTGTTTAACAGGGAAAGCCTACTAGTTGTATTTATAAGAGAGAATTTTACCTAATCTTAAAAGTTACTGTCTAGAGTCCTACTTCCTTTCACTCTTTGACTAACACACATACACTTAGCTTATACTTTTTATTCACTTTAATTTCTTGATAATTTATCTACTATTTCTTGTTGAGGATAAGAGTATGCTAGACTTAATTAACAATGATTTAGGGAGTTTTATATACCCTGTATTGAACTGATCATTAAAAAAGTTTTTAAAAAATGCAAAATAACATCTCTATCAATCTTAGAAATCCTGCTGCCATAGTGTCAATTCTGATTCATGTTGAGCCTCCGTCAGGTTTCTGAGGCTGTAAATCTTTATAAGAGGAAATGTCTGGTGGAGTCAAACTCTAATTTTTAATTATCAGAATAGAAGTTAGTTGAATTACCATAAATCTTTTAAGTGACCTTGGCATTTTATATATATATATATATATATATATATATATATATATAGCTATCACCTCTTCTATTAAAGAATAGTAATTTCTTTATATATATATATATATAGCTATCACCTCTTCTATTAAAGAATAGTAATTTCTTCGCAATGTTTACATGAGCTTTGGTGATCTAGTAGTAATAAAACTGAAGGTACACAGTTCAAATCCACAGCTGCTCTACTACTGCACAGATGAAAGAGGGCCAATTTTTTCCCATGGGATTAACTGCCTCTGAAAACCCACCTGAGGGAAGGCTATGCATCGGTTCTGACTTGATGTTGGTACACAACAACATCAATTCTTGTATTAACATTTACAGAACTCAATTTTTTTCTCAATGCATACGTAATTTCACTGATATATCTGTATTTCCTGAATGTTCTCTACACATAAAATATGACAACATTAGTACTCTAATATCCTAAAAGTAAAAGACTGATTTTCACCTCTCAACAAAAACCAGCTTTCAACTCAGTACATTTTTCTAAGAAACTTTTCTTAAGCCAATGTCTTAATAGTTCTGGAAGCCATAGGACTAAAATCATATTTGATTTCTCAGTCTCTCCTTTGACTTTGTCATTCAGTCAATCACTCCCTGTCACTTGGCCCTTTGGGACACGACTGAGATCCACTCATTATTCATACTGCCACAATCTTTATCTAGAATTTATATACCTTATACCAGAGCTACAGAGACAGCCTTCAAGGTAGAAACCTGTCTTCAACCTCTCTCTTATCCAATTTATTCAACCTTCAGCAATTGGAATTATCTTCCTCAAAGCAATATGACCTTCCTTCTCATTATCTTGAAGTAGCTGCCAATTGTATTTCTCATAAAATGTAATCTTTTTGTCCTTGTCTTCAAGGTGCTTGATCTTTAAGTTAGCTACCACCTTATGTATGTCACTGTTACTTGTATAAGCAACTCTTTTGAGACAAACACACACCAAATTTTAAATACCTATCGTTTCTTAGGGTTTCAGATGTGGCTTTTCCTTTCAAATTGGCTCCTCAATTTTCCACACTAACTTGTGTTATTTCCCCCTTTCATGTTGCTTTCCTCCAAATGATTTGCATAATTAAATAATCTTTTAAAGTTTTTCATGTATTTCTAGACAACATATTTTTTTGAAGATCCTTTTACATCAAGCTAAGAGCTATTTAATGAATAAAAATATGGTTAATGGGGAGATCAGATTGGTAAAGAAAAAAAGGTGGATAAAGCAAATTTGGCTTAACATTGGCAAATTAAATTTTTTTATTATTTGGAATATATGTAGGAAATGTAATCATTAATAGGATAATTATTACAGGAAGACAGGACGGTTGTGTTTTTTATTTTTATATTATTTTATTTGAACCATTAAAACTAAGAAAATTATGAGTTTAGTAGTAAGGAAAGAATTTTACACAATGAATAATTCTCTGCAAATTGAGGCTTTCAAAGATTTCCAGAGTTGCTGATGAGTGTCTACCTAGTAGTGTTTGGATGGAGGATTAGCAAATTGGGCTTTAATAGCCACTCTACTGGAACTCTGGTGACCTAGGGGTAAGAAACTGCGGTGTAATTTCAAAGGCACTCAGTTTGGATCCACCAGCTTCTTTGTGGAAGAGGGATGGGCAAGCTCCTTTTGTACAATTTATTGTCTCTGAAAACCTGCCTTAGATTCAGTTATGGGTCGATTCTGACTCAAGAGTATTCAACAACAGCAAAAACTAATGGTATATAGGCTCTATGATGGCCTAGTAGTTAAGTGGTTACATACCAACTCTAAGGAAGGCTGTTTGAATCCACCATCTGCTACTTGGATGAAGTTTTCTCCTAAACTAATTTGCAACCTTTGAAAACCCTCTTAAGGGTCAGCAATGAGTCAGTTCTAACTTAATGACAATGAGTAAGTGATTAAATGGTGAATAGTAATGCCATCTGTGGAGACTCCCTTTTTTTCAATGGGATTCATGTTTATCATATGCAAAAATGCCAGAAGAAGAAGAGAGAGAAGGAGAAGGAGAAGAAGAAATTTATTGAATTTTTTCCCACTATATTTAAGATCCTAAGCTAAGCAATTTATACTTAAGTTATCGAGTATCCCAAAGACCTAAAAACCAAGACTTTGAGTCAGTTGTAACTGTGAGTGACTCTTTGACACGTTTTTAAGGCTATAAATCTTAGTGAGAGAATATTGTATCATTTTTCTCCCATAGAGTAAATTTGAACTGCTGATCTTTCCGTTATCAGTACAACATCTAATTCACTCAGCCACCAAGGCTCCTGAAGACATAAGTGGTAGGTGATCATTTGTTGATTTCACAAGAGGATACCCAATGAAACACATATAGTAAATGGGAGAACAGAGATCCAACCAAACATACCAAAATCAAAACAGCTTTCAATATTTCCCCCAAAATGATTTTCAAATCCTGTCCACCCCCTAATAAGTGAATTCTGGTGACTAGTGGTGAACTGTCGCAAAAAGGCAGGAGCACCAACTGCTATGTGGGAGAAAGATCAGCAACACCATCTTATGCAACTTATAGCCTCTGAAAACTGATGGGAAGTCAGTTATGAGTTAGTTCTGACTAGATTGTACAAAACTATATGCCCTAATAATATGTGAACACATCATCTATTTTTTCCCTTCATTGTTTCTAAGATGACTTTTAATTTTTTAGCTTAAATCCAATTTGTTACCTAGCAAGTATTCACTTCCTTTATCTTGACTAGGATGCCATATGTTAAGAGTCTTAGTTTCAGAATTAAGCTCTAGCTACATGTTCAGATCTTAAATTCACACACTTGGACTAATAGTCCTTCAAGATTATGTATCTAACTTCTTTTTTTCAGGAATGGCATGTATGTTAAAAAAAAGAAACTATGTTGAGCTCTTGTTAATATATGTTGTTGATGATGTTATGTGCAATTGATTCAGGCCTGACCAAGCTGACCTTCCATGGGGTTTCAGAGTCTGTAAATCACATGGGAGGAGATTACTCATCCTTCTCTTGCAGAGAAGCAGTGATTTCAAACTGTGTGCCTTTTGGGTTGTAGTGAAGCTTCTTAGGGACTAAACTCCTTTAAAATTTCCACAACTCAGAGTACATATTCAAAGTCTTCTGCAAACTTGAGAGTTTGTAAAGCAACCTGGTGTTCCTTTTTCTTAACCTCTGATTATAGATTTCTTAAACATCCTAGAAACAGAATCAAAACCCTTTCATTTCCTCTGTGCTGTAAGGTGATCATATGCTCTGAAGCAAACTGTAAGAAATATTCTTTTTGAAGAACTGTGTGTTACATCTAGCTGTGTATAGCTAAGCAGGGTGTTTTGAATAATCATTATACTGATGATAGCACAACAAGGACAATTTGTTGCACATTTTCTGTACATAGTTAACCTCTCAACAAGAGTATTAAAGTAATTTCTGGCACTGCACTACATACTTGCTTCACTAGATTACAAAGCTTAATCCTTATAAAACTATTGAGACCATTTAACAAGAAAAGAAACTTGACTACTGAAAGGTTGAATAACTTAGAAAAGATCAAACAGGAAATGTTCAAGTCCACTTTCTCTGACTCCAAATTCTAGGTTAAGAAATAATATACTGGAGAGTCAAAGTATTGGGATTATTCTGGACATGATGATTTATAAATAGAATGAAAAAGTGCCTGAATTCTATTACATGAATGTCTAAACACTTGGTAAAGTATAAGTACTATACAGATACAAATATTCACATTTTATAGGGGACAATCATGGGTTAAGGGGGCAGAAGTAACCTAACCTAGTAAATTAATTGACAATCTTTATTAGTCATGAAATTGCTCTTTGTAGTTGCATAAAGATATAAATTACCCACAAAAAATTGTGCACAACCCCCCCTCAAAAAAACAGACCAGTTGACATTGAGTTATTTTAGACTCATGATGACCCTGTGTAATGCAGAGTAGAACTACACTCCATCAGATTTCCAAAGAAATGGCATTTCAGAGGCAGATTGCCAGACTTTCTTCTAAGATATCTCTGACTGGGTTTGAGTTGCTACCCACAGACTAGTTTGTTGTTGTTGTTATGTGCTGTCGAGTCGTTTGCGACTCATAGCGACCCTATGCACAACAGCTCTAAACCCTGCTCTATCCTGTGCCAACCACACCGCCTCTGACACACCCATCCCGATTACCCCAGTCACCGAATCAATCCATCTCATAAGAGGGTCTTCCCCTCCTGCGCTGTCCCTTCACCCTCCCAAGCATGATGTCCCTCTCCAAGGACCCGTCCCTCCTGGCATCATGTCCAGAGTATGTCAGACGAAGCCCCAGAATCCTTGCCTCCAAGGAGTAGCTTGGTTTAATCCTCTCCAAGATAAATCTGTTTGTTTTCCTGGCAGTCCAGGGTACATTCAGTACCCTTCTCCAGCACCACAGCTCAAATGCATCCACTCTCCTTCTGTCCTCCCTAGTCATTGTCCAACTCTCTGATGCATAACAAGCGATTGCAAATACCATGGCCTGTATCAGGCGCACCTTAGTCTCCAGAGAGAGACACTGTTGCTCCTGAGTACTTTAGAGAGGTCCCTAACAGCAGTTTTTCCCATCGCGATACGCTTTTTGATTTACTGACTGCTGGTGCCAAGAGTGTTGACTGTGGAGCTGAACAAACTGAAGCTGTGAACACTCTCAATCTCTTCGTCATCCATCCTGACGCTGCCAATTGGTCCAGTGGTGAGAATCTTTGTCTTGTTGACATTGAGCCTCAGTCCATACTGAAGGCTGCAGTCCTTGACCCTTTGCAGCAAGTGCATGAGGTCCTCCTCATTTTCAGCAAGCAGGGTTGTGTCATCTGCATAACGCAGATTGTTAATAGATCTTCCACCAATCCTGATGCCACAATTCTCCTCATAGAGCCCAGCCTCTCGGATAATCTGCTCTGCATACAGACTAGTAGTCAAGTGATTAATTCTACCTCCCCCTCCCCCAGGGACTCCAGATAAATATACACAACCCAAAATACATTAAGTTCATATTTCTACCCCTTGTATAAACAATCAAAAATTCTTTGAAAAAAAACCTAATATTTCTGTAAGTGTGCTAGATATGCATCAGAAAGCTGGACAATGACAGGCATGATAGGAGGAAAACTGATGCCTTTGAGCTGTGGTGTTGGAGAAGAGTATTGAATATACCATGTTTGTTAGGGGAACAAACAAGTTCATCCTGGAGAGAGTGAAGCCAAGCTGCTCCTTGGAGGCAAGGATTCTGAAGCTTTGTCTGACATATTTGGACATGTTGCAAGGTGGGATCAGTCCTTGGAGAGGGATGTCATGCTTGGGAGGGTAGAGTGACAACGCAGGAGAGGAAGACCCTGGGTGAAATGGATTGATTCATTGACTTGGGTAATGGGGGTGAGTGTTTCAGAGACAGTAAGATTGGCAAAGGATAGAGCAGGGTTTTGGAAAGTTGTACATAGGGTTGCTATGAGTCGCAGGCTACTCAATGGCACATAACAACAACAACAACATCATACAAATATCTGACTGATAATGATTGACACCCAGAAATCCACTTCAGATAATGCAATGGTATTTTATATTAACCTGAATTTTACAACAGATTTTGGCTGCCAAGAATTATTGGTGAAATCAGTTGTTTACTTAAGGTTTTGGATGGTTATCTTGTAAGTTTTTTATTAAAAGCACACTCTTAAATAATCATCTTAGCAAAACAATAAGGAGGTAGAACTGAGACAAAATGTTTTAAAAAGGACAATTTTATATTCTGTTATTTTTTAGCATAGTTTTCATGAGAAATTAAATTAAATATTGTGTTTTATTACCAATCAATCTAACCTACTCCCCAAAACTCTAGTAAGAAATGACTCACAGCTTGTCCTACATTGGGTATCTGAGACTAGAAATCACATATGAGGACACTGCCCATCTTTCCCTTGTGATGGACTGGAATTGCTAGACAGATTTGATCTCTAAATTATCAATACAATTTTTTATGGACTATGCCAATGAGTCATTATGATGTGATTTATTCAAGTAGAATCTAACTCTGTATTATATTTCATTTTCTACCCCAAACTTTTAAAATAAACCAAACTGCATAATCTGTGCTTCAATATTTTTTTACTCTAAGTACTAGAGATGATGAAGGATAAAGCAACGTAAACTTATTAAAATTTAAAAATTGAAATTGGTAATTACTCTTCTCAGTTCATGTCAGTTTATAATCATTCACACATGAACATCAAAATGTTAAACTGATTAAAACAAATTCTTTCTTCTTTTGTAACAATGCAATGCGACTTGATCTCACCCACCTTAGTTGTCCACCATTTCTATTTTTAATTAGGCAATTGGAAGTTCTAAAGTTTTAGAAAGATAAGAACTCTTTAATAATTAATAATACTTTTCAATTCATAGATTAAAATAAATCTATCAATTAAAAGGAAAATTTCTCCTTGTTACTTCTTTTTATAGTTGTGTGTACCATGTGTTAAAAAAAGAACAAGATACAGGGGAAAAAATACTTTTTTAATATACAACAAAGCCAAACAGAAATGGAAACTTTTTACAGTCATAAGATTTTTCCAAGTGGACAGGGATACCAACTGAAAGAATTCTCAATGACTAGGTGCAGGAGCATGGGTTGGGGGGGGGGGCGCGCATGTCTGACTTCACAGGTATTGGCTTTGTGTTGTGGGGACAGTTATTCTATATGCAGTTGGTCCAGGTCAGTTTTGACCATTTTCACACTGCTTTTTTCGTCCTTGATAATTTCAAAATGTTATTCTAATGAGTTAGTAGTTAAGACTTGAATGATAGATAAAACAAACTCTCCCAATGTAATACATATATTTTATAATCCATGCCAACCACTTTAAATTAGCTAGGAAATAACATTGTTTTTAAAACTAGATCCTGGTAAAAGAATTGGTGATAAAAGAAATACATTATTTCAACCTGTGCAATGAGTGTCCATGGTCATCAAGTTGATTCTAACTCACAAAGAGCCTTAATGAGGGTTCTAAGTCTTTAAGTCCTTGTAGGGAAAAACTGTCCAACTTTCTTGCTCAAGTACTTAATGGTTTTGAATCACAGATCTTTTGGTTCTTTGAATGACAAGTAACACACATACTACACCACTGTATTGTATGGGAAATTAGATGTCTTTAATATATAACATGCCTCTGGAAAGTCTATGAACTTTGATAAATGACGATAGTTATAGACAGGCTTCAGGCATTTTGTTCATAGGGTCACTATGAGTTATGCTCAACTTGATGGCAATCAACAACAACAACTACAATATCCAAAAAAAGAAAAATGAGGAAGAAAACAAAGAGACAGAGATAGCAAACTGCTCTGATAAGCATTTTAACTAATGTACTGAAGGTGAAAAAATGAGCAACCTTATTGGTTAAAGAAATCTTTAAAGAGGGTGAGTAATAGGAGAGAGAGGGTCTAGTATCCTAAAAAGTCTATAACCAGGAAGTAGCTGTGCTTAGGTTGATTCTGATTCACAGTGAGCCTGGATGTGCCAAATAGAACTGAACTTTGCTGATATTTCTGGAAGTAGATCTCAAAGATTTTTCTTCCAAAGCACCTCTGGGTGGACTCTAATTTCTAATCTACTTTTTATCTACTGAGCGTATTAACACTTTGAACCACTCAGAAAGTTCAAGAACGATATTGTGTTGCTGTTACTGTTCGGTGCTGTTGATTCAACTATGAGACATAGTGACCTTGTGGCAACAGTTCAAAATTTTGCCCTTTTCTCTGCCACCCTCACAATCTCTAATATGCTAACACCCAAATGTGAAGTCTCTATGTAAATCCATCTTGGTGAGAATCTTCTTCTTGTTTTCTAGCATTCTAATTTTCTCGGCATGATGTCTTTTTCAAAGGACTGACCTCTCTTGACAACATGCCCAAAGTATGTGAGCTGAAGTTTCGTCATCTTCCTTTAAGGAGCACCTTGATCATCCTGCAAGACAAGCTCATTTATATTTTTGGCAGTCAATGAAATATTCAATACTCTTCTCCAACACCACAATTCAATGATATCACTTCTTCCTCAGACATCTTTCTTTGTTGCCCCACTTTCAGATGCATAGGAAGCAATTGAAAATACTATGGCTTGGATCAGGTGCATGTTAGTCTTTAAATTAACATCATTGCCCTTTAAAAGTTTAGAATAAGAGCTGCATAGTAAAGTGGACTGGGGACGGGGAAGTGTATAACAATGAATTTTTTTTTCCAAAGAGAAAAACAAACTGTAGTGATGTGTGGACAGGGAGGAAATTGGGAAACAATGTATGAATGGAAATCCAAAGTTTCTGTAAACTTTCATTAAAATGTCAATAATAAAAAAATTAAGTGAAATAAAAATAGTTTAATAAGAAATTTTCAGTAGTAGGGTAGAAAAAGATATTTTTAGAAAGACACCATTTTCACAGCCATCAAAAATACATTCTTTTAATACATCCAGAAATGGGCAATCTAGAGAGGATAAAATTGAGGAATTAGACCTTTGAAAGATTAAATCTGTGCTCATCAAAACTTTTTAAAACAGGGTGAAAAGAAAGCCTACCATCTGGGAACAAACATTTGGCAGACCACCTCAGACAAAGGTCTCAAAATAAAAATTTACAGAATATTCCTGGGCCTTCAGAAGAAAAAGACTGATAACCCAATTATAAAACGTACAAAAGGCATGGGAAGACTTTTCACAGATGAAGACATTTGGATGGCCTAGAGACACATGAAGAAATGCTCAAAATCAATGGCAATAGGAGAGATGCAGATAAAAACCACCATAAGATACCATCTCACCCCAGTACCAGTGGCAAAGTTTAGCAGGACAGTAAGCAATAAATGTTGGAGAGGATGTGGAGAAGTGGGAAATACCATATACTGTTGTATATGGTACTCTATGAACGAAAGGCCTGACCACTGTTCATACATAGAGTTTCCGGAGGCAAGCCATTTCAGAAGTGGATGCCTCTCTTGCTTCCAGGCTACTAAGACTATACCCAAGGAAATTAGAACTGAGATACAAACAAAGATTTGTACACCAGTGTTCATAGCAGCATTAAGCACCATTGCAAGAAAATAGAAATAGCCCAAATGTCCATCTACATCTGACTGGATTGAAATATTGTGGTACATTCACACAATGAAATACTATGTAGCACTTAGGAGCTCTGATTTTGAAAAATACTACCTAATTTGGGAGAAAATAGAGAGCATTATGCTGAGTGAACTAACTCAGCCTCCTAAGGACAAATATTGCATATATTATTAACATAATAAGAGAAGGACAACTAATAAAACATTTATAGGGTCCCAATGAGGGTGGTGGTATAAGTGGAGGGATGAGGATGGGTAGGGGTGAAACCATAGGGTTGCACAGTTTGGTGAGTGGAGGGAGGGGATGAAGGAATGGTAAGGATCTGGCAGGGACCTGAAAAGATTGGGTAATAATGGGAGAGATCCAATGGTGGTTGATTTTATATAACATAATGCATGGGAGTGAGTGCATGAAACACAATATGAATGAATAATAATGTGAAATATAATATATACGAACTTTGAGAACAAGCCAGTATAAAACAAAAAATAGAAAGGAAAAAAAAACCCTGCATTCTATTTTCCATGACCCTTCAATATAAATCTACTGTTATTGTGCTCTGTTGAATCAGAACTGATTCATAGCTGACCCTCTAGTGGATTTTCAGAGGCATTAAATCATACAGGAGGAAACTGCCCTTCTTTTCCCCATGATGCAGTTGGAAGATTTGAAATGTGTACCTTTATGTGTACTGTGTTTCTTACCACTGGAAGCTGGGAGAAATTACTGTGCTGTCAGGTAGGAAGCAATATATAATGACAAAGGTTCATGATATTCAATTAATTCAACAGAATTTGGTAATTAGACTTATGAATTTCACAAGGTGATCCTGAAAAGCATTCAGTGTAGGTGCTAGGAAAGGTACTGATTTTCCGATTCTTTGGACTAGTGCTTTAAAATACATTCATTTGACTGTAATGGAGAGAGTATCATCAGTTGACAGAATATCAAGATTTCATTGGCAAATTCCCTTGTTTTTATAAAGTCATTATCAGTACTCTTAGTTCTACCTTTGTTCTGATATATTTAGAGAAAGTTCAATTCCATAAATACTTTATATGTAATATTTTATGCTACGAATATTTTCTTACATATGGATAAATATCTGTCTTCTGAGAACATAAAAAAGTCATACAACTATCTTCAAATTTGCAATAATAAATACATTTTTAAAGAAAACAAATAAAAGAACTTTAAGCACCCAGTTGATATAAATAATCTTTGTTCTAATGTTTCTATATAACTTGCATCCTTGTTACTTGGTTAGTGTTGAAAAATAAAGACAAAAGAAAACACACCCACACAAAACAAGGCATAAACGATCCATATTTAATGCTCCTATGTGCAACTATAAAAGAAAAATTATTTTTTTAGTTAAAAATAAAGCACCCAAACTATGTATGCACATTACCCATATTAATGTTTCAGTTGATGTTTTGCTAAAGTTTACTGTGCCAAAATAACATGGCATAAGCTTAAAAGAATATTTTCTGAAACTTTAATGTATTTAATTCTAAATTTCAGGGATCTCTTATGGTCTAATGGTAAAGAGCTGTGCTGCCAACCCGAAGGCACATGGTTCAAATGCTTCAGCTGCTCCATAGGAGAAGGATGAGCAGTCTCCCGTGTGATTTATTGCCTCTGAAAACATGTTGGAGGGTCAGCTTTGAGTTGGTTCTGACTCAATTGGACATAACAACAATAGTAAATCAATTGCATTACTACTTTTTGCCCACTGCATTTAAAAGAAGGAAAATTCTGTGTTCATTTGGCACACAGTGATTTCTTTCAGACTTCGTGTGACTGTATTATTTAAGTCTACATTTGTTCTTTGTTCACTTTCTCACAATATTTATAACAGCACTATTTGTTGGAAGGGCAAAATTGGGAGCAGAATTTCCATAGAAACACTCATTATAAACTGCTTATGCTTTTTTTAAGATCATTAACAATATGGGGTCAAAATGGAAACAAAATTCTAAGGGAACTATCAAACAGATGAAATTGCTTTTAGTAATTTGATCTTCTTAACTTTGTAGGTGATCAATTCTTCATGTGATTAAGATGTTTTTAGGCCCCTTTTGCTTTAATTTAAGTAGATGGAATTCTATCAACTTATAATTTCACTTCTATGGTACCTTTGATTCACCATCATTAAGTCAGAGATATTTTCATTTTTATTTCTGCTAGCCTTCAGTTTGAAAAGCACTAACTATATATAGAACATAAGCATAAAAATATTTAATGACTAATTTTGTTCAAATTTTCTTTTTTAGAGATAAATTGTGCTAATCCTATATATAATTCATAGAGTGTAACTTTGTGATGTGTAATTGAAAAAAACTTCTTTGTAATTTTAGAATTTATTGAAAATATTATTTTGTTAATGTCATTTAATAGCAGTCCTTGAAAACGTGTAAAGAGAAGATGATTTAATATATTATTTTGGAAGATGCCGTTTACAAACTCTATTATACATGTGTAATTAATGGTTTGCAATAATTTGAAATCATTTTAACATGTGATAAAAGGAAAGTAAAGGCATTTTCAGATTATTTTTTCTCCTTAAGGTATTTTTATGACAGTGTATTAATGTTTATTGGTATGTATCATTAAAGTGAGTGATGTTTACTGATATTTATTATTTTAAACTTTTTAAGATTCACTATTTTGTAATATACATTTGAAACACTTTAAGGTTTAAAATTCTTGTTATAAGAGCAAATATTGATGATTTTTTGATGATGATAGTCTTTCACTTTTTAGAATCGTGCATGACATTCAGAAACTCACTTGAAACCCATAAAAAGGGCAAAGGTACACCCTAACTCCTCTTCCTGAAATTTTTCCTTTCACTATTGACCTTTTCATGAAAGAAGAATATATAACATTTTCTAATCATGTATCCTTTTCAAATCCATGATCAGGAAGTGTTATAAAATATGGGAAGTTCAGCATCATTTTTATGGGGGAAGAAAATGCATGCTTACCTTATATATTCCTGTCTTTGTCACCTCTGGTTAGTTTTTTTGTTGTTGTTTTTTCTTCCAGAATCTCAATAATTATCACGTAAGTGTGAAATCACATGCCTTTGATTTGTTTGTTGATGAAAATAATTAGACTTCTTCTTAATAAATTCTTTCCCCAATAAAGCATTTCTAAAAGACAGAAATTAAGAAGAATTTTTTAGTTTATGGACACTGTCAGCATAAAATCTGGTATTTTAGCAATGCAATTCATTCAGTGACTTTGAATCATTACACAGTTCTAAGAAGTGTTTTTTCTACAGATATATTTAAAGCATACACACTTAGGTAAATATGGTTTTCAAATACGCTATTAGTTTAATTAGCCTTTTTAAAAAAATGTAATTTGCTGTGGTTTAGTTGAAAGCTTGAAGGGAGAATTAATTCTTCATTTAATAATTCATACACGATTTTTCTGTAACATCGGTTGTACGAAAATGTGTCAGCATTCTCCCCATTTCCATTTACCCAATTTTTCTACACTTTCCTTCCTTAAATTTCTTTTTAGTCAAATGCTGCCATTTTGGTCCTAAATAGTTGATTGTTCTGAGGATAAATTCTTCCCAGATGTTATTGCCCAATATATAAGACTGTATTTTATGTAATTTTCAAAGATGATCTCTAAGAATGGACTTAGTGTCAAGTTAGAAGGTTACATAAAGGTCACAGACTCAAGGGTCCCATTAAGCTCTATCAGCTAGCCAAGGTTTGCTCTCTTTTTACAGTTTTAGTTTTTATGTTTAGGTCTTTGATCCACCTTGAGTGAGTTCTTTTGTGCAGTGTAAGGTATGGGTTCTGTTTCACTTTTAGACATCTTGTTTTGTCAGCACCAATTGCTAAAGAGACTATCTCTATATTGCTAATGGATTTCAATACTTTGTAGATGTTCAGCTGTAGTTGTTCAGGTGGATGCATTTGGTTTCTATGTCCTCTTCCTGTCATTTATGTGTTTATTTTGGGGCCAGTACCAGGCTGTTTTGACTACAGTTATTATATAGTAGTTTCTGGGATGAGCTGTCTATTTAATTCTTTTTCATTAATACTTTGCTTCATCTTCCATAGAAAGCGAGTAATTAAATATTTTATCCCTTTAAGGAATGCTGTCAAAATTTGGTTTGGGATTGTTTTATATCTAAAAATTGCTTTGGATAGTATTAAAAGTTTTGCATAGGAAAGTTCCCTAACCGAAAGATATACATAGGGTTTTCTGAGGAGTGCTATTTCAGAAGTGGATGGTCTGTCCTACTTGCTGTTGTTGTTGCTGTTATGTGCCGTCGAGTCGTTTGCGGCTCATAGCGACCCTATGCTATGAGTCCTACTTGCTAGTCAATCTTAATCTGGGAGCTCTACTAAAACCTTTCTAGCCTATCTCTAGGATTTGACACATCAGTGGCTTTCAGTGTCACAAAAAACCACAAGTTGCCTCAGAGCTACCAACTGACAGACAAGTGCCATATTAACTAGAACAATGACAAACGAGCAGGAATACAAAGTCCCCCAATACAACAACCTGTCAGCTCAGTCTCATAGTTCAGGAGGCTCCATGTTCAAATCCCAGGTACAAGCTCTAAGGGAAGGCTTTCTTTTTCTGATGGTTTTAGAGGAAGGTCTTTATCTCTGAGCTTCTTCCTGTGGGTAAGTGTCTCTGCTCTTACAGCAAATCATGCACATGAAATATCACGAGGCAGGGCCTTCCTGAGGCCAGTGGTGGCATGACAGGATGGGGCCCTGGGGGATGGGACTCTGTGAATAAGAGTATAGCATCAGAATTGGAAGAGGACTCATCTATAACTTAATTATGTGGATGACTCTTGCTTGTTGAAAGT
>NW_006399797.1:3456588-3458924 GCF_000299155.1 Elephantulus edwardii | reverse complement strand
AGGTAAGGATGATGAAGCTTCGTCTCACATACTTTAGGCATGTTGCTAGGAGAGGCTGTTTCTGGGACAGAGACATTGTGGTTGGAAGGGTGGAGAGATGGTGAAGGAGAGGAAGACCCTAAATCAGGTAATAGATACAGTGACTGAAGCAATGAGCTTGAGTGTGTCAGAGATTGTGAGGATGACACAGGATAGGACAGGGTTCAGAGCTGTTGTTAATATGGTTGTTATTAGTTATACTTGATTAAACTATAAACAACTATAATGAGGGAGCTCTTGTGGTTTAGTGGTAAGGAATTGTGCTGCGAATCTAAAGGTACATGGTTTGAATCCTAAAACTACTTTGCTGTAGAAAAATTGTCAGTCTCCTCGTATATGATTTATAGCTTCTGAAAACATCTCAAGGGTCAATTATGAGTCAATTTAGACATTACAACACGTAACAACTATAAGGTGATATAATACACAATGTGTTGCACTGCTAACATAAAAGTCAATGATTTGAATATAACAGCTGTAAAGGAGGCGGTGTTTGGGCCAACGCCTACCATCAAGAGTTAGAACTTTCAAAATGCAGTGGAGGAAACCCATGAGCCAGAGTTAACTTGATAGTGGTGGATTTATGTTTTTAATTTATCAATGAGTATGACATTTTTCTTTTAAATAGTTCTCTTCTGGGATTTGTGTTTGTGTGTTCTTTTTATTTGGGTTTTGTTTTTGTTGTTTGTTTTGAGTAGTGTTTCTTGGTTTTCTTTGTATAAGTCCTTTATTTCTATAGATAGATTACTATGTATATTATCTTTGAAGGCATTATTATAAATGACCTTGTTTTTTCGGATTTATTTTTTGGAGATTTTTAGGGTAGAGGAAATTGTCTGCTTTTTGTATGTTGACATTGTACCCTGTCACTTTGCTAAATCCTTCCATTAGTTTCAGAGATTTCTTGTAGATTTGCTGTATAGGAGCATACCACTTTCAAGTATGGATGCATATACTTCTTCCTTGCCAATTTTGATACTTATCCCCACCCTCTTATTAATTTGCTAGGACTTTTGGTACAATAATGCATTAAAATGGTAAAGGATATTTGTTGTTTCCTCGGATGGGATACTTTTTTCAATCTCTTTTCATTGAGATTAATGTTGGCTATTCGTATTGCATTTTTCTGTTGTTAGATTCTGTGGAGTCAATTCTGTCTGACAGTGACTCTATGTACAATAGAAAAAAGTAAAACAAAACAAAACAAAAAAATTATCACTGCTTGGTCACTGTAGCAATCAATTTGCAGAAATTTTTCCTCAGTGTTTGCTCTCTGCTTTATAAAGTGTGGTGCTCTTCCCTAAGGTTTAGTCACTCAAAGTATGTGAGCCTATGTCTCACCATTATCACGTCTAAGGCACATTTTGACAATAGTTCTTCCAAGGCAGATTTGTAGGTTCTTCTCAAAATCCAAGATATATTCAATATTTTTGTGAAAAGTGACAATTATTATTTGTTTTTTCATATTCTCTATTTTCTTCCTACAAGGGTAGGTAGCAACACTGAATCTATTGGTCATTTCTCTAATTGGGTAAATGTCTTTCATCTGCTTCTTTCTGTAAAAAAGCTGTCTGTCAGATATTCTTGTTAAAAAAAAAAAAAAAACTAAGACAGACTAGGAAGAAGGATTGGACATCCACTTCTGAAATAACAGGGCTTCAAAAACCCTATGTGCAAAGTAGCACACTTAAACTAGCAGATATGGCAATTGAGGCTGAGGTCTCAGATATAAAAACACAAAGAAAGTGGAACAGTGATACTCTTACCATCAAGAGTTAGAATTTTCAAAATGCAGACACTAATGATTGGAACGTGGAATGTGAGAAGCATGAACATAGGAAAATTGGATGTTATTAAAAAGAAATGGAATGCATAAATACTAACATAACTAGGTATTGGAGAAATGAGATGGCTTGGCGTGGGTCATTTTGAATCAGATAATCATGTGATCTACTATGCGGGGGTAAAATGGTGAGAAAAAATGGGGTTGCTTTCTTAATTAAAATTATCATTTCTAGATCAATCATGTAAAACAATGTGGCGAGTGACAGAATAATATTGATACGCATACAAGGAAGTCCAGTGAATACCACTATCATTCAAATAAATGCACCAACAACTAGAGCCAAAGAGGAGGAAGTAGAAGATTTCTACCAACATTTGCAGTAAGAAATTGATCGAACATGCAATCAAGATGCACTGATAATAATGGGTGACTGGAATGCAAAAGTTTAGAACAGGGAAGAAGGATCAGTAGTTGGAAAACTTAGTGACAGAAATGAGGCTGGAGATAGAAT
>NW_006399797.1:3454671-3455938 GCF_000299155.1 Elephantulus edwardii | reverse complement strand
CTCATGAATACAAAGCAAGGTATTATAATGAAATGTGCAGAGAGCTGGAGTCAGAAAATCATAAAAGCTGAACTCACTCAGCATTTCTTAAGCTGGAGGAATTGAAAAACAAATCCAAGCCATGAGTGATAATACTTAAGATGCTTTGGGGAGAATGTTAAATGATGTAAGAAACATTAAAAGAAGAAGGAAGGAGAATACAGAGTTACTATACTAGAAAGAATTGACTGACACAGAAGAATTTCATGAAACAACATATGAACAGAGCCTGTTATGATGAATGAAGAAGTTCAACTTGCTCTGAAATAGTTAGCAAAAACCAAGGGTCTAGGAGTTGATAGCATACCAATTGACATATTTCAACAAACAGATGCTGTCCTGGAAATCTGGAGGGCAGCCAACTGGCCAACTGACTGGAAAAGATCAATATTTGTTCCCATTCCAACAAAAGGTGACCTGACAGTGTGGAAATCATCGAACAATATTAATATCACATGCAACCAAGTTTCTACTGAAAATTATCCAAAAATGACTGGAGCAACATGTCAACAGAGAACTGCCAGATGTGCGGGCTGGATAAACAAGAGGCCTTGGTAAGAGGGATATTATAGCTAATGTTAAATAAATCTTTACTGAAAACAGAAAGTACCAGAGAAATGTCTGTGTTTCATTGACTATACAAAGGCTGACTTTGAGAAGAAAGAGAATCCCAGAACATTTGATTGTGCTTATGTGCAACCTATACTTGAACCAAGAGACAGTTTTCAGAACAAAGGAAGGAGACACTGTATGGTTCAAAATCAGGAAGGGTGTCCCCCAGGAATGTATTCTCTCTCCATACCTTTTCAATCGATATGCAGAACAGATCATCCGGGAGGCTGGGCTGTATGAGAAGGAATGTGAAATCAGGACTGGAGGAAGGCCCATTAACAATCTGCATTATGCAGATGATACAACCCCGCTTGCTGAAACTGAGGAAGACATGAAGCACTTGCTGCAGAAGGTCAAGGACTGCATCTTTCAATATGGATTGAAGATCAACATCAAGAAAACACAGATTCTCACCACTGGGACAATTGGCAGAATCATGATGGATGATGAAGAGATTGAGATAGTTAACCGTTTTAGTTTGCTTGGCTCCACAGTCGACACTCTTGGTACCAGCAGCCAGGAAATCAAGAGATGAATTGCAATGGGAAAGTCAGCTGTTAGGGACCTCTACAGAATACTGAAGAGCAACAATGTTAATCTGGGGACTAAGGTGTGC
>NW_006399797.1:3446691-3453872 GCF_000299155.1 Elephantulus edwardii | reverse complement strand
GCTTCATTGAAGACATTGGCAAAAAATAAGGCCCCAGGAATTGATGGGATACCAATTGCTTTATTTCAATTAAGAGATGCAACCATGGATGTGCTCACCATTCTATGCTGGGCTATGTAGAAGACAGTTGACTGGCCAATGGATTGGAAGAAGTCCATATTTGTTCCCATTTCCAATAAAGGTGATCCAACTGAATGTGGAAACTATCAAACAATATCACTACTATCACATGCAAGCAAAATACTGCTGAAGATAATTAAAAAATGGCTAGAATACTGCATATATAAGGAAATGTTAGAAGTTCAAGCAGGATTTAGAAGAGGCTATAGGACCAGGCATATCATTGCCGATTTCAGATGGATCATGGCTGAAAGTAAGGAATAGCAAAAGGATGTATATTTGTGCTTTATTGACTACGCAAAGGCATTTGACTGTGTGGATCATAACAAGTTGTGGCTGCCATTGAGAAAATGGGAGTCCAAGAAAACTTACTTGTACTCATGCAGAACCTAGATCTAGACCAGAGGCCATTATGCTAACAGAGCAGGGAATACTGCATGGTTTGGAATTGAAAAAGGAGTGTGTCAGGGTTGAATTTTCTCTCCATACCTATTCAATCTGTAAGCACAGCAAATTATGTGATAAGCTGGATTCAATGAAGAGGAGTGTGGCATCAGGCTTGAGGGACTATTCATCGATAGTTTCCATTAATGCAGATGAAACAATGGAAGTGAGGAAGACTTGATGCATTTGTTGAAGAAGATCAAGGAATGCAGTTTTCAGTATGGGTTGCATCTCAATGTCAAGAAAGTAAAGATTCTAACTACCGGGCCAATTGGTAACATCATGATGGATGGAGAGGATATTTAAACTGTCCATAGCTTCACATTTAATACCCTTGGAAACAAGGAGATGCATTTATTGCACTGGGAATATTTGTAGTTAGGGATCTCCCCAAATTATTGAGGAGTAATGATGTGATTTTAAGTACCAAAGTGTATCTGATCCAGGGTCTTTCTGATCACTTGTTATCCATCTGAAAGCTGGACAATGAATAGGGGTGACAGAAGAATTGATGTCTTTGAGTTGCAGAGTTGGGGAAGAGTCCTGAACATCCCATGGACTGTAAGGAAGATGAGGCTTTCCCTCACATACTTTGGGCATGTTGCTAGAAGGGGCTATTCCTTTGAGAGAGACATCACACTTGTAAAGGTAGAGGGTCGAAGGAGGAGGAGAGGGAGACCCTCAACCATGTGGACTGATATAGTAACTGCTGCAATGATCTCTTGCGTTTCAGGAAGTGTGAAGATGGCACAGGATAGAACAGGGTTCAGATCTTTTGTTCATAGTGTCACTATGAGTCATACTGGATTCAACAGCACTTAACAGCAACAATAACAGCATGAGCATATAAATTTATCTTCCGATGTTGGCATTCATCATAGTATTCATGATGACTGATTTCACTGTCAGTATTGTGCTGACACCATGGAATGAATTTGAGAGTATTCCTTTGAAGGGATTGAGTAAGATTTGTGTCAACTCTTGTCTGAATGTTTGAGACATGTATGATACTTTTGTTAATGACTTATTTGTCCAGAGACACACCTCAATTATTTATTCTCATCCCTTCACCTCCATCATTTAATAGCTAAGCAACATAGATGAAAAAATAGGTAGAAGTATTCTGTCTTTAATATCTCTATTTCTGATTGGCAATCTTCTCTTATGTAATTTATTTCCTCTAAATAAATGCTGTATGGTCAGCTATATCTTGATTCAGACTTGATGGTGAATAACAACAACATATTTATATCTAATATTTATTTATTTATATATGAACCATTTTATGAACCTTGCAAAACCTTTTTCTACTTATATTTGCTATTTTTCCTATCACTTCTCATCTCTATTAATATATCCTCCAAGATTGATTAAGGAAATAAAGTGTGTATGCAAAAAATATAAGAACTTTACTTCTAGACAATTATGCTGTTGTTGTTGTTATGTGCCATCTAGCAACCCTATGTACAACCGCCCTAAAACCTGATCTATCCTGTGCCAATCGTATTGTCTTTGATACCTACTCCCATTACCATAGTCACTGAATAATCCATCTCATCTGGGTCTTCCTCTCTTGCGCTGTCCCTTCACCCTCCCAAGCATGATGTTCCTTTCTAAGGACTGGTGCCTCCGTGCAATATGTCCAAAGTATGTTAGATGAAGTTTCAGAATCCTTATCTCCAAGGAGCAGCCTCATCCTCTCTAGGATGAACTTATTTGTTCTTCTAGCAGTCCATGATATATTCAACACTCTTCTCCAACACCACAGCTCAAAGGCATCAATTCTCCTTCTATCATCTCCTTCTATCATTGTCCAGCTTTCCAAAGCATAGCAAGTAATTGTAAAGATCATGATGTGGATCATGTACAACTTAGTCTTTAGAGTGACATCATTGCTCTTCAGTATTTTGGAGAGGTCTCTGACAGCAGACTTTCCCAACATAACACATCTTTTCATTTCCTGGCTGCTGGTACCAATAGGGTTGATTGTGGAGCCAAGCAAAGTTCAATCTCTTCACCTTCTAGCATGATGCTGCCAATCAGCCCAGTGGTGAGAATCTTTGGTTTCTTGATGTTGAGTTTCAATTCATATTAAAGGCTGCAGTTCTTGACCTTCTAGGTCAAAATTTTTTTTAAAAGTTTGTCTTACTAAGCAGTTTAACCCAAAAAAATGGTTCAGTACATATAAAGTCTTCTTGATGATGAACAATATGGAGAAGATTGCAATAGACCACCTTTCTCATTAAAAGTAACTAGAAGGAAATCTAGTAATATTGTAAAATATTTTATTTAAAGGTAAAATATTTCTAAAGAAGCATTGAAGACTGATAGACCAAAACTCCATAGAGAGGTTAAGCTTTCAAAAATAGCCTGAAGTTCTGAAGCTGTCTGTAATAGCATGAAATCTATTCTGGTTGCCTCTTCAACTTGCCAGCTGGAAGTTCTGAATTTAATTTTGGCCTAGTCATAGGGCTCCTTTTTTTTTGTTCTGTTATTGTTGGATTGTTTTGGTGTTGGTTTGGGGGTACTTTTGGGGGGGAGGGTATTTAAGGGGGAAAACAAAAGAAGCTTTTGGTAGTCACACAAGATAGTGGTAATACACGGAAAACTTGAAAGTTTTAAAATCCTTAACCAATTTTTATTTCAAGTAGAGTTTTTTTTTTTTAAAGTGGGAAGACATAGTTAAGTTTTAACAGACAAGTAAATAAATTTCTTAGTTGGTATATGTCATCAAATCAGAACTAACTCATAGGTGACTCTACATCAGGTTTTCAAAGGCAGCAAATCACATTGGAAGTGATTACTCCTTTTATTCCCTAGGAGCACCTGGTAGATTTGGACTGTGTGCCTTTGGATAGGCAGTCCAGCCTCTTACCACTGAGAAGTCAAACCCAATAGAGACCTCTCAAAGAGAGAATGGTATCTCATGCAATATTTGAGATGCAGTTCATTGAAAATCTGCTCATTGTTTACTTGAAATTCAAATTTAATTGGACCTACTATACTTTTCCTCCTTTGTTGGACCTGACAACTTCAATCTCAGGACATATGCTGAATACTCAAGGGACAGAAGAGACAGAAGATAGATAAATGGAAAAACAGGCATCAAATAATACACCAGGTATAAAATAATATTTATATTCTTTTGTAGGGTTTGAAATTTGAAATTACTCCATAATGGAAGTAAAAAAAATAAGGGAAGGGCAAAAAGAGGAGATCATTAATCATTTCATAAGCCAGAAATTTTTGACAACACATCCATCTTGATAAATATACTGGAGAGAATGCTCAAATAAAGAAAACAGACTGTACTGTTTTGAAGAAAAGATATAACTGTTTAACTGAAACAAGCACCTTAGTTGTTATATAATGTTTTATAGAATATGACTAAAATGTAAATAAAATGGGATATATTTGATAGTCACATGATCCAACGAATTATTCAGAAAGTTTTCATCATAAGCTGTAACAAGTGGAAAATTAATATTAAGCTATTCTTCCATTTGTTTACAATCTTTAGAATAGTAAAATCTTAAGTTACTATCATAAAGCATATATTTGAAAGCAGAAAACATCTGACTTTTGTTACCAAGAAATATAAAACACCTCCAAAACATATTTCTTCACCCGCTAAGCACCTGAACAGTTAAGTTCCTTCCTCTTTGTAATAAATGCAAAACCCCCATATTTATTTGTTGTTGTTATGTGCCATTGAGTCACCTGTGACTCATAGCAAGCCTAAGTATAATAACTCTGAACCCAATGAAGCATCTCCGACAGACCTAATCCCATTTCTCCAGGCACTGAATCAATCCATCTCATCGTGAGTCCTTCTCTCCTGCACTGTCCCTTCATCCCTTCAAGCATGATGTCCCTCTCTAAGGACTGGTCTCTCCTGGCCATTTGCCTAAAGTCTGTGAGAAGAGCTTAAAAATTCTTATTTCTAGGGAGTAGCTTGGTTTCTCCTTCTCTAGGACTGACCTGTTTGTTCTCCTGGCAGTCCATGGTATTTTCAGCACTCTTCTTCAGCACCATAACTCAAAAGGCATTGATTCTTCTTCTATCATCCTTAGTCATTGCCCAGCTCTCGTATGCATACCAAGTAATTGCGAAGACCACAGCTTGTAACAGGCAGACTTTAGTCTCCAGACGGACATTATTGCTCTTCAGTACTCTAAAGAGGGCTCTGACAGTAGACATTTCCAAAGCAGTTTTGTCTTTTCTGTAATAGGCACAAATCCCAAATTTATCAATCAGTAATAGGTGTATGAAACCTAGTCATTATTTACTTTCATGATCTTTGTATATCATTGCGTACCTTATTGAATACATTTTCTCTCCCCTCTGTTTCTGTGTTTCTCTAGCTCTCTCCAAATTAAAGAATGAAGAGGCTCTTAAGATCAATGCAGTAATCTAGATGATCTGTGAGCTATTTATTAACCATAGGCATAATTTATAATTCATAGATTTACCTCGATCAACTGCTAAAAATTCCAGATCTTTGGCATTCAATGATATTTTATTTGCTGGACACAGGAATGTAACAAATATGATTAAGTAATTAAATTTTGAAAAACTAATTTACAATACTCAACACCAAGAAACGATGAAGGAAATGTAAAGTCAAAGAGTAGGAAATGGTGACTGATTAAATCGTCAATTGATGAAGCGACTTAGAACAAGAGAGCCAAAGAAAGGCTCTAAACATGTAGTTATAATCCACTAGATGTTCCTCAGGAGAAGGAGGGGCAGTCTCTGCCTGTACCAGTTGGGTCAGATTTGACAGTGCACAACAAGTAAAAGGAAAAAGAAAGGCACTGATACTTGGAAAATCATTCTTGAGTATGATTTGATTATACTGTGTAATATTAAGAAAAAATTGGCATCAATATGAATGCCAGTTTCTCTTGATATAGGCAATCTAAGAAAAATATCAGTAAAACACATAAAAATATGCCATTATAAGGAATTTCATTCATTATTTTATTCATTATCTTAGTTGGAAGGAACATATAGCTGACCATTGGGTTTTAAGGACTATAAATCAGGCAAGAGTCAATTACCCTTCCTTCTCCTGTGGAGCCACTGATGGATTTGAGCCAAAAGAATGAGCTGTGGCATTTAAGCTATCAGCACAATACCTACAGTATATACCACCACATCTCACAAAGACAGACTTGAAAGGAAGTCAAAGTACTTCCAAAACGTAGTCAATTAAAATCTTGTACATCACAATAGAACTTTGTCCACCTCACATGTTTTAGACACACCATAAGAAGAGATTGATCAATGCAAGGTGACATTTTGATGGTTGAAGTATAAGGTCAGTGAGAACAAGGGAGATATTTGGTGAGATTGATCAGCCCGAAAATAAAAACTTGAGCATGTAATAGATTTCGAGGATGTTGAAGGGCCAGACAAAATTTTATTCTGATTATCACCATAAATTGGAGTCAATTACACAGAAGCTATCTAATTATTTGCCATGGACCATCTTATGAGCTTGAGGTTAACACAGTGATCAAGTGAAGAAATGTTCCTATGTCTAAAGATCTCCTTCCGACTGAGAAAGACAGGCACTGGTCATTTTCACAAGTGATAATACTTGATTATTTCTGAAGAGAAGAATGTGAGGAAGAAAATGAAGAGAAAGAAATGAAATAATGTAGAAAGGAAGAAGGACCAGATATGGGACCAGGTAGGGGGAATCCTCTGGAGAGCTTGCTGAGAACTAACACTAGATGGGAGCCATGAAAGATAATGGGTGCTTAACCACTCACAAATAATCAGCTTATCCTTTGACACTGGAATATAAATAGTCTTGATATTGAGCTACAACTTTTCTAGTTTTTGCTAAGAGTTTTACTTAAGATTTTTCATTCTTGATAGTGATGATGATTTGATTTCAGATAAATTTTGTGAACTTCTATCTCTTGAAATGCAATTATAACCCTTTCAGAGACAGCTGCCTTCTCTGTCTTAGCTATTCTTCGGCCAGCTAGTCTTGACAAATAAACTGTTGGCATTGGACAGTAGTTCAATGAAAGTGTAGATATTTTATACTAAGGTATCAACACCAACATTCATTCTTTTACTTTTTTTTTTTAGAAATACATTAAACAGTTTTCTCCCTCATCTGTTTCAATGCAGTATACATTATTTATCCCATCTTTCTCAGTATCCTCCCAACCCCAATGACAGTCCCGTTTTACAACAGTGGCACTATGCAGTATTTGTCCTTTTGTGACTGAGATATTTCATTTAGCATAATGTTTCCAGGGTCACCAATTTTGAATAATATTTCATAAGTTCCTTGTTTCAATGCAGCATAGTATTCCATTGTGTGAATATACCACAGCTTCTCTATCCATTCATTTGTTCATGTGATTAAGTATTATTGTTATGACAGGAGTCCAGAATGAAGGCTGTATAGTGGAGTGAACCACGCGGAGGTGGTGGAGTGGGGAGGTGGAGGGACTGTTTAACAATGAAAGAATTTTTCTATTACTTTTCAAAGAGAAGAGTGAATGGGGCAGGGGAAGGGAGAAAAGTGCAAAAATGAATGAATGGAAATCCAAAGTCTCTGTAAATTTTCATTAAAATTAATGATAATAATA
>NW_006399797.1:3434298-3442121 GCF_000299155.1 Elephantulus edwardii | reverse complement strand
CTGTCCCCATACCTTTTAAATATCTATGCAGAACACATCATTCAGGTAGCAGGGCTGTTTGAGAAGGAATATGGTATTAAGATTGAAGGAAGATTAGTTAACAGCCTAAAATATGATGATGATGCAACCTCGGTGGCTGAAACTGAAGAAGACCTGAAGCACTTGCTGGAAAAGGTCAGGGACTGTAGTCATCAATATGGATTGAAGCTCAACATGAGGAAGACAGACTCTCATCACTGGGCCAAGTGGCAGAACCATATTATATGGAGAAGAAATTGAGGTTTTTAGCTATTTTCAGATTCACAATCAACACTCTTAACACTAGCAGTCAGGAAATTAAAAGTCTAATTTCATTGGGGAAAATCTGCTTTCATGGATCTCTGCAGAGTGCTGAAGAGCAACGATGTCAGTCAAGATACAAAGGTATGCCTAATCTAGGTCATGCTCTTCTCAATTACATGTTATGCTTCAGAGAGTTTGACAAGGACTAAGGATGACAGAAGAAGAATAGATGACATTGAGTTGTGGTGCTGGAGAAGAGTCTTGAACATATCATGGATGGCTAAGAAAACATATAGGTCTGCCTTGGACATTAGGATTTTGAAGCTCTGCCTCATGCACTTTGGGTGCATGACCAGGAGCGATCAGGACATCATGCTCAGAAGGGTGGATGGACAGCACAGGAGAGGGAGACCCTGGATGAGATGGATTGATAGAGTAACTAGGGTGGTGGGGGTTGGTGTGTCAGAATTAGTGAGATTGGCTCAGAATAGGGAAAGTTTCAGAGCTGTTGTACATAGGGTAGCTATACATTGCAGGTGACTCAATGGCTCATAACAACAATAGAATACTGTGACAGGTTTGGCCGCAGGACTGGCATCCACTTCCTAAATAACATGTCTCTAGAAACTCTATGAACTTTACTAAATGTTGATAGTTGTAAAGGGACTTCAGGCCTTTTGTTCATAGGGTTACTATGAGTTGTCCTCAACTTGAAGGCAATCACCATCAGCAACCTACAGACAACTAGTGTTCAACAAGGAAATAAAGTCTACACAATGGGGAAATGACAACCTATTTGCCAGATTGTGCTGGCAAAACTCTGCTTCTATCTACAGAAAGCTAGAGTAGAATCTACATCTCACACTATACACAAAAAATCAACTGAAGATGGATCAGTGAGCTAGGGATGAAGCTCAAAACTGTAAATACCATAAAAAACAAAATGAGACCAAACTTAAAAGGCCTAGTATATGTTACAAAGAGACTGGAAAATACAGCCAGAAATGTACAACTATAAAAGAGTAACACTGATGAATAGGATCTCTTAAAAATTGAGCTCCTGTATGCATCAAAACCTTTTATCGATAAGGTGAAAAGAAAACCTACTGAGTGGGAAAAATATTTAGAAATGGCACCTCAGATAATTCTGTAACAAAAGTTTACAGAATTCTACAAAGCTTCAATAAGAAAAGGCTGATAATCCAATCACAAAATGGACAAAAGACATGGAAGACTTTTCACAAAGGAACACATTCAGATGGCCAATGAACACATGAAGAGATGTTCAAAATCATTAGGAATAAGAGAGATGGAAAATCAAAACCACAATGAGATACCATTCACTCCAGTAGCAGTGGAAAAGTTTAACAGCAATTAATATGTGTCAGAGAGGATGTGGAGAGATTGGAACTCTCACATGATATTGGTGGGATTTTAAAATGACTCTCATACAATATTGGTGGGATTTTAAAATGGTACATCTATTCTGGAAGGCAGTTTCATATCTCTTCAAAAAGCAGAACATAGACATTCCATTATGACCCAGCCATTCTACTACTTGGAATACTTCTATGTTCTTTTAGACAGTTGAATATTTTTAAAAATACAAATATGTAGACATAAATTAAGTAGATGACAGCATATAATTTATGAAGATACACTTTTAATTTTATCTTTTATTTGCAGTTTTATTTCTCAAATATCTGTTTTAAGATATTTCTTACTAACATAATTATATTTTCATTCCCTAATGTCATGTACCATCAGCTTTAACTGACTCATGGGTCAGTGGATTTTCAGAGACAGTAAATAGTGTGGGAGGAGATTTTCCATCTTCTGAATTAAAATATCAGAACTTTGAGTTGTCACCCAACTCCTATCAGTAAGTCACTAGAACTCCCTTTTCTAATAGATAAGTCTTTAATGCTAAGTGTTCATTAATGTTGGCTACAGTTTAGGCTTATGAGCAATTCTGCTACAGAAGTAATAAATGATCTATCTTTTTAGTAGAAATAGATTTAAGGATTCAGAATTGTGAAATGATCTTTTAAAACTGAACAATTTAATATTACTTAATGAACACATTAACTCTGTTGTTGTTATGTGTTGTCGAGTCACTTGTGACTCACAATGACTCCATGTAAAACAGCTCTGAACTTTGCTCTATCCTGTGTCAACCTTATTTTCTCTAACACACCTACTCCTATAACTCCAGTCACTGAATCAATCATCTCATAGATGGTCTTCCTCTGTTGCGCTGTCCTCCACCCTCCCAAGCGTATTGTCTCTCTCCAAGGACTGGTCTCTCCTTGCAACATACCCAAAAGAATGTCAGAGAAATCCTTGCCTCCAAGGAGCAGACTATTTCACCCTGCTCTCCTAGCCGTCCATGGTATCTTCAATACTCTTCTCCAGCACCACACCTCAAAGGCATCAATTTCTTCTTCTAGCAACCCTAGTCATTGTCCACCTTTCTGATGCAATTGCAAAGACTATGGCCTGGACCAAGAGCACCTTAGTATCCAGACTGGCATTGTTGTGCTTCAGTACTCTGGAGAGGGCCCTGACAGCAGACTTTCTCAATGCAATTATTAAATGCAATTAAATCAAATCTTTTGATTTCCTGGATGCTGGTACCAAGAGTGTTGAGTGTGGAGCTAAGCAAACGGAAGCTGTTAATAATTCGATCTCTACCATTTATCACGATGCTGCCAATTGGTCCAGTGGTGAGGATATTTGTTTTCTTGATGTTGAGCTTTAATCCATATTGAAGGCTGCAGTCCTTAACCTTCTGTAGCAAGAGCTTCAGGTCCTCCTCAGTTTCAGCAAGCAAGGTTGTGTCATCTGCATAATGCATATTGTTAATGAGTCTTCCTCCAATCCTGATGCCACATTCCTCCTAACAGAGCCAAGCCTCCTGGATGATCTCTTCTGCATATAGATTGAAAAGGTATGTCTCCAAAAACAAAGTTTGTATGAAAAATCCAAATATTACAAATGAAAGAAAAGAGGTTGTAAATAGTTTACCTAATAGTAGAAAGTGGCAAGAACTCTGGGAGGAAAGAGACTGAGAGAGACTGAAAGAGACACAGAGAGAGAGAGAGAGAGAGAGAGAGAGAGAAGCCACAGCAATCAACAATGTACAGAAATACTTTCGTTTTCATTTTCTCTGAGGAAATGTCGTCTATGAATAATTTATTTTCTTCATTTAGCTTAGATTCTAAGATTAATGCATGTTATAAATAACTCCACCCCTCCTTTAATATATTTACATATTTTTATATGCTATTTTTAGATTCCACTGAGTAGAAACCTTGCCCCATCCTGTATCATTCTCACAACCTCTAATATGCTGTTAATGTTCCCTTGTTGCACTCCCAGTGTCAATTTATCTTGTTGAGATTCTTCTCCTTTTCTGAGCCTCTATCTCACCAGATAAGATGCCATCTTCTAACTATTGCCCCTTACTGATAAAATACTAGAACTATATTAATTACATCAAGTCTCACCATTTTGCACACTGCTTGTACTTCATCCAAGATGTGTTGTTTTGTTCTTTTGACAGTTCATGATATTTTCAAGACTTCTCCAACAACATATCTCAAAGACATCAATTCTTTGATTTTCCTCATCCATTGACTAATTTTCACATGGATGTGAGGCAATGGAAAATAGCGTGGTCTGGTAACGGGCACCATTGTGTGTGTGTGTGTGTGTGTGTGGTTTGTACACATTGTCCTTCAGTCATACATTGTGTTTTTCTCATTCTTTCACTCATATTGTGTTTGACATCTTTGCTCTTTAGCACTTTAAAAAGGTCCTTGACAGAAGATTTATTCAATTCAATATGTCTTTTAAATTCTTGACTTCGGTTCCCATGGGGGTTGATTGTAGATTAAAATAGTTTAACTACCATTCATTTGTCAGTTTGATGTACTGTGATGGCTTATGCTTTGCTGTCATGCTGAAAGTGATGACACTAGTATTTAAAATACCAGCAAAATCTCTTATGATAAACAAGTTTCAATAGACCCTCCAAACTAATACAAAGTAAGAAGCATAACTTGCCATCTACTTATTAAATAACGAGCCCTCAAAAATTTTCACCCAATAAAGAGCTATCAATTGTTACTGTGGTATGACGACTCAAGTTGAGGAGAAACACTTACAAATACCCACTTATTATTGAAATGTAGAATGTCTGACCCTATCTAAAATTAAATTGAATGCATAAAGATAGATATTTTAGGTGAGCTTAAGTGGACTAATACTGGCATTTTTATTTAGACAATTGTATGATATTTGAATATATGCATGCTCATACATATATCCATGTATAAGCATTTGCCATTTAATCATTTATATGCCCCATGTATAATTCAGCAAAATTCATCACTATGATGTTGCATATCACTATTTGTTTTTCTATTTTTAAAGTGCCATCAATTTGCATATGATTCATAGTGACCATATAAACAACTGATCTAAACTATGTTCTATCCTGTTCCATACTCATCATCTCTGATATACTTGATCCCATTGCTGCATCCATAGTGTCAGTCCGTCTTGCTGAGGGTCTTCCTCTTTCACTGACTCTACAACTTTCCAAACATGATGTCCTTTTCCAAGGAATAGCCTCTCCTCACAACATGCCCAAAGTGTGTAAGACAAATCTGCACACACATCTTTGCCTGTAAAGAGCACTCTGGCTGCACTTTTATTATACAGATAAGAAAGAAGGACTTGAAACACTTGTTGAAGACGATCAAAGAATGCAGCTTACAATATGTGACATTTCAACATTAATAAAACAAAGATGCTCACCACAGTGCCTATAGGCAATATCATCATATATGGACAAAACATTGAACTTATCAATGAATTCATCTTGCTTGGATCCACAATGAACAGCTTTGGTACCCACAAAGAAGATATCAAAATACATATTACACTGGCAAAGTCTGCTGTAAGGAACCTCACCAAAGTGCAAAGGAGCAATGATTTCAGCTTAAAGCCTAAAGGTGTACCTGATTCAAGCCATGGTCTTTTCGATCACCTGCAATGCGTGTGAGAGCTGGACAGTGAATAAAGATGACAGAAGAAAGATCCATGCCTTTGAGTTGTGGTGTCAGAGAACAGTCCTGAGTCTCCCATGGACTTCCAAAGGAACAAATGTGTATTTCTAGGAGAACAATCATTACTATTTATAAAATTTTCTGTCATCTTTTTGAGTGATTTAAAGTCATCTGTTGCCTCTGAGACATTATAGTGGTGTAGTCTTTGTATTATTCTCGTTTGTTATATCTGATTGAACCATGCAAGTGTTCTATACAGATTTCTCATTTAACAATTAGTCTTTCATTCTTTCTCTTCCAGTGAGTATGATCTGAACCTTTTCCTATATTGAGGGGGTCTTAGATTGATTCAATAGAATATACAAGTGAGTATGAAAGTATTTGTTTATTGTTCATGCAGAAGAGTTGAGAACACACATAACTGATGTTGTTTCATTTGTTGTCCTGGGGGCAGAGGAAGACCCAGCCTTTTTTACTTGCTCAGTACATGTAGCTGCAGGGAGCATCTATCTGGACTATGTGGAAAGTATTGCTATTTGTTATTAGGTAGAACAAAGAAAGAAAAGAGAGACAAAAGAAGAGAGAGAAAACACAAAAGTACTCAAAATCCAAAAACCAAACTGAAAATAGACCATAAAAAAAAAAACTAAGAAAGGTACAAAATCATAAATAAAAAGGAAAAATAACAAACAAAACAAAACAAAGCAAAGACAAAAACTCAAAACCAACAGAACAGATGAAGGAAAAGAGAAAAGGCAAAGACAAGAAGAAAAAGTGGAAGAAATGAAAGAAGAAGAAAAGAACAGTTAAGAAGATATGGGAAAGAAAAAGAAAAGAAAGAAAATAAGAGTAAAAAGAAGAGAAGATGAGTACTAAATTTCAGTGATCAGGCAGGTAAGTGCAAGATGTCTGGTAAGGGACCATGTTTTTGCTAGCCCAATAGGAGGTTGGGTTTGGGATGCCCAGTCAGGGCAGAGTTTATGCTCATCTAAAAGATGGCTGAGGTCACCAAGAAGAGGCCAAAATACAATGCTAGACCATAAATAGTACCTCTTACGGCCTAGTATGCATCAAGAGTTGAGACATAACTCAGAGAAACTTTATGCTGGCCACAGAGGTCTGCATTCTCTCAGATGATGTCTCTGCTGTTCTAGGAGATCAGTGCAGGTGGAATATTCAAGTCAGAGAAGGCCCAGTAGCCAGTGTGAGGATGTACAGAGCTTGTGAGAAGAAGGCACAGATTCTTTATTCAGATATTCTAACTTACTGTCTAACTTTCAGATGCATAAAAAAGTTATGAAAAAAGACTATGAGTAGGATCAGGTACATCTTAATCTTTAAACTGATATTGTTGCTCTTTAGGATTTAGGAGAGATCCTTGAGAGCAGATTTTTCTCAAATCAACATCCCTTTAGATTTCTTTACTGCTGTTTTATTGGATGTTGAATGTGGATCCAAATAAAATGAAATTGTTGATGACTTCAATCTTTTCTCCATCTATGATGATATTACCTATTGACTGAGCAATGAGGATTTTTGTACTGATTATCTCATGGATGACGAAGAGAATGAAAAAATATTTCTTGGAGATGGTGTAGGCAGAGTGCTCTTAGGATGCAAGAATGGTGAGGCTTCACCTCACATAGTTTGGACGTGTTTCTAGGAGGTACTATTTCTTGGAGAATGACATCACGTTGGAAAAGGTGGAGGGTCAGTGAGGAAGAGAAAGACCCTCAAACAGGTGGGTTCATAAAGTGACATGACTGCTGCAATGGGCTCTTGTGTGTCAGGAAGTGTGAGTTTGGTGCAGGAGAGAACAGGGTCCAGATTTTTGTTCATAGGATACTTATGAGTCAAAATCGAAATGATAGCACCTAACAACAACAATAATATTGAAGACTGTAGTCTTTGTTCTTCTGGAGCAAGTATTTCAAGTCTTCTTTACTTTCATTCAGTAAGCAAGGTTGTGTTGCCCGCATAATGAAAGTTATTGATGTCTTCTTCTAATCCCTGTGACTCTTTCTACTTCATATAATTCAGTTTCTCCAGTGATTTGCTCAGTAAGTAAATTGAATAGGTATGAGTAAAAGATACAACCGTGACTCAGATCTCTGCTTATTTTAAAATATGCAGTGTTCCCTTGTACTGTTTGGACAACAGTTTCTTATTTAAGTATAGGTTTCACATGAGGGTGACTAAATGTTCTGGGATTACTATTCTTCTCAGTGTTTTCATAATTATTATGATCTAAACAGACAAATGTCATTGTGATAGTTGTTGTTGTTGTTGTTGTTATGTGCCGTCGAGTCATTTGTGACTCATAGCGACCCTATGTACAACAGCCCTAAACTCTGCTATATCCTGTGATAATCGCATTGCCTCTGACATACCCATCCCGATTACCCCAGTCACTGAATCAATCTACCTCATAGAGGGTCTTCCCCTCCTGCGCTGTCCCTCCACCCT
>NW_006399797.1:3432796-3434198 GCF_000299155.1 Elephantulus edwardii | reverse complement strand
CCTGCTCATCATTAACCCACCTTTTCATTTCCCACTAGATTTTTCCTGATTCCTTCACCTTCTTTCTCTGCCCACCAAACTCTGTGATGCAAGTCTTTTCTCCTCTTCCAGCCTCAGCCTCCCTGCATCTTCCCTTTCCCCTTTGGACTTTGGTAAACCTCTTATTAGTAATCCTTCTATTTTTTTTGAATAATGGTCTTAATGCAGTGTTTGTCCTTATGATGCTAAGTTCACTCAGCATAATGCTCTCCAGCTTCTCCCATCTTACATGATATTTGCCAAAATCATTCCTCCTGAGTGATGCATAGTATTCCATTGTGTGAATGTACCATAATTTCTTAATGCACTCATTTGTTGATGGACATTTGGCTGTTTCTACATTGTTGAGATTATGAATAATGCTTCTATGAACATCAATATGCTAATTTCTACTTGTATCTTAGTTGCTAGGAACTAACCCATCTCCTTACAGTCATTATTACCTTTTGCTCACATGTTGTTTCTTGAAATTCTGTGTCAGCCAATTCTTTTGGTATAAGGACTCTGTATACTCCTTTCATATGCTTTTAATGCTTTTTGAATTATTCAGTAGTCTGCCCATACCATCTTCAAGCATTGCAACTTGTGGCTTGAATTTATTATTCAGTTCTTTCAGCTTAAGAAATGCTGAGTGAGTTCAGATCTTTGATTTTCTGACTCCAGCTTCTTTCACATTTATAATATTTTGCCTTTCTTCCCAAACAACCCTTTGAAATCTTCTACTTAGCTCCTTAACTTCTTGATTTCTTCCCTTTTCTTTGCTTTTTGGAACTCTAGTGCAATATTCAGAGTCTCTTTTGACATCCATTTTGGTCTTTTCTTCTTTTTCATTCTTTGTAATGACTTTTTGCCTTCTTCATGAATGATATTCTTAATATCTTCCCACAGCTTATCTGGTCTTTGTTCATTAGTGTTCAAGGCCTCAGACATGTTCCTGAGTTCGTTTTTAAATTCATGGAAGATAGACTCAGGGTCAAATTTTGATTCCTGTGGATATTATTTGACCTTCTTTAGTTTTAATTTGAATTTGCATATGAGCAGTTGATGGTCTGTTTCACAATCAGCATCTGGCCTGGTTTTTACTGCTGATACTAAACTTCTCCAATGGTTCCTTCCACAGATGTAATCAATCTGATTCCTATGCATCCTATTTGGTGAAATCTGTAAGTATAACCTCTGTTTAAGTTTCTTCTAAAAGGTATTTATTATGAATAAATCATTGTACAGAATTCTATCATTTATTCCCAACCTCATTTCTGTCACCAAGTCCATATTTTCTGACTACTTCATCCTGAATGCCAACTTTTACATGTGAGCAAGAGGCAATGGTGATGAAAGAGGAAGTGCAGGCTGCTCTGAAGGA
>NW_006399797.1:3416614-3417762 GCF_000299155.1 Elephantulus edwardii | reverse complement strand
AATATTGAATGGTGCCACTGCTGTAAAATGGGACTGATATCAGGGTGGGGGTAAGACTGAGAAAAATTGGACAAATTGTGTATACTGCCCTGAAACAGATGAGGGACTGAATAATTTAGAAGGAAAGTATGATAGGGTATTATGGTTATCACAAGAGTCCACAATTAAGGTTGCATAGTGGAATGCACTTGGGGCAGTGGGAGGGGTGCGGGGGTATTGTGTACCAGGGAAGGAGTCTTTCTTTTACTTTTGGAAGAGAGGAGCGAACTGGGGGGCGGGAGGAGATGGCTGGGCGGGTAGAGAAGTGCAGTGATGAATGAATGGAAATCCAAATTCTCTGTAAATGTTCATTAAAATTATTTTTAAAAAAGAAAACAATTTATTGAGTGTATCAGAGATTGTGATGATGTCACAAGACAGGTCAGGGTTCAGATCTGTTGTTCATAGGGTTGCTATGTCATATTCAACTTGATGGCATCTAAATAACAATAAGAATAAAACTTTATTAGTCTAGTCTGGAAACTCTGCTGAAGCTTGTCTATGATAGTTAAACTTGATAGAACTTACAATAACAGGGCATACCTCCCAGTCTCATAGTGATATAACCCACCACACAAGGATAAACTAATGTGAAGAATATAGATTAATTATAAGATTGATAAAAGTATTTTGGGAACACATGCTTAATTTCTATTTTAGATTTACGGGATCGGAAATTTCATATTCAAGTTGCATTTAAAAAATGGAATGAATTTACAAATGGAGGTATGATGATACATACCAAACAAAGAATGATAGATGTTACATAATTAGACATACAGAATGTTTTTTTAGAAATCCACCATTCACTTCTAAAACTTTATAATCACAGTCATTTTTTTATCGTTTGTAGATGAATATTATATATACATTCTAAATATATTAAAAAATTAAAGATTCACTTAAAGGACATTCAAATTTTAACTCAAGTCTAACCTTTCCCTATGTAAATAAGAGACTCATTATCAAAACCTCCTTACACAATCAAAGTTACGAAATAGTTTCTAAGTAAAATTATATGATAATATAATTGGTTAATCTATAGGCCGTATAGCCATGGTGTACAAGTTGCCGTCCCGTGGTCACTTGTGGTTGCTGTGAGGCTGAAC
>NW_006399797.1:3414211-3415639 GCF_000299155.1 Elephantulus edwardii | reverse complement strand
CTTCCTCTGTGAAGTTTTTCCATGTATTACCAAAATGGGTAAAGTAACCCATTTTGTAATTGGTTTATCAGTATTTTTACCTTGTGGAGGCCCTGTAGAATGCTGTAAGCTTTATATGTGTTCCTTCTCTGAAATGGTATTGCTAAACGTTTGTTACCAGTCAGTAGGTTTTCTCTTCACCCTGTTGGAAAATGTTTTAGATGCACACAGGGATTTAATCTTTAGGAGGTCCCATTCATCAATTTTATCCTCTTCAGGTTGTGCATTTTTGGATGTATCTGGCAGTTTCTTTATAACATAGACCAGTTTGGTAGTTTCTTTATAGCATGATCCTAGTTTGTCTCATGTTCTTTATAGTTTTGAAATTTACTCCAGGTCTCTGATCCAGCTTGAGTTGATTTTTATGTATGATGTGAGATGCGGGCCCTGTTTCAGCTTTCTGCAGGTAGCAGTCCAATTTTGCCAGCACCATTTGTTGAAGAGATTGTCATTTCCCCATTTGATAGGTTTTATTTCCTTGTTGAATATCAGTTGACCATGGGTAGATTCCATTTCTGGGTTCTCAATTCTGTTCCATTGGCCCATGTACTGGTCATTTTAACAGTACCATGTTGTTTTGATTACTACCGTTGTGTAGTAGGTTTCGAGGTCAAGGAGTGCTATGCCTCCCACTTGATTATTTTTTTTTTCAGAAGTGTTTTGCTTATTTGGGGTCTCTTTCCTTTCAAATCAAACTTAACCATTTTCCTTTTTATCTCCTTGAAAAGTGAATTGGCATCTTTATTGGGATTGTGTTAAACACGCAGATTGCTTTTTGTAGGATTGTCTTTTTCACAATATTAAATCTTCCTATTGATGAACGGGGTATGTTTTCCCATTCATTTAGGGCCTTTACTGTGTCTTCGAGAAATGTTCTGTAGTTTTCTTTGTACAGTTCTTTCTTGTCTCTGGTTAGGATTACCCCCAAGGTTCTCAATTTGTGATTGGTTATTGTGAATGGCATTCATTTCTTGGCTTCCTTCTCTGAGTTTCTTTTTGTTACTTTAGAGGAATCCGACTGATTTGGGGATTGATCTTGTATCTTGCCATTCTATTAAATTGGTCTAGTAGCTCTACAGTTTTTTTGTTGAGTCCTTGGGATTTTCTGTGTACACTAACATATCGACTGCATATAGTGACAGTTTAACCATCTCTTTGTTGATCTGGATGCCTTTTATTTCCTTATTTTATTGTATTGCCCTAGGAAATACTTCCAATATAATATTGAATAGAAGTGATGATAAGACTGTAACAATTTATTTTAAAATATGCTAATAATTTTTTTACAGTAAGTTAGGGACATACTCAAACTGAAAATGTTTTATTTTTTAACAATGGAAAATTAATAGTTTTATTGTTTTGTTTAACAAATATACTATATTCTTTAAT
>NW_006399797.1:3410184-3414111 GCF_000299155.1 Elephantulus edwardii | reverse complement strand
TCATGGGAAGCTAGATTATAAATAGAAAATGAGAAAAGCAATTTTAAAAAAAGTTCTCATAAATTGTGTCTTAACCTTTGAAGGAATAGTTTGTTTAAGATAGTGAAAATACAAAGAAGTACAAATGGAAAAGTAAAAAGGGAAAGGAATTTGTAAATCAACTAATTTACTTTTCAAATGGAAACTAGTTTATTTTATTTAAAGTTCTCAGGCACCTTTCTTCCAGTGGTATTTGTTTTTCTGGCTCATTAACTTTCTAAATGATTAATCTTTACTCTCAAAGGAAAGAGAATGAGATTATTTGGTGAAGTGTGGGAGAGCTGAACCCCTCAGGACATAGCTTAATCCAACAAGAAAGCACTTAGAGTTAAGGTTGTCATGACATTCTTAATAACCAAATCAATGATAATGTTTTCACTTATTTTTACTATATATTAAATATAGACTAAGGAGCTCTGATGGTGCAATGTTTAAGTGCTCAGCTGCTAATCAGTAGCAGATTGAATTTACCAGCTGTTTTACTGAAGAGAGAAATGGCTTTCTGCTTCCATAAAGGTTGTTGTTACACACTGTTGGAACCAACTGATAATTGACCCTCTTGTGGATTTTCAGAAGCACTAGGAGATTGCACATCTTTCTTCCACAGAGCAGCTGGCGCCTTTGGATTGATAGTGAACTCTTTAGCACGAAGCCACCAGAGCTCTCTTCCATAAAGATTATAGCTGTGCACCTTGAGGGACAATTGTACTCTGTCCTAAAGGGTAGTATGAATCATCATCAACTCAGTGGCAATGAATTGAGTTGTTTTATATTTATAAACATAAAATGAAATATACTATTTATCTGAATGTCTGGAATACCCACCTGCTCAATGTCATCGTGTCAATTTCAAGAGAGTGATCCAGTGGGACAAAACAGAACTCCATATAGGGTTTCCAAGGCTGTATCTTTGCAGAAGCAAGTTATTTCCCTTATAATCCATATGGAGACCATACTATAAGTTTATATCATCTTCAATGTCAAATTATTTTCTTAGCATACAGACTGAAAGATATAACTCTCACACGCACCTTCATGATTTTAAATGATGTGGTATCACTCTGCTCTGTTTGAATGCTGTTTCTTGGTCTATGTATTGGTTTCTCATGAGCACAATTAAGGACTCTGAAATTCCCGTTCTTCTCAATGACATCTATATATTATTTTAGAATCCACTCAAACACATTTGAATAGTGAATAAAACAGATGCAAATTTCTTTCTGGTGTTCAGCCAAGAGCCATCGGATATTAATACTGATGTGACTTGTCTCATGACCTCTTTTAAATCTAGCTTGAATTTCTTGCAGTCTCTTGTCTATGTACTAATCCAGTAATTTTTAAATACTCTTCAGAAAGTTTTAAATTTCATGTGATATTAAAAATATGGTTGGATGATTTCCATACTCTTTGGATCATATTTTTTAAATGGGAACAGATGTGTATTTCTTCCAGTAATATACATATATATTTTCTCAGTAAAAATATGCCTTATTGGCTCATTTTGGATTTAGAAAATCAATGCAAACTTTTTAAAGAAAATTGATAAAGATTAACCTTATTTACTATATCTAGGGGTTAAGTTAGATCAAAGGTTGCTTGGATCGGGAGAATGTAATCAGAGCAAACTCTGTTAAAGAGAAAACTATATTAAGGGCACATTGGATGAAATGAGGAAAATATTCCTAAGAAAATGCTGAATTGTTCAACAGAACAAAGATATGGGCTATTGAGTAAATGTGAGGATTCTTCCTCACTAATATGTGTATACATTTCAGAGAAAATACTCTCTTGTTGTCTCAAAAAATCTGATCTTAATAAAATTAGCAAATAAGTACAAATATAGTTGTATAGATAAATACAGGTCGAGAGGACAGTCAACTATGGGTTCCTCTCCCTTTACCTTCTTGACTAACTAATGTTTTGAACAATTCATTCCATCACTCAACATTTCCCTGTAGGTCAAAGAATGCAACAGCTATACTCCTAATGAGTCTACTGGTGCATTCAAAAGGTTGACACTTCAAAGCTCAGCCTCACCAAGAAAGAAAGATGAAGTAGTCTATGTTGATAAATATTTACAGACTTCAAAACTCTCAGAAATTCAACTTTGTCTACATAGGATTGAGAATTGATCTGAGGATAGTGAGTTTTATTTGTGTTTCTATTTTTTTTACTATAATTATGCTATGTTTTAGGAAATACTAGGATGTTAGGATATCCTGCAAGTTGTGTAGAGGGATTATTGAAATCTAGATTTAGGAGAGTCATATAAAAACATAACTTTGGGAGGTGTACTTTCTAATATAAACTAGTGTACATTCCTCAATAAATCATGTGAAATAATCTTAAAATTTGCTGAGTAATCAGAAGTTAAGATCTTCTCACTAATTGCTTTTTTATAATTAACCTTTATGAAAACATTGTTTAAACTATGTTTTGTTAACTATGCAAGGACATTCAACTGGGTGAGTAATAATAAATTAAGGATAACATTGAGAAAAATGGGAATGTGCTTCTGTTTGTAAAACTTCTTATATAAAATCTCTGAGGATGTATTTATATGGCACCACTTACAAAAAGTGATGAGGACTTGAAATATTTACTGATGAAGATCAAAGACCACAGTTTTCAGTAGGGATTATACTTCAACATAAATTTTAAAAAAATTTTCAAAGTTGACAATAACTGACTTTACATGTATGGGGACCCTAAAGGAGAAGAGGTGGGAGTAGAGTGGTGAGGATGAGTGGGGTGAAACCAGTGTTGCTGTTTGGTGGATGGAGGGAGAGGCTGAAGGAAATGGGAAGGATCCATCAGGACCTGCTAAGTTTGGGTAATGAAAGGCAAGATTCGATGGTGATTGATTTTATAAAACATAAAGCATGGGAATGATTGTATGAAACACAGTATGTATGAATGAACAATAGTGTGAAATACAATGAATAAAATATTTTTTAACAAACCAATATAAAATATAAATTAAGAAAAATAAATCAAAAGAGATGTCACATTGGCCATAGCTGCTGCCAACAATAAAGATGCAGAAGATCTAAACTATACAATCAGCAAACTTGACCTTGTGGTTGTATTCGGGTATTGCACTGAACTCAATTCACTTTCTTCTCAAGTGCACATGGTACATTCTCCAGAACTGATCACATGTTATAACCCAAAGCAAGCCTCAAAAATTCTAAACTTTAAAATAACAAAGCATCTTCTCAGATCACAATGCCATGAAACTAGAAATTAACCACAGGAGAGTAAAGCTTACAAAACCACCCAAGTGGAAACTGAATAACTCTCTACATGATTGGGTTTAAAAAGAATTTTACAGAATACTATGGTGCCTCCACAATAAAAAGACTGATAACAATTAAAACACGGGCAAAAGACATGGAAAGTATTTTCACAGAGAAAGGTATTGGGATGGTCAACAGACACATGAAGAAATTCTCAAAATCACCAGCAATAAGAGATACAAATCAAAACTACAATGAGATACAATCTCCAGTAGCAGTGGCATAGTTTAACAAGACAGAAAGTAGAGCACCACAACAAGAGAAAGGTAAAGAATCCAATAGAAAAATGGGCACAGGATATGAACAAGCACTCCACCGAAGACAACATTCAGATGGCTAACAAGCACATGAAGAAATGCTCAAAATCCCTAGCCCTAAGTGAGATGCAAATTAAAACACCTATGAGATATCATCTCACCCCAGTCAAAATAGCAAAATTTAACAGAACAGCGAACAATAAATGCTGGAGAGGTTGTGGAGAAACTGGAACCCTTATTCACTGTTGGTGGGAGTGTAAAATGGTGCAACCCCTGTGGAAAGCGGTATGGCGCTTTCTCAAAAAGTTGCAAATAGAGATACCATTTGACCC
>NW_006399797.1:3406379-3409022 GCF_000299155.1 Elephantulus edwardii | reverse complement strand
AAAAAGACAGAAAGTAATAAATGTTGGAGAGGATGTGGTGAGATAATTGAGGGGAGGGGTGGGCAGGGAGAAAAGTGCAACAATGAATGTATGGAAATCCAAAGTCTCTGTAAACTTTCATTAAAATAAATTTAATTTTTTTTTAAGGCATATATTTTTGGTGGCATTGTAAAATGATACAATTACTCCTTTGGAAAGTGGTTTGGTGTTTCCTCAGAAAGCTCAACACAGAAATTCCATATGACAAACTCTATTTCACTGATTGATATATACCCCAAGAAAATGATAACTGAGGCACACACAGAGATTTGTAGAGCAATATGCATAACAGCATTATGAATCATTGTAAGAACATAGAAACAGCCCAAATGTCCAACAACAATTGAACAGACTGAGAAATTATGGTATATTTACACGATGGAACCCTGTGCACAATAGCTCTAAAGCCTGTTCTGTCCCAAGCCAATCTCACTGTCTCTGACATAAGTATTCCCATTATCCCAATTATTATTCCATCTCCACCAGGGTCTTTCTTTCCTGCACTCTCCCTCAATCCTTCCAAGCATGGTGTCCTTCTCCAAAGACTGGTTGCTCTGGGCAACATGACCAAATATGTCAGACAGAGATTTAAAATTCTTGTCTCCAAAGAGCAACTTAGTTTGAACCTCTTCAAGAAAAACTTGTTTGTTCTACTGGCAGTCTGTTTTATATTCAATACTTTTCTCCAGTACCAACTCAAAGGCATTGTCTGATTCTTCTGTCATCTTTAAGAAATTGTCGAGTCCGCTGACACATAGCAAGCAATTGTGAAGACTGTGCCCTGACATTGACTATGTATGGAGTAAAGAAATATCCTTGACACACACTTTTCCTGATGTTAAACCTCCATTTGAACAGCAGCTGCTTGATATAGGTGTAGGTTTCATATTAGCACAATTACGGGGTTCTGAAATTCAATTTTCTCAATTCAATTTTAGTCATAGTTTATTATGATCCGCATAGCCAAATGCATTTGCATAGTTGTAAAAACACTGAGATGTTCTGGTATTTTCTTCTTTTAGCTGTGATTCATCTGACATCAGCATTGATATCCCTGTTGTGAGATGCTTTCTAACTCTTCTTGAACTTTTGGCAATTCCCTGTCAATGTACTGTTTGCATTACCAATTTTGGCTAATGTTCAGCAATATTTTACAGTGATATTAGTTATATTGCTTGATAATTTCCACATTCTGTTTGGTCATTTCTCTTGGGAATGGAAACAAATATTGATCTACTCCAGCCAGTTGGCTCTGTAAGTGTCCTCAAAATTTCCTGGTATAGCTTGGTGAATACATCCAGGGCTACATCTATTAGTTGAAACATGTTAATTAGTGTCTCATTGATACCTGGAGTTTGTTTTTTCCAATGCCTTCAGTTCAACTTGAACTTCATCCTTCATTAATATTGTCTATTGCTCATATGCTAACTTCATTAAATTTTTCAGCATCAACCAATTGTTTTAGATATGGTGACTTTGTGTATTTTTTTCTGTCTTTTCTTGATGCTGCTTGGATCATTCAAGATCTTGTACATACCATCTCTCAAAATTGCATCTTGAGGCTTGAATTTATCTTTTTCAGGTCTTTCACCTTGAATAATGCCAAAAAAATTCTTTCCTTTTTAGTCTGACTCCAACTCCTTATACATTTTGTTATAATATTTTGCTTCATCTTGTTAAGCTGCCATTTGGAGTCTTTAGTTCTTTTATTTTGGCATCTGTTTCTTTGGCTTTGGCTTCTCAAGCGCTAATGCCATTTTTATAATCTCTTCTGACATCTATTTTGGTTTTTTATATTTCCTCTGTATTTGTCATGACTTTTTGCTCCCCATGCCATCCCACAGGTCCTCTCTTCTTCTATCATTGATGTTCAATGGCTCAAACCTGTTCTTGAGATGATTTTCAATTTCAGGTGGGATTGACTCATATTTTGCTTCTTATGGATGAAGTTAATATTTTTAAATTTTATTTTAGTGTGTGTGTGTGTGTGTGTGTACCATCAAATCAGATCTGACTGGTACAGTAGGAGATTATTCCTCCTTCTCCTGCAGAGCATCTGGTGAATTTGAACCATGCATCTTTGGGATTGTAGTACACCTTCTTGCCACTAGTCCATCAGAGCTGGCCGAATGAGTTTAATTTTTGTCAACTTAAATTTGAGCTTAAATTTGAGCTTTCATATGAGTAATCCATGATCTCCTAAGATTCAGTTTAAGTTTTACAATACTCTTTTAAACTGGAAGAACTGTAATTTGAATAGCTGTCAAACATTTACAGTCTATGTAGAAATAAAATAAATATAGTTAACCTGTTAGTTTTAAATTTATTCAACAATACAAAATATCATAAATCATTGAGGAAAATTTATTTCAGTATTACAAATTAAAATATACAGGTTAAATTTATGAAATTAATCATAACATAATTGAATAAAAATCACATTATGAAGTTAATTTACAAGACAATCTTTTCTTCAGAGATAGTTTTCAACACTGAACAAGTCTTTTACTGACACTGATATAAATTTGTACAAAATATCTAAAATATAAAAATGACATTTTGTAGCAGTAGATTAAATAGTCTGAATTATAATTATTTTCAATA
>NW_006399797.1:3401591-3406114 GCF_000299155.1 Elephantulus edwardii | reverse complement strand
AGGATAGAGCATGTTTTAGGGCTGTTGTACATAGGGTCGCTATGAGTCGCAAACGACTCGACGGCACATAACAACAACAACAACATTTTGGTTTGTTGCCTTTGAGCTGTGGTGCTGGAGAAGAATATTGAGGGTATCATGGACTGCTAAGAAAACAAACAGATTCATCCTGGAAAGGGTTAAACCGGCTGACTCCTTGGAGACAAAGATTCTGAGGCTCCGTCTGGCGACAACACAACAATTTTGGTTTGAAGAACCCCTGGTGGCCTAGTGGAAAAGAGTTGTGCTGCTAACCCATGCAGTTCGATTCCACCTGAAGCTCCATGAGAAAAAATGGCCAATCTCCCTCCACAGGATGGACTGCCTCTGAAAACTCATTGAAGGGTCAGCTATGAGTTGGTTCCCACTTGACACATAGCACTAAAAACAAAATATTTGTTCAGTGATTTTGAACACTGGAAAAGGTAAAAGAAATTTTGCAGATTTCTTTAAATAATGTTGTTGTTGTTGTTATGTGCCATCGAGTCGTTTCCGACTCATAGCGACCCTATTTCCAGAACAACATGTTGAGCAAAATATGATTATATTATTTATTTCTTTATTTGCTTTTTGGAGAATAAAAGCTATTGAAGATAGAAATTTTTGCCTAAGTAATTAACATTACAGTTACATGTATAGGGGAGCTTTGGCAAGTTAGTGGTAAGTTTTCCTGCCAGTCCCAAGGCACTTGGTTCAAATGCACCTGCTTAGTGGAAGAAAGATAAGCAGTCTCCTCCCAATATGAATGGTTTCAACTCTATTTTTTTATTCGATGGAGGTGTTGAGTTAGATCATTAATTTTGTTTCTTTCTTCCTATTTTATGTGTGTGCCTGTTGTTGTGAACTGCCTCCTGAAGACTGCCTTAGCTACATCCCACTGTTTTTGGTATGTTGTATTCTAATTTTCATTTGTTTCAAGGAACTATTTTATTTTATATTGTATTTCTTCTATAACTCAATTGTATTATAGCAGGGTGTTCCATAGCTTCCACATAAAAGATTTACCCTAATGCAATTAATTTTTAGTTTTATGGCATTGTGGCCTGAGAAGATACTATGTTTTATTTCAATATCTTTTAAAGTTTTAAGGCTTCTTTGTTTCTTAATACATGATTTCCCTAGTGTGATTCATTTCTAGTTTTATAGAATTGTGGCCTGAGAAGATGCTATGTTTCATTTCAATATTTTTTTTAGTTTTTTAAGGCTTCTTTGTTTCTTAATACATGATTAGTTTGGGAGAATGTATTGTATCATGTGCACTTGAGAAAAAATGAATTGAGTTTTAGTTCCACAGCATCAAGATGGCTGCTTATATAGTTTGGATCTTCTGTGTCTTTGTAAAGTTTCTTTTGAGTTAGCCTATTATTTGGTGAGAATGGTATGCTAAAGTCTCCTTTCACCATTGTGGTGCTGCTTATTTCTTTCTTCAATCCTATTTACCATTTTTCATTTTTTTTATTTTGTAGGTCTATCATTTGGTGCATAAATGTTGACCAAGGTTTTGTCTTCTTGATCTATTTTGCCTTTAATCACTGTATAATTAGTGCCCTTCCTTACTTTTTTTATGGGGGGTTTCATCCTGAAGTCTCTTATCAGAGATTAGTATTATCACTCCTGCTTTTTTTGTAGATGTCATTTGTTCAGTATAGTTTTCTCCCCCCCAGCCTTTGATTTTGAGTCTATCTTTCTCTTCATTTCTTAGCTGTGTGTCTTGTAGACAAAATATTGACGGACTTTGTATTTTCATCCTTTTTGCTACTCTTTTTCTTCTAATTGGCACGTTTACATTAAATGTGATTACTGACAAGCAGGTTTTATCATTGCCATTTTGCTGTTTCTTTTTACTATGGTCCACTTTCCTTTGGTCTCTGTTGTTCATTCGGATGCAATTCCACATGACTAATATTTTGGTTGGTTGTTATGAGTTGTTTTCTGGTTTGATTGTTTTGTGTGTTTGTTTTCATTTTCTTTATGTGTCATTTCTGATTTTTCTTCTGGTATTCTTTCATTGAGACTCTTGCCTTCAAGCTCACTGACTCTCTGTTACAGCTCTTCTGTTCTACTGTGTTGTTCCTCCAGCATGTTGGACTCTTCTACCATTTTGGTCATAGTTTTCTGGATTACATTTTCATGTATTTCTGTTATTTCCAGTACTGTGTAGGCTGTACTACCTCTGTTTTATTATAATATTTTTTAAGAGAGCTCTGGTGGCCTAGTGGAAAAAAGCTTTGCTGCAATCCCAAAGGCACATGGCTTGATATCACCAGTTACTTCATGAGAACAGGCTAGGCAGTCTCCTTCAGTGCAATTAACTGTCTTTAAAAACCCACCAGAGGGTAAGCTATGGATCATTCCAACTCTATAGTACACAGCAACAGCAATAAGAACATACCTCTTTCGTTTCAATTCTTTCTTCCATCTTTTGCATTTTCTTCCATAGTTGTTCAAGTTGCTCCTCATTGATGTATTTGTGCTAGTTCTATGTCTCTGGAGTATTAGTTTTCTTAATGGCTTTTATTGTTTCTTCCATCATGTTCACCTTTTTCTGTAGCTGTTCAAATAACTCTGCATTAACATATTTAGTCTGGTTCTCTTGTCTAGGGTATTGATTTGTTCTGCAATATACTTTATTATTTTAAGAAAAGGATTATTTTGTTTTATCATGATGTTTAATGCTGCCTGCTGCTTTCTTGACATAAAGTGAATCTTTTTATTGGTAAATGTTAGACTGTTTGAAGTGTGTTATGCTCCAGTGGAGGATGATGTTCTGTTAAGAACAGTCCCTCGGGCTTGAAGGAGAGTGAGTGTTGTTCTCTGGCAAACCTCTAGCAGGTCCACTTCTGTTCCCCTTTGGCTTGAGAAATTTCAAGCCTTCTCTGTGTCAAGAGGGTTCAACTCTGGAAGTACCTTGATCATAGAGCTCAGGGATGTATTGCCTTCTGGGACCCAAGGTAGATCCACCCCTGTTCCCCTTTGGATTAAGAAATCTCAAGCTTTCTTGGTGTATTGAGGTCAGGAGAATTCAAGGGCAGACATGGAGATAGACTTTTTTGAGCTTTTATCTTCTAAATGAAACAAGTAGTTTGAAATTTCCAGGAAATTTCTCAATTTATAAGATATTTTGGGCATAATCTAACTTTTCTGTCCTCTGGAATTAGCTTTTGATGATGGGACATTAAGAGTCATTTTGTTTCAGTTCTTAGAAAAGAATTTTGTTTGTTCCACTGAGATGAGCTAATACATAACAGACACTCCAGTGGGGTTTTTTTCTCTCTTGAAAGGATAGGAATCATTTTATAACATGTGTATAACTATTGCATATCATAGAATATAATGTTGGGTTTTATGATGAAGGTTTTTGATTATTTTTCTTTAAAGAAATATGATTCACATGCATAGTATAAACAAGTATTCAAAAATTCACAATAAGAGTTTACTAGGGAAAATGACTTACTATACGTAATTAATTATAATAATACATAATAACATGCCACTGTACATTTCTTCTCAACTCAGTTCAATGATAGCACCATGGTAGCTTGAAATCAGTCAGGGTGAGGGCAAACCATAGAAATAAGCAATCTCTACAATAAGACATCTTTGCTAAGTGTTTACTAGCACATTTCTTAATCTAGCCCACTGTCTCATCTTTCTCATTGCAGATGATGAAAACTTGTGGATTAGAAAAGCTGACCTTTCAGTTATTAGTCCAGCAGATGATATACTACACCACTATGTTTCCATACACATTACTCAGTAATTTATATATCAGAGAAAACAAACAGATAAAAACCAACCAAACAAAAACTCCAGCCATTAGTTATTTAGACTCAAAGAATAAGAACTGAGCACTTTTCTCCAGACTTAAAATAATTTCCTGTTAAGTGCTATTGGTATAGTAACAAATACTTTGAAATTGTAAGAAATATTTGGTATGGATTTCACTTAGTTCACTGGAAGATGTAAATGCTTAAAACAAATGCTTCCTTTATGATTCATACTTTAGATATATCTAAATTTAACTTTAGAAGATGCTTATGTTTCTGATTCATATTATTTGTGTAGAGCTGTTTTATAGACTATTGCATAGTATCCTCTACTATAAGCCTCAGGTTGAACCTTGGCTTTATTCTTACCAGTTGAATAACTTCTAATTACATATTCTCTTTTGTTTCCTTTTTAAAAACTATAAAATGCTAATACAAACTGTATGTCATAAGGTTATTATAAGGACAAAAAGCTTTTGTTGGAAATTGCTTGCAGTAATACATACATATTAGGTGATATGCTCAGTGTTTTTATTTCACAATATTTTCAAAATAAATTTGCAAAATAAATGCACATATATTGGACTGCTAAGGACTGTCTCTCTGGAGACTAAAGTGCGTCTGATACAGGCCATGGTCTTCGCAATCACTTGTTATGCATCAGAGAATTGGACAATGACCAAGGAGGATAGAAGGAGAATTGATGCCTTTGAGCTG
>NW_006399797.1:3381438-3400296 GCF_000299155.1 Elephantulus edwardii | reverse complement strand
ATGCTAATTCCATTGCTGTTATCACTGTGCCAATCCATCTCATTGAGGGTCTCCCTCTCTGTCACTGACACTGTACATTCCTAAGCATAGTACGCCTTTTTCTAGTAACATGTTCAAAATTTGTGCTAGCCAGTTTAAAATCATGAGTCATTCATAATCTCCTAAGATTCAGTTTCAGTTTCACAATACTCTTTCAGAGTATTCATTAATATATTTATTAATTTTAAACCATGTAGTGTTCCCTTGCTAGCCTCTTGCTCTAGTTTTAGGTTTTGCATGAGCACAATTAAGTGCGCTACAATTCTCATTCTTCTCAATGTTAGCTGTAACTTGTTATGATCCACACAGGCAGTCAAATGCCTTTGCATAGTCAATAAAGAATATGTCAATATAGACATTCAACCAGGATCCATCTAACATCAACAATGATATCTCTGGGACCATAGCCTCTTCTAAATCCTGTTTGAACTGGCAGTTCTATAAATAGTTCTACCTGTTTTCTTAATGATCTTTAGCAATATTTTGCATTCATGTGATAGTAATGATATTGTTCGATAGTCCCCACATCTGTTGAATCACCTTTCTTGGGAATGAGAACAAATATATGCCTCTTCCAGTCTGTTAACCAGATAGCTGTCCTCTAAATTTCCTGACATGGACTGATGAATGCACCCAGGGTTTCATCTGTTAATTGAAACAAGCCAAATGGTATCTCATTGATTCCTGGGGCCTTATTTTCTGTCAATGCTTTACACACAGCTTCCACTTTTTCCTTCATTACCATTGACTCCTGCTCATATGGTACTTCCTAAAATTTTTCAGTGTTCGTTCTATTTGTTACAGTGACTGTGCATGGTTTAAAATTAATAAAAGAATATGTCAGGGTTATATTCTCCTCTCATTTATTTTCTTGATCATGTGGCATAAGAAATATTTCAGCATCTATTATCTATATAACAATGTGTTGTGAGCTGAGGATATCTGAGAAATACACTGCTCCTGTCTGCACTATCTTTAAACTATGGAAGTAAAACAAACAAAACAAACAAACGAAACTTCAAACTTAAGCCACTAAAAACAATAAAGTGATACAGATATAATGAAAAACAAGATGTGAGTTAATAACAGGGATTAACCTAGTCAAAAGTATGAATAAAAACCAGAACAAGACAAATTGGATCACTACCCTTGAGTCAGTTTCAATTCTTAATGACCCTCCCTCAGGATTCTGAGGCTATAAATCTTAAAAAGATGAAAATGTCTGTAAAAAGATTTGGGGCAGAATGAGGATCACTGCATCTTCCTTCTGTTAATGTTACAAAGGGCACCAGTCCCCAATGACAGCATCCACAACACCGAATCAATTCTCAGAAAGTCAGACATGTCTCCATGTTCTTTCACCCACTTCTAATAATTATAATAACACTCATAGTCCTCTGCTACCAGTTCAAAATCTATGGCAATGGATACACATATAACACAGAACTATGTAGTATGGAGAGGAGACATCCCACCTTTCTCCCACAAAGTAGGTACTCGATTCAAACTTCTGATCTTTTGATTAGAAGCCCAACATACTACATTCTATGTCAGTGCTCTGACTGTCATGCTTGAATAAGTAATGGGATTTTTATTTTTCTATTTCTGACTTCTCTTGTTTATTAGGAAGTTCTGATGACCTAGTCCACAGGGAGCTGTCCACCAGGCACTATAAAAAGGTTAAAAATTACAACTTACAAAGAGTTTCTCAGAATGTACAAGTTCATCTGTAACTCTAGTCAGATGAGTGGGGCTTTGTTTTGTTTAGTTTTGTATTTCAACAGTAATAGGATGTACAATAGTTTTAAATAATCATCTTTTTCTTTTTTTTTTCTTTTTCTTAAAATTTTAAATTTATTTTAATGAAGGTTTACAGAGGCTTTGGATTTCCATTGATTCACTGTTGCACTTTTCTCCCTGCCCACCCCTCCCCTCCCAAATCGCTTTTCTTATTGACAAGTAAAAGAAAAATTCTTTCCTTGTCCACTCCATTATGCTACCTTTGTTCTGGACTCCTGTCATACGCATAATATCTAATTATATATCCCTTTTAAACAGTTATCTCCCTCATTTGTTTCAATGCACATATATTATTTATCCCATCTTTCTCAGTCTCCCCCTAACCCCTATAAAAGTCCTCTTTTATAACAGTGGCATTATGCCATATTTGTCTTTTTGTAATTGAGATATTTCACTCAGCGTAACGTCCGCCAGAGTCATCCATTTTGTGTCACATTTCATGAATTCCTTGTTTTCCAATGCCACATAATATTCCATTGTGTGAATATACCAGAGCTTCTCTATCCATCCATTTGTTGATGGGCACTTGGGTTGTTTGCACCTCCTTGTGAACAAAGAAGAAATAAACATAGGTGTGCATGTATTTGTTTGGGTGGCAGTTATGGTTTCTTTAGGATATATTCCAAGTAGTAGAATTTCTGGATCAAAGTATTTCTATTTGCAACTTTTTGATAAAGCACTATACAGTTTTCCATAGTGGTTGCACCATTTTACACTCCCACCTACAGTGAATAAGGGTTCCAGTCTCTCCACAACCTCGCCAGCATTTGTTGTTTGTTGTTCTGTTAAATTTTGCTATTTTAACTGTGGTGAGATGATATCTCATAGTTGTTTTGATTTGCATCTCTCTTAGAGCAAGGGATTTTGAAGATTTCTTCATGTGTTAGTTTTCCATCAGAATGTCTTCTTTAGTGAAGTGTCTATTTATATCCTGTGCCCATTTTTCAATTTGGTTATTTATCTTTATCTTCTTGTGGTGCTCAAGTATTTTATAAGTTCTAGATAGAAGTCCCTTGTTTGACATGTCATTACCAAGTATTTTTTCCCAATCTGTGGCTTCCTTTTTTACCCTGTTGGAGAAGTTTTTGGATTTGATTCTTAGAAGGTCCCATTTGTCTGTTGTAGAATGAGGCTGACATTGGGGTGGAGCTAAGACTGAGAAAAACTGGATAAATTATGTTTACTGCATTGAAGCTGATGAGGAAGAGAATAGTTTAAAATTAATATATTTTAGGGCATTATGATTATCATAAGATCCCGGAATGAAGGTTGCAGAGTGAAGTATACTTTGGGTGGCAGTGGGGATGTGCGGGGGGGAGGGGGATTGTGTACCCATGAAGGAGTTTTTCTTTTGCTTTTCAAGGAAAGGAGCGAATTGAGCGTGGGGGGTAGGGGTGAGTAGGTGGGGAGAAAAGTGTATCAATGAATGAATGGAATTCTAAAATCTCTGTAGATGTTCATTGAAATTAATAATAATAATAAGAAATAACAATTTTTTTCTTTTTTTAATTAGTTTTAATGAACATTTACAGAGATTTTGGATTTCTACCCATTCATTGTTGCACTTTTCTCCCTGCCCAGCCCTCCCCTACCCCAGGTTGCTCCTCTTTTTGAAAAGGAAAAGGAAAATTTTTTCATTGGTATACAATCTCCCCACACCCCACCACCACCACTCCGAGAACACTCCACTATGCAACCTTAATTCTGGACTCTTGTGATAACCATAATACCCTATCATATATCGCTTTTAAACTGTGTAGAATGGGACTGACATCCCATTACGTTGGGGTAAGACTGAGAAAAACTGGATAAATTAAGTATACTGCATTGAAACAGATGAGGGAGAGAACAGTTTAAACAATCATTTTAATGTGGTGATAAATTTAATACATGGCCCCTTAGCTGGAAATTATAGGATTAGAGTAATTTATATGACAATTTCTATTCTAAAGTATCCTAACTAAGGAGAAAAAAAAAAGATAAAGAGAGGGAAATAATTGAAAGCAATTCTAAGTAATTCAGGAGGGATAAAAAAATAGGTATAGAATTGGAAACAGAATTAAAAAATAAAACTCACTGATTTTAAGACAGTCCAGATCTTTTACTTGACAGAGAACTTTACTTTAGTCATGGACACCTTTCTACAAATGACAAATCACTCAGAAATCAGACATGAGAAACTCATCAAAGGAAGACTAATTTGGTTTGGAGGTGAGATAAGAATGAGGTCAGAAGGGAAGCCAGAATGAAGACCCCTAAGCCTGGCACTATGCAACCAAAAAGTTCAAAGTCTCTGTTTTAAGAGTTTATACGCATTTTACTCAAACTAAAATGTAACATTACCACTTAAAATAGTGACTTTATAACTCTTAAATCACAATATGAAATTAAATTTGAAGGAGTCATTTTCATCTTTAATATATTCAGTCAACACTACTGTTTAAATCTCCATGAAAGATAATTTTGCCTCCCAAAACTGAGACAAGAATGTCAAGTTTGCTAAGATCTATGAATCAGAAACTAATCAAACTTTTCTCACTGTTTCCATCACATCACAGCTAAAGCCAAAACCAGAGGTTTTTAGTTTTGTAAAGCACTGAGCAACTGCTTTAATCTTTAATGCCTTGGCAACCTAGTGGGTTCTGTGAGTTGGAATTGACCCAACAGGAGTGAGAACCCCACTGTCAGCTACTCAGCTCTGACTCATAGCAACCACTGGATCTCCAAGGCTGTAAATCTTTAGTGGAGAAGATTGCTCAGCTATCTCCCACAGCGTAGATTTGAACTGCAAGCCTTTCAGTGAGCAACTGCAAATTACACCACCAGAGCATCTTATTTGAGTGAATTGAGAGAAAATATAAAACTTATGTAGCTATCCTTGGTTTCCCCAAAAGATACCAATTAATATATTTCAACAAACAGACACTGCCCTGGATGTGTTCACCAAGTTGTACCAAGAAACCTGGATGACAACCACATGGCCAATTGACTGGAAGAGATCTATATTTGTTCCCATTCTAAGGAAAGGTGATCCAACAGAGCGTGGAAATTATCGCACAATATCATTGATATCACATGGAAGAAAGATTCTGCTGAAGATTATCCAAAAGTTAGTGGAACAGAGCATCAAGAGAACTGCCTGAACTGCAGGCTGGATTTAGAAGAGGCCATGACACTAGGGATACTATTGTGAATGGCAGATGGGTCTAGGCTAAAAGCAGAGAGTACCAGAGGAATGTCTATCTATGTTTCATTGATTATGCAAAGGCATTTGACTGTGTGGCTCACAGCAAACTGTGGTTGACTCAGAGAAGAATGGGAATACCAGAACATATGATTGTACATATGTGAAACCTATACTTGGACCAAGAGGCAGTCATGAGAACAGAGCAAGGAAACACTGCATGGTTCAAAATTCAGGAGGGTGTACGTCAAGGATGTGTCCTGTCTCCATATTTTTTCAAACTATATGCAAAACAGATTATACAGGAGGCTGGGCTCTATGAGGAGAAGGGTGGCATCAAGATTGGAAGTAGACTCATCAACAACCCTGCTTGCTGAAACTGAGGAGGACCTGAAGTTCTTGCTGCAGAAGGTCGAGGACTGTAGCCTTTAATATGGATTGAAGCTCAGCATCAAGACAACAATGGTTCTCACCACTGGCATGACTCGGGAGGACTCGCCTTTGAGCGTTGGTGCTGGAGAAGAGTACTGAATGTACCAAAGACTGCTAGGAGAACAAACAAGTTAATCCTGGAGAGGGTGAAGCCAGGCTGGTTCTTGGAGGCAAGTATTCTGAATCTCTGTCTGACGTATTTTTGATATATTGCAAAGTGGGATCGGTCCTTAGAGGGGAACGTCATGCTGGAGGGTTGGAGGGACAGCACAATAGAGGAAGACCCTCGATGAGATGGATTGATTCAGTCACTGGGGTAATAGGGGTAGGTGTGTCAGAGACAATAAGATTGTAAGGGATAGACCAGAATTTATGTCTTGTACATAGGGTCACTATGAATTGCAGGTGACTCGATGGCACATAAGAACAACAGTGTTTAACTTAGAAATAAACATTTGATTAAGGCTCTAAAATGCTATTTTAAATGAATGTGACTCTAACAGTGTTGGCAGTCCTGGTTGTATATTATGTAGGGAATTAAGCTGCTGACCTAGAGGCTGCACCTGTCTGGCAGTTCAAATACACCAAAGGAGAAAGAGGGACAGTATTTTTTTGTGTGTGTGCAGTTTACAGCCTTGTAAATCTTTTTGAAGCAGAAGTGGCAACCACTTCCTAAACAACAAGAAACTCTACGAACTTTGAGAAACAATGATAGTTATAGAAAGGCTTCAGGTCTTTTGTTCATAATGTCACTATGAGTAGTGCTCAACACAACAGCAATCAACAATAACAAACAACAACATATGTTATGGAGTTTCCTAGGGAAGTCAACAGATTATAATTCAGGTTGGCAACAGGATACAGTCTTTTAGTCAGGATAGCTTCTCAAGTGTACCTCTGGCCAATTGTACCTTGACTTTCAGTTCCCTTATTCTTGCCATTTTCCTCCCACACAAGCAAGCTTAGGGATAGGTAAATCTGTGAGACAATAGTCTCTATTCAGTTCTATCTTATATTGGTCTCTGATTCTCCACTGAGGTTTCTGTACGTTCTGTTTTGATTAGCACAGGAATCTCTGTTCCTTAAAGGACATATGCTCTGCTTTCTGATTTTTCTTCATGAGATTATCATCTTTATTGTGAAACTTGCTCAATTTAAATTTGGGGAAGTTGGAAAACTGATAAATTCCGTAATAATTAGTTTACACATCTTGTTTCAGATTTTCATCCAGTCATATGATAAATGATAAATGTCAAAGTTGAAGGTTAGGAAAATAATTTGAATGATAAATCCATAACATCACACTCCCCATCTTTCTCTTGAGGAGCTTGTCTTTTGGCAGGCAGCACATCAAGGTAAGAACTATAAAGCAGGTTTCTAAAACATATTGGACAATACTTAGATTTCATTTTAAGATCAAGTATAATAGCACAGATATTTTAAACAGCTCCTAGCATGTGGTGGTGGTCATGTTCTTAGGTGCCTTCATGTGAAGTATGACTCATAATGACCTGATGAACATGCATTTTGAAACCTGTCCTATCCTGAATCATCTTCATTACCTCTGAGGAACTAGAGCCCATTGCTGAAATCACAGTGTCAATTTATCTTGTTGATGTCTTCCCCTTCTTCATTGACCCTCTCTCTTTACAACTATGATATCCCTTTCTAAGAAACAGACTCTCCTCTCTATATGCCCAAAGTATGAAAGATGAAACTTCACTATTATTGCTTCCAAGGAGCATTCTGGCTCCTTTCTAGACATATCTGTTCTTTTGGAAATCTATAAGATGTTCATTACTCTCTTCCAATACCACAACTCAAAGGCGTTAATTCTCCTTCTTTCATCCTTATTCATTGTCCAGCTCTCTGATGCATAGAAGGTGATTGAAAAGACCTGAAACAAGTGCACCTTAGTCATCAAACTGATGTCATTGCTCTTTAGTATTTTCGAGACGTCCCTGACAGCAGACTTGCACAATGCAATACCTAGTACACAGTGATATCTAAAAAAGTTTTATTATTAAAGTTAAGATAATTAATCAAGCTCTGAAGCATATATAAAAATCACAGGACTAGGTGCATATTTTAGAAGAATGTTAGGGAGGAGAAACTGTCTGAAATTGTCACTTTATCTCTCAGTAATGTTTTGACTTAATTCTATTAGAAACCCACACACAAATGATACATCACTATTATATGTTTAGAAAGCTATTATGTGATTTTATTAATTTAATATCTTTTTTGCAGTGTAAGGAATAGCTATAGACAGGACTGTATTGTCTCAGAATGCCAGAGGCAAATAATATATTACATACATGGATCAGTAATTAAAATTAAGAAAAGGATCAGTTGAGTTTGATCTCAGGAATAGAGTCCAACCGTTTAAATTTCATCATCATTTGACTTCTTATATAGACTTTAAAAGGCTTATTCTGGGAAAATTAAATAAGTGTATCTTAAAAAGAAAAAAAATTAAATATGATAGCTCCGATTATGGAAATGAGTCAATTAAATATCATATCTTCTTACTAGGGTCCAATCAGATTTATTATCTAAGATTAATTATAATAATGAGAACATTGAAACATAATTTGTTATCACAATACACTCTTTTGATGATATAATTGGATATTATTATTTTATGATTTATTAGAATGTTCAGCAATGTAATATAACATTATATCTTTCTGTATTAAAAAAGAAATATTTCTAAATTGGTAACAAAATATCTACGTGGAAGAAACGGTTCAATCTGCTTTGCAAGCTGCATACATTTGAGTTTATTATTAAAATATAATATTTTTTCATTTTCATACACCTGAACTAAAGGATTTTATCTATTAAATTGCATGGACTATCTCCTACCAACTTGGCTAACTGACTGGAAGAGATCTATATTTGTTCTCATTCCAAAGGAAGGTGACCCAACAGAGTGTGGGAATTATAAAACAGTATCATTGATATCACATGCAAGAAAGTATCTGCTGAAGATTATCCAAAAATGTCCCGAACCGCACATCAACAGAGAACTGCCAGAAATGCAGGCTGGTTTTAAAAGGGGTCATGATACTAGGCATATTATAGCCAGTATTAGATGGGTTTTGGCTGAAAGCAGAAAGTACCAGAGCAATGTCTGTTTTCATTGACTGTGCAAAGGCATTTGACTGTGTGGATTACAACAAACTGTGGCTGACTCTGGGAAGAATGGGAATCCTGGAACACTTGATTGTGCTTATGAAAAACCTAATCTTGGACCAGGAGGCAGTCATCAGAATGGAGCAAGGAAACACTGCATGGTTCAAAATTGGGAAGGGTGTGCGTCAAGGAAGTGTCTTATTTCAATATCTTTTCAGTTTATATGCGAAACAGATTATCTGGGATCTGGGTTCTATGAGGAGAAATGTAACATCAGGATTGGAGGTAGAGTTACCAACAATCTGAATTATGCATATGACCAACCCTGCCTGCTGAAACTGAGGAGAACTTGAAGCTCTTGCTGCAGAAGGTCAAGGACTGCAGCCTTCCATACTGATTGAAGCTCAACATCAAGAAAACAAAGATTCTTAACCACTGGGCTGATTGGCAGCATCATGATGGATGATGAAGAGATTGAGATTGTTGACAGCTTCATTTTGCTTTGTTCTACAGTCAGCACTCTTGATACCAGGAGCCAGGAAATGAAAAGATGAATTGCATTGGGAAAGTCTACTGTCAGAGGCCTCTCCAAGGTACTGAAGAGCAATAATGTTAGTATGGAGACTAAGATGTGCCTAATACAGGCCATGGTCTTTGCCATCAAAGAGCTGGACAATGACTAGGGATAATAGGAGAGTTGATGTTTTTGAGCTTTGGTGCCAGAGAAGAGTATTGAATATACCATGGACTGCTAGGAGAAGAAACAAGTTCGTCCTGGAGAGGGTGAAGCCAGGATGGTCCTTGGAAGCAAAGATTCTCAAGGTCTATCTGACATACTTTGGACATTTTGCTGGGATCAATCCTTGGAGATTGATGTCATGCTTGGGAGGGTGGAGGGACAGCGCAAGAGAGTAAGATCCTCAAGATGGATTTATTCAGTAACTGGGGTAATGGGGATGGACGTGTCGGAGACAATAAGATTGGCAAGCGATAGAGCAGGGTTTAGGGCTGTTGTGCATAGGGTTGTTATGCGTCACAGGCAACTCCACAGCACATAACAACAACAACAACAACAACAATATTGTTACAAGAACCATCTTAGCTATGTCCCAATGGTTTTGATATGTTCTATTTTAATTTTCCTTTATTATGAAGAATTTTTTAATTTATTTTTTTAATTTCTTCTATTAACCCAAACATGTTGTTATTTTTGAGTACCATCGAATCATATCCAACCCCTATTTGGTTCTCCAGTGGTTTTTCAGAGGGATTTAATCCCACAGAAAGTGATTGGCTATCTTCTTGAAGAGAACAGTGGGTGGGTTTGAACCTCATGCATTTATTATTGCAATGCAAACACTTATCACTAGGCCAACAATTTGTGTTTTAACGGGGTGTTACTTAGCTTCCACATGGTTAATTGTTTGAATGTTTATCCACTTGTTAATTTCTCATTTTTTGCCATTCTAGTCAGAAAATATATTTTGCATCATTTCAATGTTTTTTAATTTTTTGAGGCTTGCTTTGTGTGCTAATATATGATCTATCTAGAGAATGTATCATGTGTACTTGGAAAGAAAGTAAATTGAGTTTCAGTTGAATGTAACACCCCGAATACATCCACAAGGGCAAGATGGCTAATTGTATAGTTTAGATCTTTGGCCTATTTGTTATATTTCTTTTGAGTTGATCTATCCTTTGGTGATAGTGGTGGGTTAAAGACTCCTGCTGTTATTGTAATGTTTCTTTCTTCAAGTCTGTTAACTGCTGTTTTATGTATTTTTATCATTTTGTACATATTTTGTTAATTAATTTTAATGAACATTTACAGAAACATTGAATTTCCATTCATTCATACATTGTTGCATTTTCCCTGCCCAACTTCCCCCCATCAGTTTGCTCTTCTTTGAAAAGTAAAATAAACATTCTTTCATTCTTATACACTGCGCATTTTTTTATTATCAATTTATTTACAAAATTCTAATATATCCTTCAGCATAATTTTCACCAAGATTATGTTTTCTTGATATATTATGCCTTAATCATTATATAGTCTTCTTCCTTATCTTTTATGATAGTTTTCATCCTGAAGTCTCCTTTATTAGAGATTAGTGTTGCTACAACTGCTTTTGGTGGATGCTATTTGCTTGATACACTTTTTTTCTCCCAGCCTTTGATTTTTAGTCTATCATTTCCTTATTTCCTAGATTATGCCTCCTGTAACCAACATATGGATGTGCTTTGGGTTTTTTTATCCATTCTGCCACTGTTTTTCTCCTAATTGGTGCATTTAATCCGTTCACATCAAGTGAGATAATTGAAAAGCCAGGATTCATTGCTGCTATTTTAAAATTTTCTACTAGTTCATTTACAAAATTCAAATACATAGTTTTCAAGATCAAATTCTTTACATTTTACTTATCCCACCACCCAACAAATTGTACAACCCCATGATTAGTCCACCCCACCACCTGCACATCCTCATCCCTCTGCTTCCAAAGTCTCCCACCCCTCTGGATCTTTACACTCATTCTACATAATGGTTTTATACCATATTTATCCTAATGCTCTCAGTCCCTCCCAAGTCAGATAATAATTTACAAAGTCATTCCTCCAGAATGATGCACAGTATTCCATTGTATGAATGGACCATAATTTCTCAAATCATTCATTTGTGGTTAGTTAGTTAGATATTTAGGCTGTTTGCATGTTCTTGCAATGGTGAATAATGCTGCTATGAACATTGAAGTACAAATCTCAGTTGTGCCTAGGTTCTCCTTTTCTTAGGGTATATATCAAGTAGGGGAATAGCTGGGTCATTTGGAATTTCTATGTTCAGCTTTTTTGAGGAAGTACCAAACTGCCTTCCAGAGTGGTTATATCATTTTACAATCCCACCAACAATGTATAAGAGTTCCTTTCTCACTACATCCTCTCCAACATTTATTGTTTGCTGCCCTGTTACACTTTACCACTATTACTGGAGTGAGATGGCACCTCGTTGTGGTTTTGATTTGCATCTCTCTTATTTCCAGTGATCTGGAACATTTCTTCATGTGTCTGTTTGCCATTTAAATATCTTTCTCTGTGAAAATTCTTTCCATGTCTTTTTCCCATTATTTATTTGAGTTATCAGTCTTTTTTCTTGTGGAGGCCCAGGAATATTCTGTAAACTTTCGTTATAAGATCCTTGTCTGAGATGGTATTATCAAATGTTTGTCACCAGTATAGGTTTTCTTTTCACCCTGTTGGAAAAAGTTTTTGATGCACACATGGATTTAATTTTTAGAAGGTCCCTTGCATCAACTTTATCCTCTTGAGACTGTGCATTTCTGGTAGCTTTTGGCAGTCTCTTTATACCTTGGACTGGTGCTTCTAAACTTGATTCCAGTTTGTTTCTTATGAACGTTATAGTTTTGGGCTTTACTCCCAGGTCTCTGATCCACCTAGAGTTTATTTTTGCATATGGTGTGTGATGTGGATCCTGTTTCAGCTTTCTGCAGGAAGAAGTCCAGTTTTTGCCAGCACTATTTGTTGAAGAGGTTATCAGTTAGTTGACCATGGATAGCTGTGTCTATTCTGGGTCTGTTCTATTTGTCTATGTGCCTGTCAATTGATGCATAAAAAGCATTTGGCAAAATACAACACCCCTTCCTGATAAAGACACTCAACAAAATTGGAATAGAAGGTAATTTCTTCAAAATAATGAAAAGTATATATGCAAAACCAAGAGCCAACACCATTCTCAGTAGAGAAAGACTAAAGATATTTTTCTTGCAAATAGGGACCAGACAATGATGCCCACTGTCACCACTTGTTTTCAATATTGTATTGGAAGTGCTTGCTAGGGCAATACAACAAGAGAAGGAAATAAATGGCATCCAGATTGGCAAGAGTTGGTTAAACTGCTATATGCAGATGATATGATCATGTACACAGAAAAACCTAAAGTCTCAACAATAAAACCTGTTCGAGTTAATAGGCCAATTTAGTAGAGTGGCAGGATATAACATGAATATCCAAAAATCAATAGGATTCCTCTACAGTAACAAAGAGAATTCACAGAAGGAAATCAAGAAAGCAATACCATTTACAATAGCCAACGACAAATTGAAATACTTGGGAGTGAAGCTAACTAGAGATACAAAAGACCTATACAGATAAAACTACTGAGAATTTCTTCAAGAACCAATAAAAGACTAAAGAAATGGGAAAATGTGCCCCAGTCATGAAGAGGAAGATTCAATATTGCTGCTGTTTTTATTTTTCTGCTGTTTATGGTTACCATGATCCATCCACTTTCCTTTGGTATTTCTGTTCACAGGACTTCCTTAATATTTCTTGAAGAGTTAGGCTTGTTTTAACAAATTGCTTTAGTTCTTTCTTTTTGGTAAATGACCTAACTTCTCCTTCATATTTGACGGACAGCTTTGCTGGGCATAAGATCATTGGCTGGCAGTTCTTTTCTTTCAGCCATCTGTATATGCCATCCCATTTTCTTCTTGCTTGTTTGGTTTCTAATGAGAAATCAAAACTTAATCTAAGTGGTTCTCCTTTCTAGGAAACTTTGTTTTTCTTGAGCTGTTTTTAATATTCTATCCTAATATTTTATTTTGAGTAATTTGACTATCATATGTCTTTTTGTTTTTCTTTTAGGGTCTAATCTGTTTGGGGTTCATGGAGCTTCTTGAATATGGATTACCTCATTTTTTTATGACACTTAGGAAATTTTCTTTTACTACCTATTCCACAATTTTTTCAATGTTTTCCTTGTCTCCTCTGTGTCCTGGTATTGTGCCTTTTCATGTTATGATAGATGATTCTGACATTTTCTTCATTTCCTTCCATCTCCTCTCTGTTTTTATTCCTCATATATTCCTTTTGAGGCTTTTTTCTCCCAGCTTGCTGACTTTCTGTTCCATCTCTTCTTTTCTGGTGTTTGTTTTGTTTTATTTTATTTTCTCTCTTTCCAACGTGTTGGAAACTTTTGCCATTTTGGTCTCAAAACTCTGAATTACATTTTCATGCATTTCTGTTATTTTCAGTACTCTGTTGGCTGTACCCTCTCTTGCGATGACTTTTTTTTTCATTTCTTGTACCTCTTTTCAATAGTTTCAATTCTTCCATAATTTTTTTTGCAATTTCTTCAATAGTTTTTCATGTTCCTCCATGTTTTTATATTTCTTATCTCTTTCTGTCTGTGGATATTCACTTTATTTGTAGCTTTCATTCATTCTTCCATCATTTATACCTTCTTCAGTAGTTGTTCATACAAACCTGCATTAACATATTTCTTCTGATTCCCTGTCTCTCGAGTGTTTTCTTTACTTAATGACTTCCCTTTTTTTCTTCCTTCAGTAGTTTCTCATATAACTCTACATCTATAAATTTGATCTTCCTCCCTGTTCCTGGGGTACATATTTTTTTATTTATAACATGATCTGCTTTTTTTATTTTTAACAAGATGGTTTATTTTGTGTTTTTTTCCCTAATGTTTGAACCTACCTGCTGCTTTCTTGACATTATATGAAGTTTTTCTGGGTATGTGTTAGGCTGTTTCTATCGTGTCTAAGTAGGTTGTTGACAATATTTTATCTTTATGAGGCTATTGATTAGTTGCAACTAATTGATTAGGGCAATTCTCTTCACCAAAAATCTTTCTGGTCCTGTGCAATTGCAAAGCTTGCCTTTCCTAAAGTCCTTCAACTTCTCTTTGGTTTGCAGTGCAGCCTTGTGAGAATCTCACCTGTGTTCTGCCTGCTTCTCATAAAGGCTTTAATTGCCCTAGATGGTGCACAGCACAGGTAGGGATCAAATTCCCTTTGACTGCTGACTCTCTTATCTAGATTAGGGAGAGTGGAGAAAGCCCCAGGTAACTCTGTCCACTCTTTGTAGTATTAATTTTGTATTATTTTAGTGGCCTTAGGTATTGTATTCTCAAATTTTACTTTGAGAAAATTAAAAAAGTATTTTAATGCACTTTACTATATTTTCTAATATATATATATTAATTTTTGTTTCTAAGTTAATATATATTTTAATGGTTAGGTACTGTCACATCAAGCATCATTGATAGTGACCTTATGAACAACACATATGAACCCTGATATGCAAATTCCATAATTTGGAGAGGCTTTTGACTGAAGAATTCAATCAATGCAATACATCTCCTGGTCTGTCTGCCAGTACCAAGGGTATTGATTGTGGATTCAAGTAAGATGAAGTCATTAACAGTTTTACTTTTTCCCCATCTGTCAAATGTTGCTTATCAGTCTAGTGGCAACAATGCTTGTTTTCTTGATATTGAGATGCAGTCCATCTCAAGAGAAGGCTGTAGTCTGTGATCTTCAATAGCAAGCATTTCAAGTCCTCCTTACTTTCAGAAAGTAAGGTTGTGTTATCTGCATAATGAAGATTATTGGTGAACATTCTTTTTTAGATTTTTGTAAAATGGTTTGATGCTTTTGGCTGTGTGTTATAGTTTGCCTCAGTAATGAAAGAAAATGATATCAGGATTACATTCTTAAAGTGATATGGTTCATAAATCTATACAAAAGGTAATGTTATGGAGTTTGTAAAGAGTTGTGCTACTAACCCAAATATGGTGCTTCTTTGATAGTTTGAATCTATCAGAGATTCTCAAGGAATAAGATGGGCAATCTCCTTCCATGCTATTTTTAGCCTCTGAAAATCCACGTGAGAGTTAGTTGTCAGTCGGTTCTGACAACTGCAATGAGTTTGGGCTTTTTTTGAGATTTTATTTTAGAAAACTTATATTACATTAAATCTGTTCATAAATTATTTTTATTAGTGTAATATTCCATATTGATATATAATATGTTACTTTCACGTTAGATGAATGAAATGACATGGGTGACTATTAAAGTGTTGATCATAAAAAGATACCAAATAACAAAAAATATCAAATTATAAAATAATATGAGCCAATATTAAATTTTTTATGATTATGTATCTCATACACTTAAGAAATTAAGATAGGTAGGGAACCAAGGTGCTCCTTAGAAGCAAGATGAAACTTCATCTCACATACTTTGGGTATGCTGTCAGAATAGACCAGTCCTTGGAAAAAGACACCATGCAGGGAAAGATAAAGAGTCAGAGGAAGAGAAAAAGGCCCTCTAATAAATAGATTGGTAAAGTTACAGTAACAATTGGCTCAATCATTGCATGGATAATGAGGACGTTACAGAACAAGACAACTCCTAATAACAAATAGAGTTAATTCATCCTCATGACAGTGCTATGAAATACAAAGTAAAACTTCATACTCTATGGTTTCCAAGACTGAAAATTTCACAAGGTCATCCTACCTTTCCTATGAGGCTTTTCTGATTGTATTTAAGCTGCTTGTGGTGTATGCCTAATGGAGTTACTCTGCTAATCTAAAAACCCCACACACTCATGATTTGGACCCACTAGTGATTCTGAGGGGGAAAACTGGGTTATTTCCTGCTGTGAAATATATAACCTCAAAATCTTGATGCAGGATGAGCTATGAGCCAATTCTTACTCCATGGCAATGGCTAGAAAGAGAGTGAGCAAACCTTTAGGTTAGCAATGAAGCATGCTACCTCTTATGCCACTCAAGGATTCCCGACATTAACTCCTGACTGAGTTTTGTTTGCTATATCTCAATGTCCTTAGCTGATACCATGAAGTGTTATATTCAGAAGATAGTTTCATTTCCCCTTAATACTCTAAAAATGTTTTCAATTTTGATAATTAGACTGTTTTTAACCAGGACATAAATTGATATTAACCTTCAATTTTTGCTACAACTTCTTTGTGTCTTGACTTATAATACTGTGACAACCTTCCTTGAATTGTCCTAAATAGGCCATTTATACATTTTATGCTCTACTAAAGTGCTTCTCTTAAGTCTGACTGTGAGAAATAAAGTAATTAATCAGTCATAGCTGATGTTATTAAAATTAACGTATAATCCTCTCTTTCCAACAAGATCTCCCTTCTATTATTGCTTTAGTTCATTTTATAAGAATAGTAATTGTGTTGTATAGATATATATGTGATATATATATATATCACATTATAAATATCTTTAACATAGCTTTGAAAGGTTTCATACTTTGAAGCAAATACAAAATATGGTTTATACATACATTGCTTTGTTTTATAATTAAATGTCAAATTTAAGGACTTCTTAAAGAAATGTTAAAGGTGGTAGAAGTATGTCAAGTTAGTTTTGAAACTAAATGACCATACACAGTGGTGTCACTAGGGATTTCTGGTATGCAGAACATATCAGGTGATACTAAAATGAGTATATATAAAATGTTTGTGCAGGATTTCAGCAGACTTTAATATTTTTAAATAAAAATATCCCTGGAGTTAGTTATAACAACAAAATTTTTTTTCATAAGCCCAGTTACATGTATCAATATACCTGCAAGGCTAAATTTCTATGCTAATTTCCTTTTTTAATTTTCAAATGCTCTCAGAGTTGTCATGATTACCCAATTACATTATTGCTTTGAAACACTTGCTTTTATCTGCACAGCTCCAAAGCACACTTTACTGCTTTTGCTGCTATCTATTGGCATTGTTAAAGTCACTGATTTTGTTGACTTTCTTGAATATGAGGAGAAAAAGTATTTACCAACCTACATCGATAACTTGTTTTAATAGAATGAAGTGATAATTAAAGGAAATGAAAATATAGATTCTAGTCATTCCCCAGTAATATTTTAACTAGTAATATCATTCAATGTAGAAAGATACTACAGGACAATTTTGTTATTATTCACGTAATACATGAAATACTACATTTATGTAATTTGTAATTACATTTATCACAAATTATCCTGTTATCAAAATTTAATATAAACATTACTGAGAATTCTGTAGTATCTGGTATAGGGAAAGGTCTGAGAAGGAGGTTGGTGAAACTGCATGTGGTAACCACTAATGATGGTTACCATCCATATTGGGTAATGCCAGTCCCAGTAATACCACAGCTCTGGAAAAAGAGTAGAGAGAATATTATTATGTACTGCTAGAGTAATTACTGGAGAGACTCTCATGAAGTAGTGCACACTATTAACTATGAGGTCATCATGAGTTGACATTGACTCAATGAGTTTGTTTTTGTATTTGTTTTGTTTATAATGAAAATAAAGAGAAAGGCATTCTACACATGCAAAATACTTGGATTTCCATAGAAATATATCTTTAATAAAAGAATTGAAAAACAATAATTTTATTATTTATTTTTTAGGAAAACCTATTTGGTAAATGTAACTAGTTTGTGCAAACGCATTTGTTTTCATTTAGACCACAATAACACATTTCCTTCCATATCTCAGGAGTGTAAAATAGCAATGGTTGATTTCTTGTTCATATAACATCATGGTTCAATGGAGTCTCTGCTATTCATAATGCATGAAGAAATTGGGTAATGATGTGTAGGGTCCAATGGTGATTTAGAAGGATAGTGTGAAACACAGTGTATATGAACTTTGTGAAAAAAAGGAATATAAAAACAAATGAACAACAAAAAGTGAACTAGAAGGGTATGGAGGGAAATGTACAACAGATGAATGAAAAATCCAACTTTTCTGTAAATGTTTGTTAAAAAATCACAATAAAAGAAAAGACAAAAAGAAACCAGAGAAACAGACCAAAATCCATAGAATATAAGAAGAAGGCTATTTTAATACAGAGTGCCACTATAGGTCTATGTAGAACTTCCTCATAGTGTTTCTAAGCTTCTATATATTCACAGAAGCAGACTGCTATATTTTTCTCCTGAGGAGCAACTGCTAGATTTGAATCACTAAATCCAGTTAGCAATAGAATGCTTAGTTCAACAAGCCACTGTTGTTGTTGTTGTTATGTACCACTGAGTCAGAACAAAACTCATAACTCCAGTAGGTTTTCAATGGCCAAAAAAAAAAATGCAGCTGGTAGATTAGATAGAGTATGTGTTTAGGTTGGCAGCACAACTCCTTAAAACTAAGTCACCGGAGCTCCACATTGAACTACTGTTGTTTTGTTGTTGTGTGCCTTTGAGTTAGAACCAACTTATAGTTGACCCTCCAGTGGGTGTTTAGAGGCTATAAATCACAAGGGAGGAGATTGCCCTTCCTTCTGCAAAGCAGCAGGTGAATTAGAACCACATGCCTACACACAGGTACGGGTTCGCACAGTGGCGGGTAGTCTTCGCTCCTCTGGAGTTCCGGCTGACTATTGCTCTTCCTGGGTCTCTTCCCTGCCCGTCTGGCGGC
>NW_006399797.1:3373296-3379146 GCF_000299155.1 Elephantulus edwardii | reverse complement strand
TTTAGTTTTTAAAGAGAGAGTGAACTGGTAGGGAGAGGTGGGCAGGGAGAAAAATGCAATAATGAATGAATGGAAATTAAAAGTCTTTGTAAATTTTCACTAAAATTAATAATAAAAAGAGAAAAGATGCCTCAAAAAAAAAGAACCACATGCCTTTGGGATTGCAACAAAAATTCTTACCACTATACCATCCATGCTCTCTGCTGAACCACCATTGTTGTTATTCTTTCGTACCACTGAGATGGAATTGACCTGTGCAGCTGTTTTCTGAGGCAATTAATTGCAGAGGAGGGGCTTGCCTATATTTCTTCCATGGATCTGTTGGTGAATTCAACCCACGTACATTTGGGATTGCAGCAAAGCTTCTTCCCACTAGGCCACCAGTTATTGTTGTTGCATGCCATTGAGTTGATGCTGACCCATAGCTCACCAAATCTCCCTGTTAATTTTCTAGAACTGCTACAATAAAATTCTACAAAATATACAACTTTAAACATTATCAATTAATGTATTTTCTGCAGCCTCAGAGTCTGAACTCAGGTCTTCAAGGTCTTTTTCTGTTCCCTCTAGAGGAAGATATTTCTTTATCTTGATGACTCATTTTCTATAATTAATGTAAAGGAAAGCCCTGCCTAAAGCACACTAGACTTTGACAAAAGAGGATTTACTCAATCTTGAAGGAAAACAGAATGTATCTGCAACACCCCTTTATTAAAAGTTACAGTAGAATTTTTAGCAGCAGCTAGAAATACATTCTCTTTCCTCCTCCTTTCTCTGGTAATGGCATGTGTAGACAGCTGAGTGTATAAATTGTAGAGTTTATAAATATTTACAAACTCTGTATATCCTGATTGGTTTAAACAATAAGTTTCTGGCCCACACTTGATTGTTAACTAAATCAAAATGACCAATCAGCTTACACCTGATTATTAAATAAATCCACAACAACCAAACAGTTTACACCTGACTGTCAATTACTAGAAAACAACCTATTTTCCAGAATTCAACTGCTTCACACAGTCTCCATACTAGAAACTCTAGGGCAGGACCAAAGCAATTTTTTTGTGAGATCATATAAACATATTTTTTATTTTTATAAAATTTTATAAAAAGTAATAAAGTTCTTTTCAAAATATTAAATAATGTTAAAATAAACATCACATGTGGCTTACCCATCAGATGCTGATTGGTCTAGTAAAGAGCATTCCAGCCCACATCTGACTGTTAACTAAATCAAAATGACCAATCAGCTTACACTGTTAACTAAATCAACATTATCAAAAAGTTTACACCTGTCTGTCAATTAAATCAAAACAACTTATCTTCCAGAATCCAAATACTTCATACAAGAGGCTCCAAACTGGAAGTTTTTGTTTGGAGAAAATATTGCACTAAGCACTTGTCTGTCAGTTTGCTGTACTTAGAAAACTTGGGGTTGCTATGATATTGAAAGCTTTGCCACTGGTGTGTCAAATGCTATACGGGTCACCCATGGAGGACAGGTTTTAGTAGAACTACCAGATTAAAACAGAATAAGAAGCAAGATTGACCATTTACTTTTTAATAACAGGTTTTTTAAAATCCTATGAACACTAGAGGAATGAGGATAGTAATAGTAGTACAGTGATGCAGTCTAGATTAGAAGTCAGTTGAAATGAGAAAAAACAATGATAAACATTGTTTAATAATTGAAATATAAAATGTATGTAGCGTCCATGTTAGAAAACCAGAAATTGTTAAAAATGAAATGGAACACACAAACAGAGTCATACTAGAATGAGATGGCCCCGTTTGGTCATTTTGAATCAGATAATCAGGTATGGTATAATATGCTGGAAATGAAACAGAAGAAAAATGATGTTGCATTCATAGTAAAAAATTTAAAGTTCTTTCCTGAAGTACAATGTTGTGAGTGATAGGATAATATTTATACACATACAAGTAAAACCCACTAACAGGACTATTATTCAAATAAATTCTCTCTGGAGCCGAAGAGGAAGAAATTGAGAATTTTTACCAAAACTTACAGTCTGAAGTTAACTGAACATGCAATCAAGGTGCATTAACGATACTTGGTCACTGGAACACAAAAGTTGGAAACAGTGAACAAGAAATAGTATTTGGAAATATGGGCTTGGTGATAGAAATGAGGCTGGAAATAGAGTGTTCAAACTTTGTATTTACAATGATGTATTCATTGAAAACACCTTTTTTAAAAGGACACAAATGATGGCTCTACACATGGATCTCATCTGATGGTCTACATGGGAAGGAGATTCTACATGTGTAGGAAAAATTGCAAGAGAAGCTCAATATCAGAAGTCAAAACTAGGTCAGGTGGACTGTAGGTCAGACCATAAATTACTCATGTGACCTCTAACTAAGACCAAAGAAAATTGAAATAAGTCCACAGGAAAAAAAGCTATGATCTTGAATTAATCCCATCTGAATTTCAAGGTAAGCTTTGGAATAGGTTTGAGACAATGAACATTAATGATCAAAGACTGAATTAATTATGAGATGAAATCAAGGATATCATCCATGAGGAAAGCAAAAATATCATTACAAAAACAAAGGAGGGATAAAACCCTGAAAATAGTGTCAGAAGAGGTTTCAAAAATTTCACAGGAAAAAAGAAATTGCACTGGAGCATTGAGAAAATAAATCAAAGGAAAACCATACCAAAGTAAAAGCTGAACAGACAAAGGTCAACTCTAGAGGACAAAGCAAAGTATTATAATAGAATGTGCAGAGAGCTAGAATTGGAGAATAAAAAGGGAAGAACTCACTCTGCATTTCTCAAGCTGAAAAAACTGAAATCTAAATTTAAACCTTGAGTTACAATGCTGGAAGCTGCTATGGACAGTATTTTGAATGACCCAGAAAGCATTAAAAGAAGATGGAGAGAATACCCAGAATCACTGCATCAAAAAGAACTGTTTGACACTGAAAAATTAGTGCAAGTACCATATGAACAGGAGCCAATGGTATTGATGGATGGAGTAGAAACTGAATTGAAGACATTGACCAAAAATAAGTCCCTAGGAATCAATGGGATGCCAATTGACTTCTATCTATTAACAGATGCAGCCTTGGATACTCTTATCAGTCTATGCCAGGAAATTTAGATAACAAGCTACCTGGCCAATGGATTGGAAGCTATCCATATTTGTTCCCATTCCCAAGAAAAGTGATCCAACTGAGTGTGGAAAATATTAAACAATATAATTATATCACATCCAAACAAAATACTGCTGAAGATTATTAAAAAATGGCAAGAAAAGTACATGGATAGGGAAATGCCAGAAGTTAGCAGGATTTAGAAGAAACCGTGGCACCAGGGATATCATTACTGATATCAGATGGAGCCTAGATTAAAGTAAAGAATACCAGTAGAATATCTATTTGTACTTTATTGACTGTGCAAAGGCATTAACTATGTGGGTCCTAACCAATTCTGGCTGATTTTGAGAAGCATGAGTGTCCCAGAGCACTTAACTGAGCTCATGTGAAACCTATCCCTGGACAAAGAGGCTGTTGTACAAACAAAACATGGGAGCACAGCATGATTTAAAATTAAGAAGGGAATGCGTCAGGGTTATATTGTTTCTCCATAACTTTTTAATCTGTATGCTGAGCAAATTATTCAAGAAGCTGAATTCTATGAAGGAAAATGTGGCATTGGTATCAGAGGGAGACTCATCAGTAATCTGTGTTATGCAGATGACACCTCATTGCTTGATGAAAGTAAGGAGGACTTGAAGCACTTGTTGAAGATCAAGGAATGTAGCCTTTGGTATGGATTGCATCTCAATGGCAGGAATACAGAGATTCTTACCACTGAGTCAATAGGAAGTGTAATGATAGATGGAGAGAAAATTGAAACTGTCAACAGCTTTATCTTGTTTGGATCCACAATTAACAACTTTGGTACCAGCGGTCAGGAAATAAGGAAATGCATTTCACTGGAAAAATCTGCAGTTAGTGACCTTTCCAAATTATTGAGGAGCAGTGATGTCAGTTTTAAGTCTAAAGTGTGTTCGATTCAGGCCATAGTCTTTCCAATTACTAAGTATGCATCCGAGAGCTGGACAATGAATAAGGATGACAGAAAAAGAATTGACATCTTTAGGCTGTGGTGTTGGAGAAGAGTTCTGTACATCCGATGGACAGCCAAGAAAATGAACAGTTAAGTCTTGGAGATGGTTCAGCTGGAGTGCTCTGTTGAGGCAAGAATGATAAGGCTTCACCTCACATAGTTTGGACATGTTGCTCGGAGGTACTATTCTTTGGAGAAGGACATGATGTTGGGGAGAATGGAGGGTTGGCAAAGGAGAAGACTCTCAACCAGGTACTTTGATATGGTGACTGCTGAAGTGGGCTGTTGTGTGTCAGGAACTGTGAGGATGACACAGGATAGAACAGGGTACAGATCTTTTGTTCATAGGGTCACTATGAGTTGTGCTCTTCTTGATGGAACCTAACAGCAACATATGTCTAATATTCTGAGATTTCTTTTGTTTGAGATTTGGTAGTTTTATAGTTGAGATATAAACATTTTTAATCTTATGTGGAGTTTATCATTCAAAATTACTTTCCTAGTAAGTGAGTCTGGCTCAGGAGAGGGCAGGCTTTAGAGCTGCTATACATAGGGCCTCTATGGGTTACAGGTGACTCCATAACACATAACAACCACAATAAGTTATTGAATTTGACTTTGCAATATGGATTGGTAGCAATATGCAAAGTGGGAGTATTAACCTATCCACAAGAGGATTGGCTAGTCTAACCAGTCCACAAGGGAATTGGCTTGGTACACGAATCCACAAGGTGATTAGCTAGTCTCACCAATAAATTTAGCTGGTTCAACAGAATAATTAGAAGAACCTCACTGCCAGGAAAGAAGATTCAACTTGTCCTTTAGGACCAGAGCAACAGGCATAGTAGTCACAGCAGAGAACCAGAGACCCAACATAAGATGGAACAAACCTTGGACTGCTGCCTCTACAGACAAAACAAAAGCTAAGCTTTTGCCCAAGTTTATTGGACATTTGGGGGTGGGGGTTGGAGAGAGACAGTACTTGCAAGACTAAGAACTTTTAAACACTGCCCTAAAGCCATGAGACTCAGGTTGAGGTGCCTGTGAGTACATATCATAAGCTGTCCTGACAGTATTTTACTGCTTACCTTTGAACTTCCCAAGCATGGTTCTTTGTGGTCTGTGAGTTATTATACCAGGTTTTGGAACCAGAAAAGCCATAAGATTGGTGCTTGGATGAGTAGAAAGAGGTATGGTAGCATGGGGGACATGTCTGACTTCCTTAATTTGTTTTATGTTTCTGATGCTGTTGCCAGAAACAGTTTCGCTTTGGGAAATTGGTAAAATATGGTCACCCTCATGTGGCCCTTGCTTTTTTTAACATCTTAATTGTAAAATTCAGAATTTGCAGGGCCATATAGGTTCTTTGATGGCAAGATTTGTTTTACTTTTCAATCCATTCCCTTAGACATGACCACATGGCCAGGTGCGAATGTATAAGTAAGGTGAATCCTTGAGGTTCCATCACCATCCTTGGCTCCCCCGAGATTGCTTTCTCTAGCTAGCTCAACTGTGGACATAGGGATCACCACTAATGTCCTCTGCATCATGAACAGTTGTGAAGCCAGGATAAAAAAGATAGCTGATCAGACTGTAGAGAGACTGTGTTAAGGCACAGCTCAGTGGAGCCCTAGAGACTGAGCTAGAGTTGAAGGTTTTGCTTGTTGGACAATTGAGGAAAGAGCTGACTTGTGACTACTATGACACAAAGCTTTCTGGAAAATTGAGGAAACCAGAGTTTTCTTACATTT
>NW_006399797.1:3369526-3372296 GCF_000299155.1 Elephantulus edwardii | reverse complement strand
TTACATGAGTTCCTTGCTTTTCAATGCAGCATAGTATTCCATTGTGTGAATATACCACAGCTTCTCTATCCATTTGTTTGTTGATGGGCACTTGGGTTGTTTCCAACTCCTTGCTATTGTGAACAATGCTGCAATAAACATGGGTGTGCATATATCTGCTTGGGTGTCAGTTATGGTCTCTTTGGGGTAGTGGAATTGCTGGGTCAAATGGTATCTCTGTTTGTAACTTTTTGAGAAAGTGCCATACCGCCTTCCACAGTGGTTGCACCATTTTACACTCCCACCAATAGTGAATAAGGATTCCAGTTTCTCCATAACCTCGCCAGCTGTTCTGTTAAATTTTGCCATTCTGACAGGGATGAGGTAATATCTCATAATTGATTTAATTTGCATCTCTCTTAGGGCTAAGGATTTTGAACATTTCTTCATGTGTTTGTTAGCCATCTGAATGTCTTCTTTGGTGAAGTGTCTGTTCATATCCTGTGCCCATTTTCCTATTGGATTATTTACCTTTATCTTGTTGTGGTGCTCACGTATTTTATAAATTCTGGATATAAGTCCCTTATCTGATATGTCATTACCAAATACTTTTTCCCACTCTGTAGCTTCCCTTTTAACTCTGTTGGAGAAGATTTTGGATGTGTATGGTACAATTGTTAAACGTGAAAGATACTCACAGAAAGTTCAGTGTTTTGAACTCAGTACAGATCCAGATGAGTAGACATATTGGTTTACTTCATTAAAGAATGTTGTTGTTGTTGTTAGGTGTCATTGAGTCAATCATGACTTATAGCAACACTATGAACAGTCAACCTAAATTGTCCTATCCTGTGCCATTCTTATCATCTCTGACACACTAGAGCCTATTGCTGAAATCACCACAATCTATCTCCTTGGGGGTCTTTCTCTCCTTCACTAACCCTTCATTGTTCCAATCATCATATCCCTTGTCAAGGAATAGCTTTGTCTAGCTACATGTCTAAAGTATGAAAGATGAAGCTTTGGTACATTTGCCTCCTTGGAGCACTCTGGTTACACTTTTTCCAAGACACATCAGTTTGTTCTTTTGGCAGTCCATAGGAAATTTTGTATTCTTCTCCAGCACCACAAATCAAAGACATCAATTCTTCTGCCATCCTTATTCCTTGTCCAGGTCTCTGATGCATAGCTAGTAACTGGAAAGACTATGGACTGAATCAGACACACCTTAGTCTTAAAACTGATATCATAGCTCTTCAGCCCTTTTGGAGAGGTCCCTGACAGTGCAAGCTTTGATTTCCTAACTGCTAATAACTTAAGGGTTATAATTTAGTAAACCATATTGTTTCTGGTTTTTTTTAATAAATTTAACTTAAAACAATCATATTGGTTCTGACTCAGAACAACCCTCTATCAATTACTACCAGAGACCTGGAACCTTTGCACTGACAGTTCAACTCATTTTGGATTAGGTGACAATAATTTTCCTGCTGAAGTTGTTATTATTTTTGTTGTTATGTGCCTTCAAGTCAGAATCTAGTCATAGCTGACCTTCCTGCAGATTTTCAGAAGTTGTAAATCACAGTGAAAACCATTGCCTATCTTTCTCTTTTCTTTCACAGAATACCTAGTGGATTTTAACCACCTGCCTTTGGGTTGAAAGCATAATTCCTCACTCACTAGGCCAGCAGAGGTCTTTAGATTGGCTCCAACTCATAGTGACTGTATATATATAACAGGAAAAAAATATTTTCCAATCCTATTTTACCCCTACAATTGCTGACATGCTTGAACCCATTGTTGTGACCACTGCATCACTCCATCTTGTTGAGGATCTTCCTCTTCTTTTGCTGACCTTCAACTTTGTCAAGTATGATGCAGACCTTCAGGTACTGGCTCTTTCTGATATCATGGCCAAAGTATATGAAATGAAGTTTCTGTATCCTAGGTTTTCGGGGCCATTCTGGTTGCACTTCATCAAGGTAGATTTATTTGTTCCTTTGCCAGTCCATGCTACGTTTAAAAGTGGTCTCCAAGTAAACTGGATAAGTTTATGATGGGGTTGCTGAAAGTTGAAATCAACTCATTAACATTTAATACCAGTAAATCAAAGGGTCTGACCTCGTGCAGCATTTCTTAAGCTGAAGGACCTGAAGAACAAATTCAGGCCTTGAGTTGCAATACTTAAAGATGTTTTGGGTAGAATATTAAATTATTTAAGTAGCACTAAAAGAAGATGGAAAGTGTATACAGAGTCACTGCACCAAAAGGAATTGGTGAACACAGAAAAACTTCATAAAACAAGGTATGAGCAAAAGCCTGTAGTGATGAAGGACGAAGTTCAAGATGCTCTGAGAGAATTGACAGAAAACAAGGCCCCGGGAATTGATAGCATAACAAATGACACATTTCAACATGTTTAGAACAGCCACTTAGCTAACTGACTGAAAGAGATCTATATTTGTTCCCATTCCAAAAATGGTGACCTGACAGATTGTTGAAATTATCAATCATTATCATTAATATCACAGAGCAAGCAAGATTCTGCTGAAGATTATCCAAAAATGACTGGAACAGAACATCAACAAAGAACTTCCAGAAATGTAGACTGGGTTTAGAAGAGGCTCTGGTATTAAAAGATATTGTTTTTGTTGTTGTTGTTATGTGCCATCAAGTCGTTTGCGACTCATAGCGACCCTATGTACAACAGCCCTAAACACTGCTCTGTCCTGTGCCAATCGCACTGTCTCCGACACTCCCATCCCGATTATCCCAGTCACTGAATCAATCC